>NW_027041911.1:0-354499 GCF_035048745.1 Mucor velutinosus
AGCACTGTGCTATTATATGTCTCAATTCTCGTTATTCTTTGGTGGATACGGAGGTATTGTTGGATGAACGTTGTCTTGTTGCATCTGTCGTAGATGCCTCAAGCAATGTTTTGTGCAAAGTGGCCAACGTCTATGGTCCAGCGCAGTCTTCTGACCGTCCTTCATTTATCTCTGATTTTCTCTCTCTTTCTGTTTGGTCTGATGTGTTCAACACACCTTGGATGGTTATGGGTGATTTCAACATTCACTTGCACTCTTTGTCTACTTCTCGTCAAGCCGATGTCGCTCCTTTTGTTCACTGGTTGCGTACTCACTTTGTCAATTGTCATCCGGATGGTTTAGCCACGTTTCCAAAGAGCAATACTTGTATTGATTACATCTTTGGTCACTCTTCTCTTGCTCCTCGTTTGACTAATAGTCAGTTACTATATATGCCTAGTAGGTGGACGGATCACTCTCTTTTGACTGTTGAAATGTTACCTGCGACAGCTAGTATTGGTCCTGGTAGTTGGCGGTTCAATCCAACTCTGCTTGATGATAAGGAATTTGTTGCGTTGTTGAATGCCACGGTGTCATTGTTCTTCTCTGGTGCTGTTGGTGGTGGGTCTAAGGGTGTCAATACTAGTCAAGGTAGTAGTGGTGACTCTGAAAGCACGGTGGCTAGATGGGAATCCTTCAAGTTGTTACTAAAGTGCTGTGCACAAAAGTACACTAGAAGCATGAAAGCACGATTCAAGAACAAAGTTTTTACGCTTCAACTGGAACGTATTAGGGCTCTGTCGACGTCTGTATCGGGTGTTGAGACTAGGAATGCTATTGGTCAAACTGATAGAGTGTCTACTGCTTCAGGTGATGCTGAACAGCAGGTCAGGCAACTAGAAGTTTTGATTGAGGATCAGATACAGAAAGAGACTAGTCAGAATATGCTTCGCTCTGCCACTCGTTGGTTAGAACAGGGAGAACGTAGCAACAAGTATTTCTATCGTTCGATCAAGGTGCGAGAGTCTCAACAGACAATTCAATCCTTAAAGTGCTCTACTACTGGGGATATCTTGGTGGAAGCAGCAGCTATCAACAGGGAGGCACAAGGTTTTTATCAAAGGCTATATACCCCTGATGCTGTCGATGCTGAAGCTATCGATACTCTCCTGGGGAATGTTCCAACTGATGTACGTCTATCATCTTTGGATGGTGATATGCTAATGGAACTTCCAACTCGCGATGTTTTGTTGTCTCTGCTCACTCATGCTCCCAAGTCTAAAAGTCCTGGTCTTGACGGTTTGCCTTTTGAATTGTATCAATATCTTGCTGGTGTTTCTACTGATTTTCTTGACTTGCTTGTGGATGTGTTGGGTGCAGCTTTTTCTGGTGTGTTTCCTCCTTCGTGGCAACAAACTCGTATGGTCTTATTGTTCAAGAAGGGTGACCCTCAGTTGTTGGTTAACTGGAGACCTTTGTCCTTAATTAACAGTGATGCCAAGTTATTTACAAAGCTCATTGCTAATCGTATGAACAAAGTGTTGCCAAAGTTAATCAACCCTTATCAAACTGGTTTTCTCCCTCATCGTCTGATCTCTGACAATGGCTGGTTAAATCAGTTGTTGATGTCTCACTTGCGTGTTGTTGCTCCTGATTTACCTCAAGTGGCTGTTTTGTTGGATCAAGAGAAGGCGTATGATCGGGTTCATCCTGAATATCTTTGTCGTGTGTTGCTCCGGTTTGGTTTTCCTGGTGAGTTGGTGTCTTGTCTGTCTTCTTTGTTCTTTGGAACCAAGATTTCAGTGTCTATCAATGGTTGGCTTGGTGCTCCTGTACCTCAATTGCGAGGTCTTCGTCAAGGTGATCCTCTGTCTCCATTGCTATTCAATCTGGCATTTGAGCCTTTGCTTCGTTCTCTCCTTGCTTGTCCTGGTCTTTCTGGTGTTACTCTGTCTCCTGTTAATATCCCACGTAAATGGAAGCCTTCACCGGTTGAAGTTCGTGTGGATCATGGTACTGGTTCCCGGAATTGGACTTTGGACTTTGTCAGTGGCTCTGTTGCTCCTCCTCCTGTCAAGATTCTAAGCTATGCGGATGATCTTGAGGTGTTTTTGTCTTCGCCAGAAGAGTGGTCTGTGTTGTTGTCTGTTCTTGATCTGTATGGCCGAGCATCTAATGCGAAAGTCAATATCAGCAAGACAGTGTTGGTGTCGTTGTCTGGTGTGTCCCACTCTGCTTGGGTTGCTTTGGCTGATTCTACTGGTCTCCAGTGGCATGACGCTCACTCTCGTGGTGCAGTACGTTACTTGGGTTATCCCTTGTATCATACTGAAAGTCAACTTCAAGACTATCTTGATGGTGTCTTGGTGAAGGTCCAGCGACACAGTAACTTGTTGAAACAAAGGAATCTCTCCATTAGGGGAGCAGGACTAGTGGCTAACTCGTTACTGTTGTCAAAGGTATATCATTTGTTGCGTGTTGTTCCTGGTGGTGCTACTACTGCGTCGTGGTTGAAGTCTCTCACTACGGTGGTCCGTGAGTATCTGGTGTCCTTTCGCCCTGGTGTTGCTTGGTCTACTTTGTGTCTCCCCCGCAAGTTTGGTGGTGTTGGTCTCGTGGATATAGCAGATCAAAGCTTAGCTTTGCATCTTGTCTATTTGCAACGTTTGTTGCGTCCACCCTCTCCCAGTGATTTTGTCTCCTCTTGGTTGGTGTATGCTTTTCAAGTTTACACTGGTCATAAGTCCATCTTGCCGTGGTTTTGTTTTCCTGGTCTTTACCAGTCTCGTGTGTCTTCTGTGCCTGCTCTAACACATCTTGGAAAGCTTCTGTTGAGATTGCCAAAGCTAGTTCCTTCCTCTGGTTGGTCTGCTAGGTGGTTTCTTGATCTTCCCTTGTGTTCTGTACTCAGTACTGTGCCTTCTGTTCGTCCTCCTCGTGATCCATCATCTCTTGATCCTCGTTTCTTGGTGTCGGATGTCTCTTTCTGGCAACCTGATCTAGGTATAGTTGATGGTGTCACCTCTCATCTTGCTTGGTCATCTCGTGTTTTGCGCCCTGTTTTTCTTGCCTTGAACCGTGATCGTGGTCCTGTCTCTCTGGTATTCCCGCCTGTCATGGATAGTAAGATAGTCTTGTCTCAAGCAGACTATTTTGCTATGCCCCGTTCTGATGGTGCTACCTCTTGGATGCCAGATTGTACACATTGGACTGTCTCCAACTCGTCTCGTTCTGCTGCTCCGGTTGCTCGTCTCTCTCTTGGTGCTTTGCGAAGGTATTGGCACCCTGCAAAGGGTACCATTACCTCTCGTATGGGTCCTCCCTTGAAGTTGCCTGCCCATTTGTTGCTGTCTCCTGCTTTGTGGCGTCTTTTCTGGTCCCTGGAAATGCCTGCAAAGGCTTTCACACCTTGGTGGCGATTGCTACATGACCGTGTCCCGCACCGCTCGTGGTGTCATAAGATTATGCCTACAAAAGTTCTGTCTCCTGCTTGTGCTCTTTGTGGTTTTGCTACAGAGGACCTTTACCATTTCGTGGTGGGTTGCCATGTCAAGTCATTTTTCTGGCAGGATGTAGTCTCTTTGTTGTCACTTCAAGAGCTACTCCCCTCTGCTTCTTCTATTTGGTTGGCGCTGACTACCTTTTGTAGTGGTTCGGATTTGTTGGTGATCGATGAGGATGTTCTGATTGCTCTTGGTGCTGCTTACAGTACACTTTGGAAGTATCATTGGCGATGCGTCATAGACGAGGAGCCTTGGATAGCTTCTGCTGCTATCAACATGGTCCGTCAAGACCATAGTACACTCTTTTCTTCTCTTTCTTTGGCAAGTGTTCAAGCTGGCACCTTGGCCTTGCCTGTAATTACTGTATAGATTATAAATTTAAAGCTAATAAAGATACACTTTAATACAAAAAAAAAAAAAACACGGAGATAGTCTCCATTGCTATTCAATCTGGCATTTGAGCCTTTGCTTCGTACTCTCCTTGCTTGTCCTGGTCTTTCTGGTGTTACTCTGTCTCCTGTTAATATCCCACGTAAATGGAAGCCTTCACCGGTTGAAGTTCGTGTGGATCATGGTACTGGTTCCCGGAATTGGACTTTGGACTTTGTCAGTGGCTCTGTTGCTCCTCCTCCTGTCAAGATTCTAAGCTATGCGGATGATCTTGAGGTGTTTTTGTCTTCGCCAGAAGAGTGGTCTGTGTTGTTGTCTGTTCTTGATCTGTATGGCCGAGCATCTAATGCGAAAGTCAATATCAGCAAGACAGTGTTGGTGTCGTTGTCTGGTGTGTCCCACTCTGCTTGGGTTGCTTTGGCTGATTCTACTGGTCTCCAGTGGCATGACGCTCACTCTCGTGGTGCAGTACGTTACTTGGGTTATCCCTTGTATCATACTGAAAGTCAACTTCAAGACTATCTTGATGGTGTCTTGGTGAAGGTCCAGCGACACAGTAACTTGTTGAAACAAAGGAATCTCTCCATTAGGGGAGCAGGACTAGTGGCTAACTCGTTACTGTTGTCAAAGGTATATCATTTGTTGCGTGTTGTTCCTGGTGGTGCTACTACTGCGTCGTGGTTGAAGTCTCTCACTACGGTGGTCCGTGAGTATCTGGTGTCCTTTCGCCCTGGTGTTGCTTGGTCTACTTTGTGTCTCCCCCGCAAGTTTGGTGGTGTTGGTCTCGTGGATATAGCAGATCAAAGCTTAGCTTTGCATCTTGTCTATTTGCAACGTTTGTTGCGTCCACCCTCTCCCAGTGATTTTGTCTCCTCTTGGTTGGTGTATGCCTTTCAAGTTTACACTGGTCATAAGTCCATCTTGCCGTGGTTTTGTTTTCCTGGTCTTTACCAGTCTCGTGTGTCTTCTGTGCCTGTTCTAACACATCTTGGAAAGCTTCTGTTGAGATTGCCAAAGTTAGTTCCTTCCTCTGGTTGGTCTGCTAGGTGGTTTCTTGATCTTCCCTTGTGTTCTGTACTCAGTACTGTGCCTTCTGTTCGTCCTCCTCGTGATCCATCATCTCTTGATCCTCGTTTCTTGGTGTCGGATGTCTCTTTCTGGCAACCTGATCTAGGTATAGTTGATGGTGTCACCTCTCATCTTGCTTGGTCATCTCGTGTTTTGCGCCCTGTTTTTCTTGCCTTGAACCGTGATCGTGGTCCTGTCTCTCTGGTATTCCCGCCTGTCATGGATAGTAAGATAGTCTTGTCTCAAGCAGACTATTTTGCTATGCCCCGTTCTGATGGTGCTACCTCTTGGATGCCAGATTGTACACATTGGACTGTCTCCAACTCGTCTCGTTCTGCTGCTCCGGTTGCTCGTCTCTCTCTTGGTGCTTTGCGAAGGTATTGGCACCCTGCAAAGGGTACCATTACCTCTCGTATGGGTCCTCCCTTGAAGTTGCCTGCCCATTTGTTGCTGTCTCCTGCTTTGTGGCGTCTTTTCTGGTCCCTGGAAATGCCTGCAAAGGCTTTCACACCTTGGTGGCGATTGCTACATGACCGTGTCCCGCACCGCTCGTGGTGTCATAAGATTATGCCTACAAAAGTTCTGTCTCCTGCTTGTGCTCTTTGTGGTTTTGCTACAGATGACCTTTACCATTTCGTGGTGGGTTGCCATGTCAAGTCATTTTTCTGGCAGGATGTAGTCTCTTTGTTGTCACTTCAAGAGCTACTCCCCTCTGCTTCTTCTATTTGGTTGGCGCTGACTACCTTTTGTAGTGGTTCGGATTTGTTGGTGATCGATGAGGATGTTCTGATTGCTCTTGGTGCTGCTTACAGTACACTTTGGAAGTATCATTGGCGATGCGTCATAGACGAGGAGCCTTGGATAGCTTCTGCTGCTATCAACATGGTCCGTCAAGACCATAGTACACTCTTTTCTTCTCTTTCTTTGGCAAGTGTTCAAGCTGGCACCTTGGCCTTGCCTGTAATTACTGTATAGATTATAAATTTAAAGCTAATAAAGATACACTTTAATACAAAAAAAAAAAAAAAATACACGGAGATGATGCTATGGAAGAAGATGATGAGATCGTGCTTGCTGGTAGTGGTGTCAAGAAGCTTCCTGATGTGCGTGGCTCTGCATTCTCGAAATACGCTTCTAATGAGGTGGCTCTTACTATGAATGTTGACTCTCCAGAGGAGATGATGGGTTTGTCTAAGCTCAAGGAGGCCTCTCAGAGAAAGCGAATGGAATTGAACGCCAATTTGAAGGCTGTGAATGGTGCTGGTGTTGCTTCTGGTACTGGTGTTGGTGTTCTTGGTAACAAGTCTGCTGGTGCTGTTGGTGTCAAGAATAGCAAGAACAATGGCAAATTGCCTCTCAAGGCTAAGCAAGACTCCCGTAGGGCTCAATGAGTACAAAATTAGGCATCAAGATTGGCTCCTTGAACACGCGTAGCTTGTTCATGCAGTCTAATCCTACAAATTTCAAAGAGTTTTCATCTTATCTTCGCTCCTCCTCTCTCCATCTGGATATCCTTTGCTTGCAAGAGGTATCTCATTTCCGCTCTCAATCTACTCTCACTGAATCTCAAGTCCGTTCCTTTTCTTTTGCTTTTCCTAATTGTTCTCTCGTTGTGTCCAAGCATTGTGCTATTATATGTCTTAATTCTCGTTTTTCTCTAGTGGATACGGAGTTATTGTTGGATGAACGTTGTCTTGTTGCATCTGTCGTAGATGCCTCAAGCAATGTTTTGTGCAAAGTGGCCAACATCTATGGTCCAGCGCAGTCTTCTGACCGTCCTTCATTTATCTCTGATTTTCTCTCTCTTTCTGTTTGGTCTGATGTGTTCAACACACCTTGGATGGTTATGGGTGATTTTAACATTCACTTGCACTCTTTGTCTACTTCTCGTCAAGCCGATGTCGCTCCTTTTGTTCACTGGTTGCGTACTCACTTTGTCAATTGTCATCCGGATGGTCTAGCCACGTTTCCAAAGAGCAATACTTGTATTGATTACATCTTTGGTCACTCTTCTCTTGCTCCTCGTTTGACTAATAGTCAGTTACTATATATGCCTAGTAGGTGGACGGATCACTCTCTTTTGACTGTTGAAATGTTACCTGCGACAGCTAGTATTGGTCCTGGTAGTTGGCGGTTCAATCCAACTCTGCTTGATGACAAGGAATTTGTTGCGTTGTTGAATGCCACGGTGTCATTGTTCTTCTCTGGTGCTGTTGGTGGTGGGTCTAAGGGTGTCAATACTAGTCAAGGTAGTAGTGGTGATTCTGAAAGCATGGTGGCTAGATGGGAATCCTTCAAGTTGTTACTAAAGTGCTGTGCACAAAAGTACACTAGAAGCATGAAAGCACGATTCAAGAACAAAGTTTTTACGCTTCAACTGGAACGTATTAGGGCTCTGTCAACGTCTGTATCAGGTGTTGAGACTAGGAATGCTATTGATCAAACTGACAGAGTGTCTACTGCTTCAGGTGATGCTGAGCAGCAGGTCAGGCAACTAGAAGTTTTGATTGAGAATCAGATACAGAAAGAGACTAGTCAGAATATGCTTCGCTCTGCCACTCGTTGGTTAGAACAGGGAGAACGTAGCAACAAGTATTTCTATCGTTCGATCAAGGTGCGAGAGTCTCAACAGACAATTCAATCCTTAAAGTGCTCTACTACTGGAGATATCATGGTGGAAGCAGCAGCTATCAACAGGGAGGCACAAGGTTTTTACCAAAGGCTATATACCCCTGATGCTGTCGATGCTGAAGCTATCGATACTCTCCTGGGGAATGTTCCAACTGATGTACGTCTATCATCTTTGGATGGTGATATGCTAATGGAACTTCCAACTCGTGATGTTTTGTTGTCTCTGCTCACTCATGCTCCCAAGTCTAAAAGTCCTGGTCTTGACGGTTTGCCTTTTGAATTGTATCAATATCTTGCTGGTGTTTCTACTGATTTTCTTGACTTGCTTGTGGATGTGTTGGGTGCAGCTTTTTCTGGTGTGTTTCCTCCTTCGTGGCAGCAAACTCGTATGGTACTTTTGTTCAAGAAGGGTGACCCTCAGTTGTTGGTTAACTGGAGACCTTTGTCCTTAATTAACAGTGATGCCAAGTTATTTACAAAGCTCATTGCTAATCGTATAAACAAAGTGTTGCCAAAGTTAATCAACCCTTATCAAACTGGTTTTCTCCCTCATCGTCTGATCTCTGACAATGGCTGGTTAAATCAGTTGTTGATGTCTCACTTGCGTGTTGTTGCTCCTGATTTACCTCAAGTGGCTGTTTTGTTGGATCAAGAGAAGGCGTATGATCGGGTTCACCCTGAGTATCTTTGTCGTGTGTTGCTCCGGTTTGGTTTTCCTGGTGATTTGGTGTCTTGTCTGTCTTCTTTGTTCTTTGGAACCAAGATTTCAGTGTCTATCAATGGTTGGCTTGGTGCTCCTGTGCCTCAATTGCGAGGTCTTTGTCAAGGTGATCCTCTCTCTCCATTGCTATTCAATCTGGCATTTGAGCCTTTGCTTCGTTCTCTTCTTGCTTGTCCTGGTCTCTCTGGTGTTACTCTGTCTCCTGTTGATATCCCACGTAAATGGAAGCCTTCACCGGTTGAAGTTCGTGTGGATCATGGTACTGGTTCCCGGAATTGGACTTTGGACTTTGTCAGTGGCTCTGTTGCTCCTCCTCCTGTCAAGATTCTAAGCTATGCGGATGATCTTGAGGTGTTTTTGTCTTCGCCAGAAGAGTGGTCTGTGTTGTTGTCTGTTCTTGATCTGTATGGCCGAGCATCTAATGCGAAAGTCAATATCAGCAAGACAGTGTTGGTGTCGTTGTCTGGTGTGTCACACTCTGCTTGGGTTGCTTTGGCTGATTCTACTGGTCTCCAGTGGCATGACGCTCACTCTCGTGGTGCAGTACGTTACTTGGGTTATCCCTTGTATCATACTGAAAGTCAACTTCAAGACTATCTTGATGGTGTCTTGGTGAAGGTCCAGCGACACAGTAACTTGTTGAAACAAAGGAATCTCTCCATTAGGGGAGCAGGACTAGTGGCTAACTCGTTACTGTTGTCAAAGGTATATCATTTGTTGCGTGTTGTTCCTGGTGGTGCTACTACTGCGTCGTGGTTGAAGTCGCTCACTACGGTGGTCCGTGAGTATCTGGTGTCTTTTCGCCCTGGTGTTGCCTGGTCTACTTTGTGTCTTCCTCGCAAATTTGGTGGTGTTGGTCTCGTGGATATAGCAGATCAAAGCTTAGCTTTGCATCTTGTCTATTTGCAACGTTTGTTGCGTCCACCCTCTCCCAGTGATTTTGTCTCCTCTTGGTTGGTGTATGCTTTTCAAGTTTACACTGGTCATAAGTCCATCTTGCCGTGGTTTTGTTTTCCTGGTCTTTACCAGTCTCGTGTGTCTTCTGTGCCTGTTCTAACACATCTTGGAAAGCTTCTGTTGAGATTGCCAAAGTTAGTTCCTTCCTCTGGTTGGTCTGCTAGGTGGTTTCTTGATCTTCCCTTGTGTTCTGTACTCAGTACTGTGCCTTCTGTTCGTCCTCCTCGTGATCCATCATCTCTTGATCCTCGTTTCTTGGTGTCGGATGTCTCTTTCTGGCAACCTGATCTAGGTATAGTTGATGGTGTCACCTCTCATCTTGCTTGGTCATCTCGTGTTTTGCGCCCTGTTTTTCTTGCTTTGAACCGTGATCGTGGTCCTGTCTCTCTGGTATTCCCGCCTGTCATGGATAGTAAGATAGTCTTGTCTCAAGCAGACTATTTTACTATGCCCCGTTCTGATGGTGCTACCTCTTGGATGCCAGATTGTACCCATTGGACTGTCTCCAACTCGTCTCGTTCTGCTGCTCCGGTTGCTCGTCTCTCTCTTGGTGCTTTGCGAAGGTATTGGCACCCTGCAAAGGGTACCATTACCTCTCGTATGGGTCCTCCCTTGAAGTTGCCTGCCCATTTGTTGCTGTCTCCTGCTTTGTGGCGTCTTTTCTGGTCCCTGGAAATGCCTGCAAAGGCTTTCACACCTTGGTGGCGATTGCTACATGACCGTGTTCCGCACCATTTGTGGCGCCATAAGATTATGCCTACCAAAGTTCTGTCTCCTGCTTGTGCTCTTTGTGGTTTCTCTACAGAGAACCTGTACCATTTCGTGGTGGGTTGCTACGTCAAGTCATTTTTCTGGCAGGATGTAGTCTCTTTGTTATCACCGCAAGAGCTACTCCCCTCTGCTTCTATTTGGTTGGCGCTGACTACCTTTTGTAGTGGCTCAGATTTGTTGGTGATCGATGAGGATGTTCTGATTGCTCTTGGTGCTGCTTACAGTACACTTTGGAAGTATCATTGACGATGCGTCATAGACGAGGAGCCTTGGGTAGCTTCTGCTGCTATCAACATGGTCCGTCAAGACCATGGTACACTCTTTTCTTCTCTTCCTTTGCCAAGTGTTCAAGCTGACACCGTGGCCTTGCCTGTAATTACTGTATAGACTATAAATTTCAAAGCTAAAAAAGATACACTTTAATACAAAAAAAATGCAATGGAGCCAGGCTCATCGTGAAATCTTTAGGTGTTAGAATAATTGAAGCAACCATTGCCACAGGGCCAAAAGCAGGTGACATTGTGTATATCCCAAGGTTCAGGTTTATTACAGAAGCCAACGATAGAATTCCCTTCGACTTCAGTCGCACCCAGTTTCCTGTGAGATTGGCCTTTGCCATGACTATAAACAAATCGCAAGGCCAAACATTATCTAACGTTGGACTATATCTTCCCTCTCACGTCTTCTCGCATGGTCAGTTGTGCGTCGCAATGTCAAGGATCAGTAAGTCATCGTCGATAAGAATCATGACTGATCCTAATATCTCTGTACTGGAAAACCTACCTGGACACTATACACACAATATAGTATACTCTGAGGTCTTTCAATAAAGTTTTTATACATTTATATCTCAAATCACATCAATTTTTAATTGTCAGGCCGTTAGTCTCATCATTTCTCAACAGATATAAAGCTTTGTTTAATGGTGGAGTAAGCCTGTGGCAGCACGACGTTGTATACACCGCGAAGCGGCGTTGTGCAACTAGTATGTTATAACAATAAATAAAAGTTATACTAATTAAATTGACAAATAAGTCAACTCAGATCAACTAATGTCTAATCATGCTAAAAGACAACTCCAGCAAGCTAATCATGATCTAGCTCTGTCTGGATGAATAATTAGACTCTCATCCGAAGTACCCTGATCTATCCTTTCTATAAGGATAATTAATATCGATCTAGTAGTATATATCCGATAGGTACAGTCTCCTTAGTCTATATCAATAGTACATATCTGAGTGTATATCGCTGAGCATACATCTTTAGCATATATCTGGATACATGGTATGTCTATAGCATATTGTATGCATGCCTATAGTATGTCTCATATATAGTACGAGCCTGTGGTACATATGTAGCTAGTATCACGGATATAAGCATGTGTCTTATAGCGTGAATCATGAAGTGCACATCTGAAGCAACAAGCTCATATTGCATTAATCTTGGTGCTTATCCAGATATGGTAAACATCCGTAGTCAATGTCGGAATACAAGTATAAGTCTATAGTGCCATCCATGTCCGTGGTGCCATCTATAACCTATATCTTATATAGTATGAATCTTATAGTACTAGCGTATCTGAAGTCCATATCTTCTTATAGTATAAATCGATATCGTACATCTAATCCAATGCACACATAGTTTATATCTAATCTAGTAACTAGATGAACTGTCGAAATGCAGATCATAGTGGATGTATTCCACTAAACCAAACAAGTCAATGTATAACAAATGTTCATCAATTGCCGCCTCGTATTTGTTTCAAAAATTACCTACTATGCAGCAATGAAGTCACCCTCTGATGATGCATACATCGAAAAGGATTATGTTGTTTCACCCACAGTTAATGTAAAAACGATGTCTAAATCAACGGCCTTTAATGTATCAATTCTAAACCGGATCTCTAAATGCGTAGAAGCAATCAGTTCAAGCACAGATCACATCAGATCGTAAACTTTGACATGAAACAGGATTCAGTTACGACCCGAGTTATGACATGTTCAGGATAATAGATCCAATCTATTACCTTATCACCCAAATCAGCCCATCTAACACCTTATCCTCACATCAAATCCCTCAGGCAGTTCGAATAGTATATAAACCCTCTTATTTCCAATGTAATAAACGATATTCTTTACCTGATTAATTTCATACTCTTTTTTTCTAAATTTATTTCTGATAAATCAGTATTTTCTAGGATCTCATCAACCTCTGGCGAGAAAGATGAGATACTTATCATTGGTAATGCTGCATTAACGAGAGATATTCTCGCAAATATCGCTGCAAGAATCTCATCTAAAATTTCAAAAGCAAACGAAGAGGTAGCAACAGCAATTCAATACAGATTAACTGAATATCAATGATCGTATCTCAAGCGACTTGTATTCACCACCATTTCTATTCTATACCCTGTCTGTTTTGATGGTTATCATTCACTTTTTTTTTCTGGCCTATTCCCATCCATATTTTTCTTTTCTTTTAGTTTCTTTCGACTTTTATCCAAGCTAGGCAAGTTGCTCTACAATGCAATTTGGACGATTAAAAACAAATATGATTTAATTCAAGTAATCGATGGTTTGTCGGTTTGAAGACATGATCCTGCTGGAAGTTGTCGTCCATGTATAGCATCTTGCGGACTTACAGTAAATCGTTTTTTCTCCTTGCTTAAAAACTTGAATCAAGGGGGGCACCTTTTTCTCTCGTTTCTTGTTTTTGGGCACTTTAAAAACCGAAAATAGCACAATTAACGCACCCAGAGCTAGTTAGATTCCCTCACCTAAGCCCAAGACAAACCCTTATTTCGCTTCCATCGTCTGTTAGCCTTCAATCCAAGATCACCGCCATCACCAAACTCACCCGTTCCATGACGAAAGCCATGGAAGCTAACATAGATCAGCATGTTGCCGTTGCTACCATTTCCAGTGTAGCGCCTAACACAGCACCACGCATGATGACTGCTACCAACAGCCCAGCTCTCTCGCTCAGTGATCTCAACATCCACTCGGTACCCGACCTCCTTGACTATCTCAAGGACATTTATGCCCATTTGAATAGCCAAGCTGCTCAGATTTTGGAAATGCAAACCCTCATCAATGAGAACTCAAACCTTCGTTCTTCACTGGATCAAACTACTAAGAAACAACTGGAAGATGCACAGCAGTGCATTCGCCAGCTTCAGCCCTACTACCTCTGAAATTCTTCCTGCTCCTACTACTCCAGCTGATCCCACTCCTACTGTTATCTCCCTCGCGAAGAAGCCCGCAACATCGTTAATCAGAGTGAAATCTTGCCAACCACCTCGGAAGAAGTTCCAGTCTTTCAGCCTTGAGATCAACGATGCCGGCCTTGCCGCTGCTCACCAGTTTTTTGCCATTTCAACCAGCCACGGCTATCGATTCGTCTAAATTCCCAAACGTAGCCGTTTGCTTATTAGCAAAATGAGGGATGATTTCATGTTATGGACATCCACAACAAGTGTCTCTTGGATATCCATTTCTCTGAGCGCCATGTTTGTAGCTTATCCATAACGACTACTTTACCACCTTGGAAACCCAATTGACTAAGTGTGAGCTGGTACCTATCGCATTTAATCCTATGAACACTACCAAGTTGCGAGATCCCAAATACAAAGACGCTGACCTCGCCTTCCTTGCTGATAAATGCCACCGCCTCTTCCTCGCTCGCTTGAAGGTGATCATTGCTCGCCTAAAGGGTCCTCACCACCAACTAGCAGCGACCCGCTTCTTTTGCTTTAAACAACCAGTCATTCATAAAGACGAGTATGGCCAATTAGCCAAGACCATCAAACCAGCATACAAGCGTCAACAATCCAGTGCTACACCAGCAGCTGCTGAACAGGGCCACACCCTGGAAGAGGCAACCAATAACACCACCAACACAGCCCAACCTACACCAACATTACCCGAGCTGAAGAGATATCAACCTCCATGGTCCAATAAGTAACAATATGAATTCCTCACCTCATGTCCCTTCTATGTTACATTGTACTACTAATTCCCCCCTATGGCAGATTATACATCAAATACCAAGACAGGCTCGCCCAATTGTCGAAGTTTCAGTAAGCTTCCCAACCCTACTGCCAGTTCCGAAATTTGTACGATTCCTTCGCAACCCTGAACTGAAATATGACATTTTATGCCTTCAGAAGACTCATGCTATCGGATCAGTCCATGAGCGACTGAACACACAATTTCAAACCACCAACAGTATCTGGACGTTCAATTGCGGTATTGTTTCCCTCAACCACAACTCATCAACCACCCTGTCCACATCGATCTCAATGAACGTATTATTGTGTTTCAGGTAGCACACTATAATGCATTCTTTTCACCCATCACACTTGTTGATATCTATGCTCCTGCCATGTCGTTGTCCAGAAAGCACTTTTATCCACAATTACTTATCGTGCCACTCTTTCACCCCGGCACATGGGCTTTGGACACCTTCTCCATCACCATCGATATCCTGCCATCCCCAACATCTAGTGAGGAACCTTTCACGATCGCAATGGATCCTGAATCTATGATTATCCTAGGCGACTTTAATTATCATCCCAACGCAACCTCGACTTCAATAGCTCTACATCAACACCCAATAATGCCATCCATATTCATTCCCAACGGAACCTCTCCATTTATGGCAAATCTACCGTTCTCAACACACCCGTTTTCTCGAGGCTGCTATGGCATGTCATGTGTAATTTTATTTTCACCAAAGCTCCATTACTCTTCTTACGCAGCCTGGGTTCCTCATTCATTACCTTTCGTATATTCCCCAAACTGTCCTTTAGAACCCTCCAACAACCTCGCCATTATGGCGGGTTTTAAGTATTAGATCCCACCATCCAACAACAAGCTCTCCAATGACGCTGAAATTACCCTCTCATCTTGGCCGCCTGCCACTCACCAGTATTGTCGCAATATACCACACCAAGCACTCCACTCCTTCAATACGCCCTGCAATGATATTTCAACTCTGCCTCCTTCTCTGATTACTTTTACTGTTTATTGTTTCCTACCGCTCGGTAAGCTATCTGGTTCCAACATTGACCCAGCTCACATCAAGCTTTACTCAACATTCTCACCAATGTCCACACAAACATGGATCGATTACTTCGCTATTTTACAAACTGTCGCTGAGGCCCCCTATAGATTTATCATTAACTTTCCTTGCAATTATATTGTATACCCTCTCTTCTACTCATCCCCATTTTCTTCTTTTACAGCTCCAGACCAACTGTTTGTCCGACATCCTGGCGTCCAGAAACTGCTCACAATAGATGTGTTTACCTTGGACTTTGACCTGCAGGTGATCCGTGCTAGAAATTGGTTCCCCCTTGAGTTTTGCCATTATCCATGAGTCTCTTATTGAGTTGCTCGTTCGATTGAGGATGGCCAAATCGATCCTCCACCGCTTCATACCCAACACTCATCCTTTATTTTCGTGTCCAATCTATTCCACCCAGTGCTCAAAGGATATTCACTATTTCTTCTTCACTTGTCCACTCAAAATCTCTGTATGGCGATTCCCACTACTTACCTTTCACACATACCGCTGACTAACGAAGCTCTTTTTCAATTCCTCCGAGGCATCCAAACTCTCTCCGTAACGGAATCTGCTGGCTCTGCTTCTCTACCCTTTCCAGAGCTTACTGTTTATCAAGTTTTCGCCACTAGCTTACTCTGTATATGGCAGGCTCACTAGCGTTCCATTTTCGATCCCATCCCTTTTATCACTCTCAATATTAACACATCTATTGCTCGTTGTCTAGCTTGCTTGGATTCGGAATTACAGCTTGATTTGCAAGTATGTACCTTATTAATTTTATTTTGATTCTTCAATTTCTTTGCTCTCTTCTCCTCCTCGAATATACCCAGTCTTCTTCCCTCACCACGCATTTAGAGGACTAAATAAAAATGTATTAAAGTGTATCTTTATTAGCTCTTTTACAAAAAAAAAAAAAAAAAATGAATCAAGGGGGAAAGAGAGAGAGGAAATCTCTGCATTGATTGGTTTTGACACACAATCTAACCAATATAGATCCGGAGCTTAATTAAAGTCTCTTTTTTTTTTCTCGAAATGTATCAAGATGGGTTCTCCACTTTTTTTCTTCTCTCTCCTCTCTTTCATTACTTACATTAATCATTAGAAAAAATCATGGCATTTTCATCCGCTCTTGTGCTTACAGATTTAAATGACTACATTGCTCCTTCTCAAGCATGTATCAAACCTGTGGAAGTAGAGAAATCAGAAAATAAAGGACCTGTAAGTTTCTGTCAATCACACTCTTTGCTGTATCGACCATTGACTCACACATGTGCAGAGCGAGATCAAGGTAGATGGAGAAGGTGCTTACTATGAAATTTCTCAAGATGGCGGAGAAGAGAAACTCGAATCAGCATCCATCTCACTCAACGATTGCTTAGCTTGCAGGTAAAAAAAAAAAAAAAAAAAAAAAAAAACGACATGGATGACAAATCAATGCTACGGCAGCATATTGACTATGAGAATGATACAGTGGCTGCGTCACATCTGCTGAAAGTGTCTTGATTTCTATGCAATCTCAAGACGAACTGTTCAAGATATTGCAAGACAACAAGCTTGCCATCGAGCAAAATCAACCACACAACCACCGCACTATTGTTATTTCTATCAGCCCTCAATCTCGAGCCTCACTCGCCGCCAAATATCAATTGACACCTCTGCAAGTGCACCACAAGCTGGTCTATTTCTTCAAGCACTTTTTGGGTGCTCACCATGTCTTTGATACAGCATTCACACAGGATTTGTCGTTGGTCGAATCAGCCAGAGAGTTTGTAGATCGATTTAAACGATACATGCAAAATGGAGGCGAAGCATTGGAAGCAGCCATGCAACAGGCGGATAAAGAGAAACAGGCGCTAGCAGAGGAAGGGAAACCCAAGGTGAGAGCAAGAAGAGCAAGAGCCAACAAATCCAGTGAGAGTGCAGCACCTGTCAATCAAGATTTGCCTATGCTGGCCTCCTCCTGTCCTGGCTGGGTATGTTATGCTGAAAAAACGCACGGCGAAGTGTTACCATACATTACTGCTGCCAAATCACCTCAACAAATGATGGGATCGCTTGTCAAGGATTACTTTGCAAAGAAATCTGGATTAACGTAAGTGTGTGTGTGTGTGTGTGTGTAATAGGGTGACTTAATCAACTGAATGACACAACAACAGCCCAGATCAAATATACCACGTTTCTATTATGCCTTGCTACGATAAAAAACTAGAAGCCAGTCGACCTGATTTCTTTTTAGAGCAGTATAACACCAGAGAAGTGGATTGTGTATTAACAACCAGCGAAATTGACAAGATGCTGATTGAACAAAACCTGGATTTCAGACAGATGACAGAAAGTCCCATCGACGACATGTTCAACAAGGTGGGTATCAATCCTGCTACTCAGATCGAGACCGTGTACGGCGTATCTGGTTCTTCGTCAGGAGGTGGTTTAGAATACATATTTGCTACAGCTGCCAGAGAGCTTTTCAACATTCATAACGTGCCCAATGATCCGCTGAATATTGCATCTGCCAATGTCATTGTCAAGACTGGTAAAAATGCCGATGTCAAGGAATACTCATTGGTGGCAGAGGATGGACGTATTTTGCTGCGATTTGCAACTGCTTATGGGTTCCGTAATATTCAAAATGTGGTACGAAAAATCAAGAGTGGCAACTCCAATTATCATTACATTGAGGTCATGGCATGCCCTGGTGGTTGTGCCAATGGTGGAGGACAGCTACCAGCTGCTGTGGACAGTGAGCAAGTGGTGAATGCCAAGGATTGGGTGGGCCACGTCGAGGATATTTATCGATCTTCGCAAGGTGTTAAGCCAGAGGATAATGAAATTATCAAGGCCCTGTACAGGTAAGTTTAATGTAAAGGCAATTTTCTATCCAAGTTGAGCTCATACTCTTTTTTCTTATCGTCATAGTGAATGGATTGTGGATCCATGCAGCGAAAGAGCACATCAGCTTTTGCGTACACAATATCATGCAGTAACTCAAAATCTAGGCAATCCATTGGCAACCAAGTGGTAGTTTTTAGTTGAATATATTTGATTTATTGCCTAGAGAATAAATTATTACACTCCAGAGTGAGAGAGAGAGAGAGCGAGAGGGGGGGATATTGTACAACATGTCAAACCGAAAAAGAGAAAACTAAATTTTGTAAGGACGCCAGGGAACAGAGGATGAAGCAATTTGACCTTGAAACAGATTGCAAGTTCATCCTTTGGAATGATGGCACAAACAAACATGTATCATTTTTACACTCTTTTATATTACGCATTTATAGTACAACTACTTTGAAGAAGAGCCTCTAAAATTTGCCTTCAATTGCTTCATGAACTCTTTTCCTTCCGTAATGATATCTACATAGGGATGTTCGATTGGCACCCATTCCACTGTCCACTGCTCTCCTTCTTTAAAGTTGACAATCTCATTCCAATCCTCAAACAAAGGTTTGTTGTCCAACGAAATTTGACGGCCTTGTTTGGTGGTGATCTTGGTAACACGTCTTGTTTGATAGGAAGCGACAATGTGAATGCGTTCTGCCAAATCTTTGCCCGTATCAGTAGGGTGGATGCGGATCCATACACGTTGACCTGGGTTGATGCTGGATACAGTGATATGACGATCATCATTGGATGCTATAGTAACGATATATCATCAGTCATCATGTACACATACCCAGATATCCATGACACTTACTAGCAGATGGAGGTAGTTTTGGTAATGTCTTGTTGGCCAATTGATCTCCTTCTTTAAAGTACCCATAATCAGTGGCAGGAACAACTAGTGCCATAGAAAGCGTCAGTGATCCACTGTTCATGACGAGCGGATTACAATATACTTACTTCCTTGTTTCTTAAAGTATGGATTTGCTGCCTGCTGCTGCTGCTGCTGCATCTGAGAGGCAGAAGAATCAGGAGGAGCACCCGCCTTCAATATGTTGGTCGGGTACACTTTGCTCTGTTCGTCTTCTGGTAGATGCAGTTCTATCAGTGGTGTTGATTGAGAGTGGCTATAATAGGAGAGTTGTTGTGATGGATGAGGAGGCGCTGGTGATGGTGAATAGAAAGAAGGTGCTGGTGTAGCTGCTACAGAGGATGACACGTAGGATCCCATCGACTGTCGATTCATGTGAGGTGTGATTGGTCTATGCTCAATCTCTTGGCTCTCCTTTTCAACATACTGGCGAGGTGTATTGTCCTCTTCGGTTTTGTCTTGCTTTGGCTTTCTCTTTTGTACAATGATCTTTTCCTCCGCCTCCTCGGGAGAAGCAATAGGCGATGTTGTGGCAGGGATGATGGTTGGATCCAAGATTTGAATGGTAGGGGACAATGTGGTAACAACACTGCTGGCTCTCTTTTTTCTGAAATCACCCACTACAGTAGCACTGGTCGCTTTGGATCCTTTGGGTACATGCACTGCAAAATCGTCATCAAATGGATCAATGGCTGTATCTTCCCAATCTTCTTCTCCTTCTTCTTCCTCTTCTTCTTCATTTTCTTCCTCATGATCTGAGTGGGTGTGTTTCTTTTCTTTTTCCTCTTGTACCTTTTCCCCTGAATGATAGATCATGTCTGAATAATCAATCGCTGATTCCTTGTCATCCTCATCCTCTTCTTGTTCATTCACAGCCGCGTTGGATGCCATAGGTGTAGGTGGGCGATGAGGTGTCTTTGCTGGTCTCACAATATCCCAATCATCATCTTCATCTTCGTCATCGTCCTTGCCATTGTCCCTACCCAAACCTAACAGGTCCTGATGCATGTATTCCTTGGGTTGTCCTTCATCTGGCTTCAGCGAAATGGTAGAATTAGACAATGGAGGCTCATCTTGCTTGTTGTAGTAAGGGTTTGTAGGCGCTAATGTAGATTTTCGCTTTTGCTGAACTTGTGGTTGTGGTTGTGGTTTTGTTGTTAGATTGCTGCTGGATGAAGACGAGGCACACACAGGCATAGGAGGTATCTGAAATCCACTACTGCTAGCAGCAGACACAAGGGGAGGCTTCACGGAGGCATACGATTGCTGTTGCTGTTGCTGTGGCGGTGGCGTAGATTGGTATACTGAATTAAATGAATAGGAAGGTTGCTGAGCAGGAGGACTTTGTTGTTGTTGTTGTTGCTGTGGTTGAGAGTAATTGGCCTGTTGATAAATGCCATTAGAATTCAAAGGTAATGATATAGCAGGAGAGGATATGCTCTGACGCATAGTTTGATAAGGGTAATGTTGCTGCTGTGATTGTTGTTGTTGTTGTTGCTGTTGTTGTTGAGGAGGAGGAGGAGGGAAATACGAAGCATTGGTATCATTTTGTTGTTGCTGTTGCTGTGGATACAATGGTGGATGTGGAGGTGCCACTGGTATCAGAGTAGCAGCAGCAGGAGCAGAATAGTGCTGCTGTTGCTGCTGAGAAGAAGCTTGAGGAGGAGTAGGCTGGGATAATGGTAATACAATGGGATCTGATTTATGCGGTGCATATGAAGGTGGTTGATATGGAGCGTTTTGTGTAGGACTCGTGACACTTGTTTGATGATGATGATTGTTATATGACGAAGGTGCAGAATTGGCAGACATGGATTGAAAGTGTGTTGGATTCATATCTGTGGGCATAGGCATCTCCATACGATTGATAACGGGTTGTGTGGATGCAGGTCGACTGATGGGTGGTGGTTGCGGTTGAACGGTTACTGGTGCAGGCCGGGATGGTTGCATGCCATTGGAGCTAGTAGGTGTCTTACTGCCATTGTAAAGTGCGCTGTTATTGCTAGCACTATTTGTGGTATTGGTATCCAATGCTTTCAGAGGCGTAATAGCAGGTGTCATCTTGGGCGTCTTTTGATAAAACACAGAACTAGGACATGGAGCGGGAGAAGCCAAGGCAAACTGAAGTTCTGGTTTGTATCTCTCATTGCTGTTGTTGTTGGACAAGTAGGATTTCACAGGTCTTTTATTGCCATTGGCAGCATTCTGATCTCTTGGTGGTAGCGCAGGTTGTGAATGATGATTGGTAGAGGATATACTATACATTGGTTTGGTTGCAAAGGGTGATGTGGATGATGTGGGCGATGTGGTGGAGGCGGTTGGTAATGAGTTGGAAGAGTAATTGGTTGGTGGTGATATGGATGATGATGAAGCAGTAGCATGACTAGAAGAGACTAATGCATGTTGATGGTTGTGAATATCAATAACAGCTATACAAATTCACTCGACTCAAACACTTACTGTTGGTGCTTGAATTATACGCTCTTGGCTTTGTCGGCAATGGAGGCGGACTGTTGGCACGATTACTGCCATTGGCAGCAGAAGATTCCTGCTCTAATTGTGCCTGTAATTCCTTTGCAATAGCTTCATCGTTCAACTCTTGTTCTCGTCTACGAGCAATTTCATTTTCCCATTCTTTATCCGCTTCTTTCTGGAGTTTCTTGACAAGCTTGATTGATTTATGCTCTTTTTTGGTATCAAACAAATGCCTCATTATTAGCTGTAGAAAGGAAACGATGCAAAGAAAGAAAGAAAAAAGGGAAACGAAGAGGGCCAAGATGTTATAAATAGAGAGTAATGAGCTCGGGGTTTGTTTGGTCGCACACTAAACACCAGTTACACATCCATCAGATACATCAAGACATCTTTAGAGTGCATAGTAAACTTCTTGGCAAGTCGTTATAAATATAGGTCAGAATCACAAAATACATCCTATAAGATCAACATGGAGTAGTGAACATTCTTGGCGAAATTATCGAGATATCATCTGCTGATTTCCTTTCATGCTGTTTAATGGGCGAATGAGGAACAGGATAATAGATCTACCAAGCCCTAAAGCCACACACACACACACTCTTTTTCTTTTCTTTCACAGCCATGCCAATCACCAGAAAAGAAAAACAACTACTGGATTCTCAACGAGAGATACAATGGATCAAACGACAAATCGAACAGATTGAACAAGAAGAGCGAGCGAACCGAGAAGCCCATAAATACGTAATACCACAAGATGCCACTGAGGAGCATGTGGAAGAGAGCATTCAAGAAACAAAAGCCAAGATTGACGAACTCAAGAGCGAGTACGACATGCTGTGCCAATTTAACAAAAGCAAAGAAGCGCTCGCCAAGGCTGTCAATCATCAGCACTTTACGTTGGAAGCACTCTACCCCAAGCTATCAGACCACGAATCCATGGAAGTCAAAAAGGCCACAGAGGAACAGATCAATGCACGGGATGAACACGTTGTGCAGTTTATGAAAACACTCAAGCAACTCAACAAGAAAAAGAAGGAGCTGACAGAGATACAACAAAAAATTATGCGACAACATGAAAAGAACAAGGATATATCGGCCAAAGTGGAGACATTGAGATCGAATAAACGAAAACAGAATGTGAACCCTGAAGCCACGGAATTACTACAGGCGTAAGATGTTGGAGAGAAGGGGAGTGAGGGATTTGCTTTATTGACATTATTTCATACATGGCACAGGATGAATGCGAAAAGGGATCAAATTTCACTGATACGTGGTGTCCTTAATGTAAGTAGATATAAAGAAAAAAAAAAGGGGGGGGGTTATTATGTAGAAAGAAGCAATGTAACGTTTTTATTTATTTCCATAATTTTAAGGGTATCATACTGGAAAGTGGTATTGCTTGGGATGAAGATGAACGTTGGTTAAATACAATGCTTCGTATAGGAGACACTTTACCGACGTTTTAATATGTATATATAGGAGTCAAGAATAAATAAAATAATATCAAATTATGCATGCAATGTATAGTAGAGTGGTGATCTGATGTAGTGGTGGTAGTTGTAGGCGAATCCAGCGTCTAAACTTTAGCAATAGGAGATGTCGAATGGGGCTCAGGAGTATGTGGCCCTGTTGATAAGGACGCATCGGACAAATAAACATCCTCCTCTTCCTCCTCGTTGTGTATTTGATGATGGCTAGGTAATGTTGCTTTTCCAATTTGATCTGGATCCAGACCCAAGTCATCCATGACGACAGGTAATGCGCCCATGCTGTACAGGACATGCAGTCAGTAACGAGATCAAATCCATCACGACCACACACTGACAAAAAACTTACCGAGAATAAAACATCTGGAGCCTGAGTCGAATGTTTTCTGTATACAAATCCTCAATGGATCTATCCGAGTACAGGCCCATTTGTATATTTCGTATAAACACAAAAAATTCACAAACGGCTACCAATCGATCTCGGCAATACTGATCAATAGGTAACCAATTTTCATTCTCGTCCAACCTGAACCGATAATTGAGCAAAACGGATTGACTATTGCCAGGGTCAGCAGGTCTTGCACATGCCGAACATGCGTTGGCTACAATAATGTTGTTTCTAGCGCTGCTCGTGCTGGTACTGGTAGACGGGCTGTTACCCGTAAATCTTCCCCAGAGTGGCTTGCTTTGCTGTGCTGGTACTGGCGATGGTGCTGCTGATGGTGTCGCATTCACGTTGAATGCAGTGACATGTTCAATGAAGCAAGGTTGTCGAGACAAATAATCAATCATTTTTTTGATGGATAGCTTGGATTGAGGTCCAAATCGAAGACAGGGTTCAATGTCCTCGGACAGACAGTGCTTCATAAAGGGCGTTTGATTCAATTTTTTGGGTGACAAGAGCTGCTTGGAGGATGCAATGGTGTACTCTTGAAACAGTTGCAATTGAACGCCATCCAGGGTTGACGGCTCCTTTTTGATGGCATGATTGGAAGAAGATGGTGTTGGTGGCATCGAGATGGTTCTTTGTTCCTGATGGTGTCGTTGTTGTCCTTGAGTGTATTTCAAAGCATGATTGGCACTGGCACGTTTCAAGCCATGCAATTCTTGCAAATCCATCTGTGCACGCATATTGGAACAGCTCTTTTTCTTTTTTGCGACATGCTCTACGGATACGGTTTCATCGTCGGCAGTTGTCAATTTGAGCCGCAACTCGTGTAGTTGTGTTTGTTCCGCCAAGAGATGTTCCTGAGTCTGTCTCAATTCGTTTTCCACCTGCCAACGTGCTCTCTTTTCAATGGCAACCATGGCATTGGCTTCTTCAAACAACTTTCTACTAAGCTCCTCCAATTCGTGCTCGACCATGTCTTTTTCATGCTGTACATTGCCTACTCGTTCGATCTCGGCTACATATTTCTGATTCAAGGTCTGTAGATCCAATTCCATGCGCTGTAGCTGATGGTTTTTTGTACTGAGCTCTTGTCGTAGTGATAAAATGAGTTCATCTGACTGACAGTGATGACAATTCATTTTTGCTAAAGTGTGTATGTGTGTGTGTGTGTGTGTGTGTGTGTGTGTGTGTGTGTGTGTGTGTGTGTGTGTGTGTGTGTGTGTGTGTGTGTGTGTGTGTGTGTGTGTGTGTGTGTGTATGTATGTGTGTGTGTGGAGAAAGGAAGAAAGAGAGAGAGAGAAAAGAAGAGAGGGATGTTGTATCACACAACACCTTTTTATATGTAATTTTTAATATAATAACACAAAATTTCGGGGACACACGTTTAAGGAGAAGCTAGATTTGGCAAGGAAAAAGAGAGAGAGAGAGAGAGAGAAAGTTTAATAAAAGATCATCATCATTACTAGTGGTATACTAGAGTGGTGGTGCTTGAACCGACGACATACCAGCACTTTTGTTCAATGTTACGCTGAATTAATATTATAATAAAGGTGACACACGCTCATATTGCATGCCATTTAGCGCAAAATCACATTCAAATGAGAAATTTCCCCTTATTCAATATACGAATCCCATTCAATTGTAATGTTCAAGGATCCAAATGCCATTGATTTACATCCCAAATGAAAGCATTTGATTACCCGCATGTTTGTTGATGAAGGGTGTAATCGACAGCCGAATGACATGGTCCAAATGTCAAATGTCACTAGCCAGCTATAACTGAGCTAAAGAAAGGTTTCTATTTCTATTTCTAGAACCCTCAATCACCATGATCAAGAACACACACAATCAAAGAGGAGGAGGAGAGAGAGAAAGACATGGCATGATCTGCACACAAAGTCAGCAAGCAAAAAAGCATAAAAAGGGGTATAAAAAAAAAAAAAAAAAAAAAAAAAAAAAAGAGAACTCCATTCATTGTCGATTGACATGGCTACTATTTGCCATCTGGCTTTTCTACCGGCACAACTACATCTGGCAATGTCATGTTCAGATTACTGTCTACTGAAGGTTTCGTTACATCATTGCTGCTGGTGCTTTTGACAATAAACTGATGTGGTGGATCTATCTTTTCAATTTTATCCCAGTCTACTTGCATCATTTCATGCTCTTGCTGTTTGGTGGCCGTACTCACGTCATGATGATTTGATAATGATGATGGCCCATAAGTATCATCCCCATGCTGCCTTGCTGTTGTATGACGGCGCTGTTGTCTTGCTCTTCGCATGACAAAAATACATACAGCAACCAGTAAAACGCCCTGATTTTTATAAGGGAGAACGTTAATGTTGTGAATTTACTCACGACACATCGGTCGATCCAATCTACACATACCACAATACTACAACCTACAGCAATGCCAATGGTTGCTCCTGAGCTTAATCCAGACTTGTCTTTTCCTCCTCCTGCTCCAGTACCGTCATGACTGGATGATCCATTTGAATTTGAGTTGCTAGACCCACTAGCATCTAAAGGATATTTGCTTGAAAATTGAATTGCACCGACATTTCGTACATCCAGCACGAGCAAGTCAAACGTAGGATTGGCATCTTTGTCGATACCAAACAGAATAAAGACAGCATTTTCCACCAAGACAGCTACATAGATGTCTGTAAGTCACATAGGGTGTATGGATTTCAGACGTGTACAGTGTACCTGAGTGTTGAAAGCGAGGGCCAGAGGAGGTACCTAATGGTGCAATCAGTGATTGACGAGTCCATGTCATGGTAGGAACATCCAATGTGTAGCAGTAGTCAGCGGTTGCTAAGAATGCACGATTGAGACTAAACCGTCTCCTTTGAGTAATCTTACCTACCATTGATTCCATTTCCTGTTCCACCGTATAATAGTATGGTATTACCATCAGGCACTACCGAGTGCACACTGCTTAGTACTTTTTTTTTTCTCAATCAACAAATGAAAACTCACAAAGAGTCGCTGTATGCATCGTGCGAGGTCTAGGTACAGTGGCACCCAAGAGATCTTGTTTGATCCACTGTCCATTAGTGGTATCAAAGATCATGCTACGGTTCAACAGATTTGTGAATAGTCGACTACCGGTTGGGTCATAATAAGCTCCTCCCATGTAGATAATCCGTTTACTGTCCGGATGATAGGTTGAGGTAAGCGCAGTGTGATGTGTTAAAGGTGGGTTGTATTGTTGTGGAGTGGTCCAAGTCTATATAGAACGCATATTAAGCAGACTTCATTCAGCATCGATCCCACCAGAGACCTACATTTAGATTCAAATCAAACAAAGTGAAATAGTAAAACCCAACATAGCTATTAGAGATACCATCAACATTGGTAAATGTAAGATTGGACAGCTTTGCACCCGTAGAGAGAGTGTAACCTGATTCAATTTGAACATGTCTATTATGAGAGAATGAGGTTAAGAAAACTATGTCGCCTAATGAACGTACTCTTCATATCCACCATAAAATCCAATGGCATTCAAATGAGGCACTGATACAGCAGTTCCATTGTATCTATTCATCCACTCTAATGAATAATACAGCAGTTTTTAATATGGCTAGAATTCTTACATTTGTCGATCTCCACCATTGGCAGCGTCATTGAAGTTGGGCAGAGACTCCCAATGGTTGGATTCCGCATTATACAATACAGCTTGGTTCGAAAGCTTTGATGTAGCATTGTTGTTGTACCCTCCATAGATCATCAGTCGCTTTCCATCCAGTAGTGATGCTACATGGGGAGCGCTTCTTTTTCCTAAACTGATTGTCGTCGTAGTCATGGGTATCGGCTGCCACTGACTGTTCAAATTCTGATAGGGTGTTGCTTCTTTGTTGTTGCTGTTGATATCCAATGCCATCAATACGTCGTTATCGCTGGATGAGTCTCCTGCACCAGTAGATCCACCATAACAGTAAATTTTGTGGGACAAGTAGGCGCAGTCTATTTAAAACGAGTTGAGGGTGTGTGCGTGTGGTGTGTAAGCTCTCTATATTGGTACTTTACTTGAGCCATTTTGTGGAGATAGTTGTATAGCCAATGCCATTGTAAACCATAGCAGAAGCATCTGTATCATATATAACTGCTGTAACATCAGGCCCACCAAGTGTGGATATGATAATGTAAAGAAGAATAATCAAAAGAGCGAAAAGGATACCACAACAATAAGATGTTTGTGCCTGGTATATACTACTCTGATGGTGATACATTTTACCTGCTATGTACAAGGCATTCTGTTTGTAATGCTACCATTATACTTTGTCCTACCACAAACCAAGGAAAAGGACAATTGGATGTATCATTGACCTAGTAGATTGGATTCAATAAATGCTAAGCAGATTTCTTTTAGCAATTCATAGCAATCCCGCCCTTGTTTGGCCAACTGCTATTATACAGAGTCAATATGTATGAAAGGCTATCATGCTTTATTTTAACTAACCCTTGGACCTTTGCCCGCACTAGAGTTGAACTGCTGTATTCTATCCAAATTTTGATGAGCGATTCAGTAGAAAGGCTTACCATAGACATTACCTTCGTTGCAGCCCTCTAGAACAATAGTGAAAGAGATCCTTGAATGACTTTTTTTTTTCAATTGCTTCATATATATATATAACAAAAACAGGAATAAATCAAAAGATCCATATATTTATAGTATACATGACGATGATATGAAAAATTGTCAAACTGCCATAGTTAATTACAGTATGTCTCCTTTGGTAAGGTGCACTTGTCGACCAGCGTTTGCACGTACAGCATCATTGGTGATGGCGGGATTAGTCTTGAAAGAAGATTGAGCGCCTCAGTACCTTCAAAACAGAGCAATACAGAGGGCCTCTCACGACAATCTACGTTAAAAGGTAAAGTGTTTCAGTTATTCTACACACGCAAATTGCTGTATTATTTCAAACTTTCTGGCCAGTGCACAGATGGCCAAGTCAACAACAAGCTCAGAAGTGTTGGCTCATGTCATGCAATTTTTGATTACAGTTGATTTAGACAAATTTCACCAAATACAGACGTTATCAGATGAACTTTCCGTGGGTTCTTGAGGTAGAAAGCCTTTCTCAATTTGTATGATGGACATACGTAAGCGCTGAAATGTTATTTCCAACTCTAGATTCATTGTCATTGAGTGCCAAGAGTCAAGCCCTGATAGCGTATCATTCTATTGCGGCCATGTAACACTAAATTCATAGATAACCATCTGTAGATTTATTGTTCCTATTTTAGCATGATAAAGGGTACATCAAGCAGCAAATAAACGAACGGATAAATTGGAGCAACAGTTGCCGTAATTGAATTATCAAGCCGCCTTGATATATAGTTATGCAATCGAATCTTGAAGAGATCTTGGTGATGAGATTGGCATCACAACAAATACATGGATGTAATCACCATGCATTAGACAGATCAAATCCAATTTATTACTAAATCTCAAATGATAGAAATAGCCGTATCTTTCATGTCTTGTCGAATTAGCCAGAAGTACATTACTGCGCCTAGCTTATAAATCAAAAAATGCGCTAGCAACTTCCTGATTTGAACAAGGATTTGCAGTGCCAGAGAGCTGGTACACGTTTTGTTTGGGTTGGCAAAATAATATAAAAGCTACATGTCAGAAACAACCGAATCAAGAACGACATCATACATAACCCGAAATGAGCTCTCAAGCACTGTTCTCTCCCATCAAAATTGGTGCCAACACACTCAAGCACCGTGTCGTGCTTCCACCATTGACCCGTCTTCGTGCTACTCCTGAGCACGTTCCTAGCGATCTCCAGGTTGAATACTACACTCAGCGTGCTACTGACGGCGGTTTGATGATTACTGAAGGCACCATGATCTCTCCTACTGCTGGAGCGTATCCTCAAATCCCTGGCATCTTTAACAAGGAACAAATCGAAGGCTGGAAAAAAGTGACATCTGCTGTTCATGCGAAAGGTGCTGTCATTTTCCAACAAATATGGCACATTGGCCGAGTAGGATCCAAGTATCTCAATCTCCATCACGAGCCCGTTGTAGACCCTTCCGCCACTCCTTGTCCAGGCAAGACGATGCAAGGTACTGATTATGAAGTACCTCATGCTCTTACGGTGGATGAAATCAAGTCTATCGTGAGTGATTATGCTCAAGCTGCCAAGAATGCTATTGAAGCTGGTTTCGATGGTGTTGAGATCCATGGTGCCAATGGTTACCTTGTCGATCAATTCATCAACACATCAAGCAACAACCGTACTGACAGTTATGGTGGGTCTGCTGAAAACCGCGGTCGATTTGCCTTGGAGGTGGTGGATGCTGTTGCTGCTGCTGTGGGTGAGGAACGCACTGCTATTCGTTTCTCTCCTGGAGGTGCTTTTCAAGGCATGGCTACTGAGAATGTGGAAGAGACATGGGGCTACTTGACATCAGAGTTGCAAAAGAACCATCCTGGTTTAGCCTACTTGCACATGGTAGAGGGTAGAACAAATTTCAATGACACAGATCAAGTAAATACGACAGACATCCTAGAGAGCTATCGTCAGATCTGGCGAGGACCTTTTATCAGCGCTGGTGGTTTCTCTACTTCTCTTGAGTTTGGTCGTGAGATTGCTGAAAAGACGGGTAATTTGATTGCATATGGCCGTGCTTTTGTTGCTAATCCTGATCTCCCTGAACGTCTTCGTAATGGTTGGGAGCTGAATCCTTATCACAGAAATACTTTTTACACGCATGAAGCAGAAGGTTATATTGATTATCCATTTTACAATAAATAGACGCAGCCATTCAGTTTTGTTAATGATTCTGCTATTTCTACACGATTTTTTGTCCATTGAGCGCCCCCATGTAATAGTTCTGCTAAAAAACTTGGTAAATGTCAATGTGCAGCTAACATAGTGCAACACATGTCTGCATCATCGTCATTCACCACCATTGAAAGTCTTGTATATATGAGCAAAAATATCCCCTATTATAGTTTTATGAAATAAATCTCTTTCCTTTGTTGCGTATTGGTGTTACTGCGAGTAGCAGTAGCAGAACGAGACAGCATATGAGCACATAGTTATCCCTTGAACCTCTTTTACTCAGATCCACGCCCTTATGACCCAATATTTCATCAAAAAAGAGGTCCTCACCCACTTCTGTGATATGTCCACTGACAGCCAACAATGCCTTGACTTTCTCACCATGATGTTTGCCTACAAACCCCATGTTGAAAATCTTGACCGTCTCACTAAACTTACCATCCCACAACCGGCACAAAATAAAATAATATCGTCATATCGTATATAAATGTCCCACAGATGAGACGATAATTTCAATGACATGGTGGAGGCAAATATGGCCATGAACCAATGGGGCAGGTAGTTTTTGGATGTCAGTGGCAGGTTTTTGAAATGCAGGTAGAGTTTTGGCCTTGAGGAAGCCTTGTTGGGGTATCCTTTCGTCCGCGTTATGGAGGGCGAAGAGGACTTGACTGGCACTGGTCATGTTGATGAGCGCTGAAAAGGTGTCTTGAGCGCCCATGTTGAGTTGCTAGACATGTGCTAACAAGGAAGCACCTCGAGACTATATAGTCTCAATAATAAAGACGAGGGGAGGATAGCTTTTACTATATACTTGCATAGGTGATGTTGGGCTGATACCCTACATACACATGAAGCGCTTTTCGTAGCGACATGTGTTTCCGTTAGAACCTTTTGAGTTGTCGGTTGCGCTAAGAGCTGTGGCGACGTGCAATGGTTTTCACTACTGTTTTGAGGTCATCCCATTGTAATTGAGGGGGAGTTACCTGGTACCTGGAAGAATTGATCTAAAGCTTGCTGGATCTCGGTGATGGAATACTCATTCTTTGCCAGCTGGGGATTAGCACGCTGATGAATTCGTAATAATAAGTCGATGATAATAATCAGTTGTCAACTGTATCTAAAACGAAAGCAAAGAGCTTCTTTATTACAGGGCATCTAGCTTGCTTAAATATGGTAGATCCCTGGTCAATGACTACTACGTTGAGATGGTATATAAATAGCAGGCCACTGGGGCCTTATGGATTGTTGGTATAGCTTGTTGAGAGGCCACCTAAGTCGATATGTTTCATGTAGTGTAGGTGGATCTCGATATCTTGACATTGGGGAGATTGAATGTATTGTAGTTCCTGAGGCACCTGTGCACACACAATTGACTGGACTTGTGAACATAGATGTGATGTGATACGATAAACATCATCTATGCTGCTACACTGTAAAAGGTGGCTTGAGGAGAAAGTGAATGTAGCCTAAGATGCATGCTTGTATGCAACACACGCCGGCACTACGGCCCAACTGATGTTCTCATGAGAATCATGGATATGCTCATATGGGAACATTTTTTGAAAACATTGATATTCTCATATGAGCACATCGAGCTTCTCAAAGACGAAAAATGCTCTCATATGAGAACATCCGAAATGTTCCCATATGAACACATCCATGTTCCCATACGAGCACATCGATTTTCCCTACCGGGATCAAACCCATAACCTATCGTTTGCTGATCTGACGTTCTTCCCACTAAACCACCCGAGTAACTTGTTGGTGTGTCAAGGCTCATTTCTATTTAGTAGTAACGCTCTATTACTATGGTCACGTGAGGCATTCACGTGACGCTTATTGGTCGTTGTCTGTACGGTCGCGCGAGCTCGATCCCGGATGTGTCAATATTATTTAACGAGTATAAACAACCCACTGTATTATACTCCTGAATAAACTTAACTTTCTATTAAATATCTATTCATATTATATTAATATTTGTTGTTCCTTACAGACATCCTTTCTATTCATAATAACAAAGCTACCTATTAGCCTCAGGCTATAGGTACATATATCACTACGGCCCAACTGATGTTCTCACAGAACATGGATGTGCTCTTTTGGGAACACCAATGTTCTCATTTGAGAAGGTGTAGTTTTCCACATGAATAAAATGGTTTTAATAGCTAAACTATAATATTGTAGGCAACAGAGAGACTTTTATTATCTGTAAGATTCATAAAATTACTAAACGTATTATAAATTGCACGAGAAAATGGAAATTTAAAATTTCCTAATAACTGTTATGTCAAAATACAATGTAAAATTGAATCTGCCAAAGAATTACACTTTTATTGAGAATGCATCCCAAGGATGCATTTATATACTTTTCATTATGCTAGGGTTTACAGCATGATAATGAACTATAATACAAATAGGTTTACTATCTACCCAACAATTGATTTGTAAATCATGATTAGCATGATTTACCCAAAGGACCTAAGAATAGCCTAAAACCTTTAGTGTGAGACCTTGCTATGACATTTGATATAACAATAACTACTTATTAAAGTAAAAGAATATATTTCAATAAGATATTCGAGTAGTATAGTGGGAAGAACGTCAGATCCACAACCGATAGGTTGTGGGTTCGACCCCGGTAGGAGCATTCTTTTCTTCAAATTTCTGAAAATCGATGTGCTCACATGGGAACATTTCGGATGTTCTCATAAGAACATCGGCCGACTTATAACATATCTTTTGGAACGCCGATGTTCCCATATGAGAGCATTTTTCACCTTTCGGGAACATCGATGTTCTCATGAGAACATCAGTTGGGCCGTAGTGGTTTGGGATTATTGTCTTGCTGGAATATCACTTGTTCACGGCGGAAGCCCAATTTCTCGATGGAAAAAGTGATAGTCTGCTCCAATTCGTCTATCAAAATTTTTTTTAGAGTGCCTTATCCATATTATCATTTAAATCGCACATCCTACCAATACCAGCATAAATAATGGCATTCCAAAGCATGATACTACCACCATGGTGTTTTACCGTGAGCTTGACATGGTGGTTTTGAAGCTGTTCACCAGATCGAATCCAGGCCCACTGTCGCCCATCTGAGTTGAAACGGTTAATTTTGGTCTCGTCTGTCCAAATAACACGTTTCCAGTCGTCAACAGTCCAGTCTTTATGCTGCTTACACCACGCAAGTCTCTTCTTGTCGTTAGTGTCACTAGGCAAAGGCTTCTTTTCGTTCTTGATAGCCCCTAAGCCCGCAGTGCGGAGTGCTCTACGAACGGTTTCCGGATAAACCTTCATCTGGAAATCTTTCTCCAACATTTTTGTGACCCTGGCGGCGCTTGAAACCCGCTCCTTGGTTACTTTTCGAACACAATAGCGCTTGCCGGCTTCAGACAACATTCTAGGACGACCTCCTTTCGAGGTTCCCAGACCCGGACAATGCTCCATTCTAATTCGCCCAATAGTAGACTTACCCAAAGACAGTTTTTCAGCAATTCCCGAATCGAAACACCGCTTCGAAGCATTGTGATTGCAGAATTAACCTTGGAGACAGCAATGGCTTTCATGGCTTGATAATCGACCTACTTGATATTTAGAACTCCAATTTGGATAATCGAGACTACTTGCGCTACATGAGGCTTTCTTATACGACGCTCTCGAGGTTATTCCAAATTGTGGGTTTCAGTTATCACCGAATTTGTGATTTTTCAAAAGCTCTTGCAGTAAAAAGGGGTTAAAAAAAGCAGGTAGAATACTGTTAAAATCCTTCTTTATTCGAAATTAGGATAATGTGCAATAAAATGTATATTCTATGTCTCTATTTATATTATTTAGTTTATATCTCTTATCTGGCAGCAGTTTAGTAGTTGCCAGTGATTCCATTACTTTATATATTTTTGTTGGGTCATTTAGTTGTTGATCTGATGGATCAAGAACGGTATTTCAATATATGGTTTTTGAATCATGCGTAAAGAATAGCTCTTTATTGTTGAGCCTGTATCCTTTTTAGGTATATTTATGTTACAACACATTAAAATACCCTTGACATTTACTTTAGTATCTGTCATCTCTTATTTTAGAGCATTTAACCCTTGCTATCATCATGCTAATACTATTATTATGCATGCCTATCTGCTGATGGTAGCATGGTTTGATTGAGATGACATTTATTTTGGGTTTTGTTTATGATGGGAATCTAGTCTAGTTCACTTCAGCTCTCACAATATTCTCCCAATGTACCTTATGACTTTGGCCAATCACAGCTTGTGATTCTACAGCTATATGCTTATAAAAGTTAAAAGATATGAAGAAAACAGTTAGAAAATACTAAATTCATTATTATTGGATAACTTCTCGTCCGGCGATAAGGTCTGAAATTTAAAATTGCTAAACATTGGGACAGTTTTGTGGGTCACGGTAGATGTTGAAAAAGGAATGAAGTAGCATAGAGGTGGTCGATAGTTGATTGCCCGGACCGTCGACGATAGGTTGGTAGTAGTGGACCCTCCTCCCTTGAATGAGTACATTCAAAGAAGTGGGAATTGATGGGACGGTGGAAGTGACGATGAAGTTCAGCACCTGAATTAATAATGTTAGGATCAAATTCAGAGTCTTCACTATCATCAGTCAAGTAAGAAGTGGCGTGGTAGTTAAAATCCTCCATCAGTAGCATGGGAGAGATGTTGGCAGCATCAGAGCCAAGGGTGGAAGATAGTGAGTGCAAGGATTCCCGAGTGGTTGAAGAAGAAATGTCGAAGAGAGGCAACGCTAAGAAGTCTCTGAAAAAACCACACTCGGGGTGAGTACTGAGCTGGTGCATAAATGTTAACGAGTGTGAAGGGTGGAAACAACGCATTGGCATGGACCGCTTTGCAGGCAATGAGGCGTTGATCCAGATTAAAGTCTTAAGATTGTAAATGAATTAACAGATTGAAGGAGATAATACCACAATGTTGTGTCCATAAAGTGGCATGAGCTTGGAATTGCATATAAAGTTTGTCCTGAACTGTCTCGACAGCATGCGATTCTTGAACACAGAGGATGTCGAAAGGTAAGGAACGGAGGTATCGGATGAAGTCAGAGCTAATCTCGGGCGTAGATGCTTTGACGAGATAGCGGCAGTTCAAGGAAGCTATATTATTGAGATTATGATTTTGCATAAAAAAGCTAATATTAGTGTCATATTATTGGCATAGTTGTGTGATTCAAAGGTATTAGTACTCATTAGACCAAGAGGGCTGAGACGCCATCAGCTGGGCCAATAGAGGAAGAGGAGGCAACAGGTTGGAATGTAGAATCTTGAGAAGCAGAAATATCATCCATGTTAACATCATCCGTTGAAGAAGATGAGGCAGTCTTGGATGCCTTGGCACGGTAGATCTCACGATAAAGTGTTTGATACGTAGTCTCGGATATCCATTTACGTTTGAAGCAGAAGTCGCGAGCGACGGCCAATTTGATGTTGGGAGTGTTGAGACGTTTAATCATGCGAAGCAAACGTTCTTGGTGAATGCGTGCAGCCTCAGACTGCAAAAAGAGCGGATCAGCATGGTTGGCGTACTTGGGATCCCCGAGGATGGTGGGTGCACAAGGGTCGAAGTCGGTAATCCGTTGAGAGTCAGGGAGTTGAGCCATTGCTTGCACGACAGTGGAGGCATAGTCGTTGTGAACTAAGAAACTAATGATGTGATTAGTTGGGTAATGGATATCAAGAATGCGGCTTTGAGATAAACCAAGCACCTGGAAGCCCGCACAGACTTTCGAGATGGCTTCACGTCCACGAGAGGTAAAGTACAGGGATTGGTAACCGTGGGTCGTCGAGGGAAGAGAGTAGAACCGGCTAACCTGCTCTAAAGTCAATGGCCGTTTGGCTTTGGCCTTGGGAGCTGGCTTGGTGGATGTGGAAGCCTTGGGCTTGGATTCCTTGCGTTTAGTACCGTCGGGAGATGATTCATCCGCGGGTGGTTTGGTAGCCATATCTGCCCATTGAGAGGCTGAGGTGCCCTCGGAGCTCCTTTCGAGAACAGGTGTAGTAGCAGATGGAGGTGTCGAGGTATGATTGGCAGCAGCCGACTTGAGTTGCGCTATCTCGTGGTGGTGAGCTTTATCCAAAGCGAATGGGAGTCCCTGGTTCTTTTTGATCAATTCTTGAGTCTGTTTGATCAAAGTTTGGTTCTGTTCCAGTTGTGGGTCGTGAGTCTGCAAGTGAGTGCTGACAGAGGCAAGACGTGAATAGATCTCCTGAATCCAAGTAGGCATCAGGGGAGACTGATGGATTTCGTCTGGTTTAGGTGGGTGCATGCCTTCAAGGAAGGCAGGTGGGTTGATCGCATTAGTGGAAGGCTCAACGACCATATTGGCAGTGGAGCTGGTAGAAGTGGCTGTAGGTGCAGGAGCAACGGGTGTTGCAATATTCATAGTGTCAATAAAGTCAGTAGTAGGTGCTTGGGTTCGCGGTGATCTACGTAAAGGTACCGTGATAGCTTTGATAGTGGAATGGCGACGCTTCCTAGAAGCAGCGGGAAGTTTAGAGGTTCGGTTGCCGGTTGTCGTCTGTTTGGTTAAAGTAAGACGAGAGTTGGAGGTAACTGTAGGTGTCGGCTGGCTTGACAGACCTGACTGGATTGTTGTTGGTTTTGTTTGGATCTTTACTGCTTAATGATGTTGTTTTCGGGGTTTAAAAGGCCTTAAAAACAATTTAGACGAGAGATTTAACCTTTAATAAAAGCTCTTCTTCATAGACATGTTATTGGCTATAAATTCAACTACAGCTATCGTCACTGTAAAATAAGCCAAAATTTTTCGAGTCTTAGCTGTATATAACATTAGGCTGATAAGGCTAAATACCTCGTAAAGAAAAAGTTTTTGAAGATCTGTAGCCTTATTTCCCCCATAGCCTTATATAGGACGGCCTTAAATACCGCGACTACTCTAGATAGCTATAACATCAGGCGTCTGTATTAAATTCAGTGAACGCTAGGCAGCCTCCTTCTAACAATTGATAGTGGTTGCGTCGTTATTTGTCCATGTGTTGTATGTGTACACGTGATATGTACTAATAAATATCGATATGAAATATTGAGAGATTGAGTGACAAGTGAGTTCTCACGCAATCCTTGTTGTTAAATAGTAAATGTCAATATAGTGCACCTAACAGCATGTCCACATCTATTTCATTACCGCTGAAAGCTCAATTGATAGGCAAAAGCAAATTGTCCACATAAAAAATAACGAATGCACACCTCATTTTGAAACAAGTCTTTGAAATGTTTGCCTCAAAAATAGCTTTATTGAACTATAGCCTGGTATATTTGCACTTTTGTACAGACTTGGCGTTTGTCTCTGTGGTTTCTTCTAAAATTCTTCCTGGACATCATCTGCGCCCAATGTATCGTATGCGTAAGAGTTGATTGGAAAGGATGATCCATCTCCCAACGGCTTACCCACTGGCATCAGTTTCTGCCATAAGGATCCCTTACCGAGCACTTGATCAATATTCTTTCGTGTGCCAATGTCCCATGGATTAAAGTATTTGCTTCTCATGATATCCCGACTCGATCCTCTTCCCATGCGATAGTTTGCCTTTTCGTAATACTCGATGGTGGATCTATTCTTGCATAGTTGTCTCGTATGGAAGATAGTGAAAGGCAACAAAAACAATCCAAAAATACCAGAGATGAATATCAGTAATCCCCAATTTACATTGAGGCCCAAAATGCTCATTGGGCCGTTGACTTGAATGATGGTGGGTGGTAGTGTGGTTGCAAATACGAAAACGCAGTAGGCGGATGCATATACTAGAAACAAGTAAAATGCCTTGTAGTTTTGAAATCCTACGCAATTGTTGATCCAAGGACAATGACTACATGTAATGATGAGAATGACAGGTCTTCCCTAGATTTTCAACAACAAAAAAACTTACTGATCCATCTTGAGCACACATTTTCCACATTGGCGACAGTGATGTGTTCTATCAAATTTCTCTAATTTGCATTTCTGACAGTATCGTCTATTTCCATCTCGTTTCACGGTGATCGGGACAGGGCTTCGTTGTTCTTGGTCTTGCATGGCAATCATATCTTTGTTATTGTGATCATAAGCCAAAAGCCCTACGGTATCTTCTTCTTGTTCACTCCTCTTTTTCTGCATCTATAAAACAAAGGCGTCTTAATAATTACCTCCTATCCATTGCATTCGTATGCTTACATCCAATGTAAACCCAGGCGATGTTCTGCAAACCACCCAATAACTCCACATGCAGAGGATAAAGATGGGATGATAGCATAGTATGTACAGCGACCCTAGAATATTCAGATTAGGCTTGTTGTCTTTCTTCTATGATGAGTCTATACCTTGTAATGTATGTCCTTCCTTTAAAAGGCCCATTGATAAGCTAAAGTTGAATGCCCAGTAGCTCCATGTGAATATGAGACATAGTAGAACCACAGGTGATGCATTCACCACTGTCATTATACACTGTTGAGTCTTTTTAAATGAACACCCCATGGCCAACATCGAAAATGGAATGAGGAGATGAAAAAAAAAAAAAAAAAAAAAACGAATGTGTCCCCTTATATTAATGCTTGGCTTGACGGCTGTTGAATGTCATTATTAGCTACATTTTGTTTACCAAAGAGCAACCTATTTCTCTCAGATGTGTCAAACACTGAAATGCCGGAGTCAGGAGGCTCTGCTGTGAGACCTGCTATCATAGACTCAAGCACGTTTTTACAGCTGGCTTCAGCTTGATGAATAGTATAAACTTTTTCATTAAGCCTCTGCAGAATTATATCAAATATAGCTCTGTAACATGAGAGCACCACTGACAAAACATAATCTTTGCAAGAGCAGCCAATCCTTGAGTATTTTAGGTACTGTTTTCAGAAATATATTATTAGATAAACTATAGAGCCTTTTCAAAAATAATGGTATAAGAATGCGCGATAAATAGAGTGTACTGAATCAAGCAAAAGACGAGGTATTTAGTGGTCTCGAGAAATACCACAATGACTAATAAGAATACTAATCTATAACGCATTGCATTTCTGATATCCAACTTTCTACGGTGCCCTGTTACTGAGGCTGTTTTACTTCAGAACATATACAACCTGTATGATGATATGCATAAAAAATGAAATATTGCAGAGCAGAACTCAATCTGAAAACATGCAAATACGATTAACATTAAAACATCAAGAACCATAGAATTAATTTGGACGATAAAAGTTTGGAGCGTGATTTCTAATAGCATGTTCAGCAGGCCAGCATTGATGATGGCAATGTATTCATCGAGACGCAAGCTTGGTGAGAGCTGAATTCAGAAGACTTTCCGGTGGATTTTGCATGAATTCGCGACACTGAGCATCTGTGACGGGCTTTCCTCCTTTGCAAAATAGACTTTTTGAATGAAGACTCTCTCTGCTTCTCTTCCCTTCCATTATTACAACAGCAAAGCAGACAATGCGGCATCTACTCGACCATTTGTTGAGTTACAAAAATGGCATAGAAACATCAGATCAGCTTGAAACAGCATTGGAAGAAGCAATCAAGAGAACACTTCAAGACAACACGTTTCGGTAAGGACGTACTATCAAGCAGTTGTGTCAAAACTGGATCCATTGAATCACTCTTTTTGGTAGAGTGCAACTCGGCGCATCAGATGACTATTGGAAATTATACAATGCTGCATTCTTGACACTTTCACAAGATACCAATGAGCAGTGTGTCATCAACCTGATCAAACTGACTCGAAACATCGTAGCAGGCGAATATGAAAACCAGAAGTTAGCCATGTGAGTTTTTGCTTGTCATGGTGGAAACCAACATCGATAGCTCATTACTTTGAGAAAGTCAATATGGAGCATTGTACAGGATTGAGGAGTTTTTAGCCGAGAAGATTGCTAGCCCCAGTAAATAGAGAGACAACTATCAATCTTACTCGAACCATGATCTAACAGTATCATTTGACAGGCGATAACACTACAATACTGCAAGTGTGTACGCAAGCCATTTGCAACATGATTACCAATAATGCAACAGCCATTGATTTCATATGGAAAGTGTGGATGTCGAATGAAAAACGGGGATCTGTATGGAGTTACATGTTATCCAAGAGCGATACTACCTTGATTATGAGCACACTTGTGTTGATTATCAACTGTATTCGAGGCAGCCAACAGAGATGGTGAGTTGGGGATGCATACGAGACTAGTAAGCTTCCGGTGAATAACTGACGTATTACCAATGACTAGTGATCTACTAGTGTCCAAAAAGATGGGCCAAGATATCATTGCTGCTATATTAGGAGATATAGAAAGGTTACATGGATACGAACAAGACAAAAATTTTGAATTGGGGTAAAGTTTAATTTCTAATTTTTCTCACACGCACACAACAGAGTTACTCAAAAGAAGCAATGCTCATAGGTATACAGTCATTAGTGAATTAATTACATTTGGCCATTTCAACACTCTATATCAACATGTCGATGATGCAAGGTGAGTCTAACAACTTTGAAAGCGTTGCCAGATCCTCCCGTTTACTTGCATTCCACAGCGACAAGAATCCAGTCAGTGATCATCAAGTGATCTTGTTGAAGTTACTCGACTCCAAAATTCATGCGCATCAGAAAGAACAGAGCTTCCCAGCTTTCATTCGGCACGAGGAACTGAAGTTTCTCACTGTTCAATTGAACCTGATTGGAAAACAGGCATTGCAAGTGATTGTACAAGTCAAGGAAAATGGAAGTCAGTTGCAACCTGATCAGATTTCCAATGTTTACACGGCCATTGTCCTGCTGCTCCAGATTTTAAATGAACTGTTTGTGCTGGACGAAGATCACTGCCACGGCACTAAGCCTCTCTTGGTGGATGCCGATGCACTGACGCTTGTTACCGGTAGGTGTTTTATGTCGAAACTCACACCATGAAGCTCGCTCATGCTGAACGAAAACAGACATGCTGGGTCATCTCGAGACACTCAAGGTCCCAGCACCTACACCAGCGACATCTCAGAACGATGATACTGATCCGCAAGCAGGGTTTCATTTTCTCAAAAGAGAATGTGTTCGTATGATGGGAACAATGTGCTATAAAGACAAGTCCATGCAAGACAAGGTTTGTTTTCTGTAATCAAAGTTTCAAATGGCTCTGTTAACCTCTCTCTATATCCTGCGTATAGATTCGCCAATTGGGTGGAATTCCACTTGTTCTGTGTCAGTTCAAAATCGATGATTCAAATCCATGTAAGGAGTGTGATGAGAAACTTGGGTGGAAGCCAAAATGTCATGAGATTTAACCTTTATAGGGGCTTTTTTTGCTTACATGTCCAATTTTAGATCTTCGAGAGTATGCGACAGTTGCTTTGCGTAATATCATGGAAAATAACCCAGAGAATCAAAAGCTGATAGAGGAACTTAAGCCTGAACAAGTGGTAGAGACAGAAGAGTTGAAACAAATGGGTATTGTGCCAGAACTTACGCAAGATGGCAAGTTACGCATAAAACGGCCATAAAATTTTGGGGTTGTAAATTTCCTGATGCTCGTTTTGTGCGACATGGTACCTTTTACTGCTTGCTTTTTTTCTCCCTCCTTCTTTTGGATAGTCACTGACGAGAACAAAGCACTTTAGAATAAGCTTATAGTACCTATTTTTTTTTTTTGCCTTTCTTTCTTGTTTATACAACAAAATAAAAAACAATGGCTCCTGCTTTCCAACCTCCTTATTCTATTCCAGTGCCTGGTGCTGTTCAAAAAGAGGGCGAGACCGTGCCTCACCGTCATTTCAAATTCGCAGATAAACTTGTTGATCATCCTGAAAATGTCTATACTTTGTGGGACATGTATCTTCATGGCTACAAGCTGGCTGGTGGTAAGTCTTGAGCTTGAGTCAATTGCTTAGAGAGACACACACATACTCAATCTTCATCTTACACAATTAGACAGACCATTCATGGGTACCCGTCGTATTGAGAACGGTGTTGCCAAAGAATACGTTTGGCAAAGTCATCCCGAAATTTACAAGCGTATTGAAAACTACGGTAAAGGTCTAATCCAACTTGGCTTGAAACGTCAACAAGCTATTGGTGTCTATGCTGTGAACAGACCTGAATGGGTAAATAGTTATGCTGCATTGCATTGAAAATCAAACCAGCGCTCACACACCTTGATAGACCATGACAGAACTCACTGCTTACAGACAAGCTTTCATCATTGTCGCGCTCTATGATACTTTGGGTGCCGAGGCAATGGAATACATTGTTAACCAAGTTGACATGGAGTTTATCGTTTTGAGCGCCGATAAGCTTGCCAATATCACCAAGCTTAAAGGCCAGCTTCCATCTATCAAGACGGTCATTATCATGGATGATACAATTGAAGCTTCAGCCAAGCAATCTGCAGAATCTGCAGGTTTAGCTGTTTATACCTTCAAAGAGGTAGAAGCATTAGGCGCTCCTATTACCGAAGAAACTGAATTAGCTAAAGCAGATGATATTGCAACAATTTGTTATACCAGGTAAGAGCAAGCACGAGAGAAAAGGGGGAGTACGGAATAGGGAGAGAAAGAGAGAGAGAGAGAGAGAGAGAGAGAGTGTGTGTGTGTGTTTGGGGGGGGGAAAGGGGAAGGAGAAGGAAAGTTCAGGGAATCATAGGAAAAATATACTGTGTGTGTGTGTGCTCTTTGTGCTTGTGTATTTTGTCTAACTTATCTCTATCATAGTGGTACCACAGGTGTTCCCAAAGGTGTTGTCTTGACTCAAGCAGCTAGTGTAGCAGCCATTTCTGGTATTTCTGCTGTGGGTGACAAAGGAACATTTGCCTTGATCACAAAGGAAGATGTCTACATTTCTTATCTCCCTCTTGCTCATGTATTTGAACGTGCTGCTCAAGGTATTCATTTGTTCAAGGGTGCAGCTCTTGGTTATTATCAGGTACAGTGTGCAGTGGCAGTCCATCAGTCTTGATTTAATCAATTCATACAAATCTTACTTGTGTACAGGGCGACACTCTCAAATTATTGGATGATATTGCTGAATTGAAGCCAACCGTTTTTTGCTCTGTCCCTCGACTTTTCAACCGTATTTACGATAAAGTGTTGGCTGGTGTCAAGGCCAAGGGTGGCGTCTCTGCCTATCTCTTCAACTCTGCTTTCAATGCAAAGAAGGCCAACCTCAACAAATCTGTCAATCACTGGCTTTGGGATCGTGTTGTTTTTGCTGGTGTAAGTTTGTATAGATCGAGATAGAGACTCAAAGGACTCATGCTATTATCTCTAGATTCGTCAAAAATTGGGCGGTCGTATTCGATTTATCCTTAGTGGTTCTGCACCTGTTTCCCCCGATGTAATGGATTTCATGCGTATTTGCTTTTCTGCCAAGGTGTTTGAGGGCTACGGACAAACCGAGAACTTCTGTGCTGGTTGCTTGGTAAGAGATATTGGCAGAGAGTTGATTATCATGATGACTAACATGCTCACAGACCATCTCGGATGACAATACTTCTGGTGTAGTTGGTGTACCCTTCCCATGTTCTGAAATCAAATTGGTAGATGTACCAGACATGGAATACCATGCCACAGATAAGCCTTATCCTCGTGGTGAGATTTGTATTCGTGGTAACTCATTAATGCGTGAATATTACAAATCGCCTGAAAAGACGGCAGAGACAATTGATCAAGATGGTTGGTTACATACTGGTGATATTGGTCTATTTGATTCTGCAAACCGTGTAGTCATTATTGATCGTCTCAAGAACATTTTCAAATTGTCTCAGGTACGGGTTTTTCATACATTGTTTGGTAGTAATTGAATTCAGCGTGACTAAGCATTCACATCTCTCTTATATATAGGGTGAATACATTGCTCCGGAAAAAATTGAAGGTGTCTATCAAAAGCACGAGCTGGTAGCCCAAGCCTATGTCTATGGTGATTCCATGCAAGCTTCTTTGGTAGGCGTTGTTGTCCCCGACAAGGATTCTTTCCCTGCATGGTTGGCCAAGAACCATGCTTCTGTCAATGCAGATGAAGCGCTTGAAAATGAGGATGTCAAGAAGGATTTACTAAAGACCTTGAACGCATATGGTAAACAAAACGATCTCAAGGGCTTCGAGCAAATCAGAGCTATTTACTTGACCAACGATGAATTCACTATTGATAACGATCTCTTGACACCTACATTCAAATTGAAGCGTGAAACTGCAAAGAAGGTGTACCAATCCCAAATTGAGGCCATGTATGCTACTTTGTCTAATGGAAGAGCTTTCAACTAAACGATCACTTATAACCCCAACTACCATTTTACGCCGCAATTTCTTTTTATCTCTTGTTTATTGTGTATACATAAATTTAATACTCGTTTTTCCTAATACAAGATGAAATTTGGTGGACGTCTATAGTTTGTGTACTCCGTAGAGCTAAATTCTGAACGTATGCATTACGAAAAGAATCATGTATACAGCCGAGACATGTGCAAGAGTACATCAACGCAGCAAAATCATATGCCGTTGCGCACAGTTTTAAAAGAGTGCTGTATTTCCAATATCGTACTCGATCATAAATTGCTAATATTCAAAAGATATTGATACACGGCCTATTTTTACGTTTTGATGGCTGTTGTACACTAATGAAAAGCTCATTGTACTACTACAGCTCTTGCCTCCTCAGCAAACTGTATTACAGTCTTCCTTCCACGATATACAGTTTTGCCGAACAAGAACAATGAGTTACCTTGATCGATCCTTGCGCTTTCGTCCTCCAGAGCTGAATCAAATCGTTATTATGGCTATCTTTACAAAATATCTGTATACCGCTCATTTGCGGCAGTATCTCTATACATGAGCATGCAGGCTTTTTGACTGATATCAAATCATTGAAACAGGAACTGAAAGCATGATCATATTCTAAATCAGTGAAAATCCCGGTAAATCACACTTGAACATGAAGGATATTGAACAACAGCCATCCTAATGTGATTAGCCAATTCTACACTCTCTTTCCATAAAAGCTCACATCAAGACCTTACCAACCATATCGAGCATCCGTTACGATGATGATGATTTGACACACTTTTTATATCAAGCAATATATGCCGCTGCCCACTGCCGCCACCGCCAAGTGTTTCTTGGAGAGCGCGATACGTCATGGCAAGACATGATTTATGCAATACACGTGGGCTTTAAATGAATAACATTTTAGAATACAATGGCATTGTTTGAATGCTCATATGCCGACAAAAGAGAGAAAACCAAGGTACCGTCATCTAGGGAACATGTCTTGCACAATGGATGAAGGATTTCTAGACACAAAGGAGCAATTGTGTGCGTTGTGTATCACCTTGAAATTAAAAGCTTATCGTCATTCTTGAATCACATGAAAATTTAGCAAAAAAAAAAAAAAAAAGTTAGAGTATAAAACCCCATCCAGAGAGTAGATTTATCTGCTCTTTTCTTACTCTTTTTCTCATATACTTTAAAATGACCAACTGGACCATTTCTGTAAGTGCCAACGTCCATTTCCCTTGTGTCTATGATACCATAAACTCATACATGCATATAGATCCCCGAAACCCCCTCTCCCAATTACGTACTTGTCAAGAACATTGCTCTTGAATCCACCGAGCAAACTGGTAAGTTCTATTTAAATGACAAGACGCGTGTGTGTCAGCAACGAGTGCATACTGATGTGTGGAAAATGGATCTCTTTTAGTCAAGGAATTTTTCTTGTTTTGTGGTAAAATTAAGGAATTTGAATTGAAAGTGTAAGTGCAATCACGAGTTGACAAAGGATTCTGTACTCATAGCAGTATATATATATATATATATATATATATTCAGTGATGAGGAGGACGAAAAGCATCAAGTTGCATTGATCCACTTTGAACGCGAGTCTGCAGCCAAGACTGCTGCCCTCTTGAGCAATGGTAAAGTTTATTTTTGTTGGGGATATAAACAAAATGTGTAACCAGTTTCATGTTCTCATTCTGTAACATTTGATATATAGCCTTGATTGATGAAAGCCATATTGTCGCATCACCTTATTTCGACATTCCTAGTAGCCCCTCAGCTGATAACGAAAGATCTGTCGAGAGCCCTGAACAAAACGAAACTCAAGAAGGCAAGCCCAAGTCTCGCATTGCTGCCGAGATCTTGGCTAACGGCTACATGCTTCAGGATCACGTCGTTGCCAAGGGTCTTGAATACGACAACAAGTACAATGTCAGTTCTCGTTTGACTGGATTCTTGTCTAGCTTGCAATCCAGCGCAAAGCAATTCGATGAAAAGTATCGAATCTGGGATAAGGCTGTTGGTATTGATCAAAAATACAAGATTGGTGAGAAGGTTCAAACCGCTGCTCAAACTGCTCAAACCAAGGCCCAAGCTGCTCTTCAAACACCTACTGGACAAAAGGTACAAGACCTTGCTAATCAAACATTGGCTCAAATCGCCGCTGTTCATTACGAAGCCAAAAAGATTCAGGTAAGTTGGTTGATGGGGATGGGGTTGTAGAGAGCGAGTGTTTCTAACACACAGCACAATAGGGCGAAAAGTTGAGCTCTCATGGTGCCTCTTCTCCCTCTACATCTTCTACTGCTGCCGTTGCTGCTACTGATGCCAAGACCACCGAGGCTGCTGCTGATGTTAAGACTGCTTAATGAATCCTTGACAACACAAGCATGCGAAAAAAAAAACTCAATTATCACCTTGCCGTAATAATGATTCCCCATATCTTTCTCTCTCTCTCTCTCTCTCACCTCTTATAGTGCTATCATACGCAATAAAATAATATATATTCCTGCAAGATGCATTGGATTGACAGTTTAAAGTAATTGAACGATAGGATACGTAATCATCAAGATGGAGGCAAAGAGTTTATTGATTTGGCCTCGTACAGTAGTAAATAACATACTGCAGTAGGAGCTAATGCTGTTCCAAGTGGCGGTCAAAGGCAATGCTGAAGCGATTTGATGCGAGCACTTGACAGTCGGTGCCAGCAATTGCTGCACCGCATAAACATGTGCCAATCACTATCATTGCTGGTTTCTCTGTAAATCAATCAGCGCTCGATTTAGATACTGAATTATATCAAGTGAACATCTTGATAGCATCTCGGTAGTATCTTAACGTCGAGACACGACCACAAATTACCATTGAAAATTGGAGGGGGGGGGGATTCAGGGTAATTTTATTGACATGAAATGTACGCTTGACATGTCTTTCCTTTGATTTTGCAAATAATAATAATAAACTATGGGTACTCGTCTATTTAATTTCAAGAAGCATAAGAACTTTGACTTTATACATAGATTCAACAAGGATGATGCTTTTTGCGACTATTGCCTTGAATTTTGGATGAACTATGCTCGGTCTGATCAAAAGTTCTTTTTCTCGATTGCTCGCCTTTGAGGCTTGGCAGCACATGGTCATTTGATACTTGTTGAGGTGTGCTAGCAGCCGTCGTAATAGTAGCTGCTGCTGCTGCTGCTGCTGCTTTAGACATGTTGGTTTTTGAGAGCTTGTTGAGAGTATTAGAAGGCGCAGACAATGGCATCATATTCATAGGCTGTGCCGGATCACTAGCTTGAGTTCTCTGACGAGATGGCATTGTAGTCAGTGTTTTGTATATAGTTGTATTGCTCTTTGGATAGCTGTTGTGAGCTTTGAGTGATAAAATGTATCTTTTAGGACTATTGCCTTGCATCGTGGAAGCACTGTGCTCTGTCTGATCAAACGATCTTTTCTTGGATTTCTCGTTATTAAACCTTGACGCCATATTTTTTGGGATACGAAGAGGAGAGATGGAATCGTCATGAGTTGCATCAACCGTGTTTGATTGAGTTAGTACAACAGCGTCTGGTTCGGTTGTTGTTGTTGAAGTTGTGCTTGCTTCAGTCAAAGGCATCAAAGGCTGTTCAGCTGAAGGAGGTAGTGAAACTGAAGGACATGTAGCAATTGGCTCACTAGAAACTTGTCGAGATGGTGCTGGTAACGTGCCGAATCTCTTATTTGGGGCTTCAAGTCTTTCGCCTTGTGTTGACTCTCTAGGTGTTGCCACTGTAGGTCTAGGCAAGTGGGGTGAGACTTGTGCAGAGGTTGATGCAGAGAAATCTCCAGTTGCTGTGGCCCCTGACACTGACACTGTGGTAACATTACTCATTTTAGAAAACACTCGTTTTGGTTCCGTTCTAGATGCTAATGTAGATGATTTGGGTGACTTTTGTGATTTGGGTGACTTTTGTGATTTGGGTGCTGCCGCTAAGAATGGCCTTCCTAAAAGTGAACGCTACAAAAGATGTACGCCGTTAGTTTGCTGGGCATTTTTTAAGCAGCTTGTTGGCGCAACACCTACCATGATATTCTCTTTTGCTGATTTAACATAAGCCTGAAGCTTTTCTGTAATGCGCTCTTTTAAAGGCTTGCTCTTGGGGGCGATCTCGTTGACAATGAACTTGATGGAGTCTTGTACGGTTGGGGTTCTGCCCAGCAACTTGACATCTTCCTCCGAACAATCGGATGGAAGTGGATTCAAGCGCACGTAGTTCTTTTTATCCATATCGTAGACCCATTGACACATGAAACCAAGATCTGCAATGTGAAATTTTTTAAGATAGTCCAGAAGGAACTTTTCCTCGAATCGCTTCTGCAAGACGCGTAATACTTGATCAGTGCTGTTGTTGTTGCCTTCATACACTCTCAGTAATGCTCTGAAGACAGTACTTTCAACGTCAACTAGGTAATTACAGCCGGCTAAAGATAACATACAGATGTGTCGAAAAGTGTCAGCACCGTATGTTCGAAACTTGTTTCTCTTGTCATTGGATACTCTATCCATGCAGAACTCGATATATTCTTCAGAGATAGAACTCTTGTGAATAAACTTTGGACAACCAAAAGCCAAGAGCTCAGGATCCTCAGAGACGACAGCATCCACCTTGCCTGTCTTTACCAAGTATGTCAGTTGAGCAGCAATTTCGCATGGCGCTACAATGCATTTAATCTTCTTTTCTATCAATTCCTGCAGAGTAAAGTCAGTAAAAAGGTATAAACCATCAAAAAAAAAAAAAAAAAGGGAATACTTACTGCAATGGTGGCAATGGCCATGTCATCTGAGATGTCTAATGATTCCACAATGCTAGACTCAATTTCAAAAAGCTCTTCTTGTTCCTGCAGATTCGAGTGTCTGTTCATTGCAGCATGACGGGCTCTACATCAAAATGCATGATCAATGACAATGATATGGTTATTTGATTGCACTACCAAAACTTACTTGCGATATTCATAATTCATGCTTTGCTTGAAAGGGAGAGTGAGACCGCCAAAGACCACAATAGGTGTTGCACCATTTTCTTCAAGCAACTGAATAAATTTCAGCAAATAGTCGTTATATCTGCAGGAAAATCTTGTTAATATAAGATCAACGGAATAGATATTAATACTTACGCATTGACGGGATGATTCCACGCAAGCGCCAACGTAGCACGGGAAGCTCCCTCAAGAAGAAAGTCATCACCATCGATGGCAACAGTTTTACCTTTGTATTCTGAGAATTTGATGGTTCTTTGGTTACGGTCAATCGATTGCAAAAGCACGCCAGTATTTCCCATAGTAAGAAAGTGTTTCATTGTAAGCTTATATTCTTTTTTGTTCTGTATTTATGAATTTAATGAGTGATAAATGAGAAAACAAGTGTGTAGCTTGGATATGAAACAGTAAAAGAAGACAGTGAAAAAGCTTAAAGCAAAATAGACTAGTTGTATATCAATGCATATATTTTTCGCGTTTTGTAGTGACGTCTGCATCCCATACTGTGCAATAGCTCAGTGCTCAGATCAGCCATTACGCCAAGCACACACACATGTATTGACTCTATATACTTGATACTTGAAACGCCACTCCTTTAAATTAGATTATCGGCAAGCCACCGCGTCCGACCTCTTCAATATATTGCCTTTTGGGGGGGAGGGGGGGAATACATACAAAGCAAGAACGTCTTGAACATGAATTTGATCTGTTGATTGACCTTGATTAACCTTGATTGACCTTGATTAACCTTGATTGACCTTGATTAACCTTGATTGACCTTGATTAACCTTGATGCTAGGACTCATACATTGCATTTCTTGGGTTGACACTAGCACAAATAGTTAAACCGCAACTGCATTCATTCGTTCCTGATTTGCAGCTCACATTCTTATTACATGAGACATTATGCAATATATGAATGCAATATATGAATGCAATGTTGAATGCAATATATAAATGCAATATATAAATGCAATGTTGAATGCAATATATAAATGCAATATATAAATGCAATGTTGAATGCAATATATGAATGCAATATATGAATGCAATAAAGATGTAGACGATACCTAAATGCATTCTATAATCAAGAAAGTGCAACCTTTATTTTAAAACTAGAACAGCCTATTTTTGACACCAAATATGCTCTTGGTATCGTACCTGCAGTGTATATTTACGTCAATAAAGGGTTGCTACTAGTAGATGTTGCGCTAATCTCTGTGCATTGCCTGTTGATGCTCAAAAATATGCAAAACACGGCAAAATTTGGATGCATTTGAGCAGTGGTTTCTGGTGGTAGAAGCCGTTTCAAGCTGTCAAAATAGCCCCAAATAATTGCTCTCATCTAGCATTTACTTGCTGATATCTTTGCTCAACTTTTTTTAGGACCCCAAAAAAACATGGCCAAAAATCGACCAAAAAGCATGAGATACCCCTCATGGTTTTCATTGAAAATCAAACAATCGCGTTTTTTGACCTTGATAATGAAGACTTTTACTATGGTATATCATGAATCAAAATGTTTCTCTCGATCCAAAGCAACCTCTGAAACCACTTTTGCGAGGCCTTTATATGCAAAATCTTGACATTTTGGCCAAAAACCGCTTTTCATATTTTCTTGAATTGCTCGATAAATTCAGTCAAAACATTTATTTTACTCGGCACCATTGGAAACGCCTTGAAACGTACTCCAAGAATGTATTAGAAAGCATCGGATAATAACCGCAATTCGTATAGTCGAATCCAACATAATAGATTAAAGAAGTCGACAAAAGACAAAATTTGGCCAATCTTGAGCAGAAAAGTGCTCTGAGCTTAAATGAGCTCAGGCCCTGCTGCGGACTAGCCTAAATGCCTTTTTGATGACAATAATGATGATTGCGATGCTGATTAAATGGGAATTATGGAATTGAAAAGACAGTTGCTTGGTCCAAGTATTTTTTTTGAGATTTTTTTTTCCCTATAAAGGGGTCTTTTGCAATGACAATATCTCAAAAAAATCGCTATAGATCTTACACAAGCCTTGTATATACGCATGGCCAGCTTTATGTCGCCATCTCAAGAGCAGCATCAGCGAATGGATACCCCCCCCCTCCCCCCTCCTAACTTTGATATATGTTTTTTTTTAGAATCTACTGAATATGCTAGATTTTTATTATCTCTGATTTGGAATGTCTTCGATTCAATGACACTTGGGATACCATTGCGTGGGCGTAGACACATTTGCTTATACCGACTACAGTCACCATCAGATCAGCCACGCTTTACCACGTTCTTTACAGGTTCAACAATTATTGAGAGCAATTGCAATACCTTCATGTGCATTGAGATTCAACATCATGCCTCCCGGGACAGGTGATAAGATCGCATGTCTGCAGTAATGATAGCTTTTCCATGCAGCAGCAGATACACAACTCATGAAAGGGAGAGCACATCACACCGTATTGCTCATGAAAAATCCAATAAATGGTATGTTACTCCATCACAATGATGCACTTGGATCGACGACAGTCATCTCAGATCGAACAAATACACACATGTCAAGGTCGTCAAAGCACAGTAATAACCCTTTGTGTTGGGTTGATTGTGCGACGCATGCTTTATTCAGGGAGCCAAAAAGAGTTACACCAAAGCCTTGAGCTATAAAGATGATATCATTGTTTCTGTCTCTCTCTCTCTCTATCTTGCTAGACCCAAATCTAAATGATATATTACATTCTCCTTCAAAGCCAAAGCCTACATTGAATGTTGCTTCATTATTACTTTGAGGAATGGACCAGAGGCACGGTAGCTGTCAGCATTGAATGGGTATGTACTTTCAAATGACATGATATAATCATGATCTCCACACACACACACACACACACACCACACATTGACCCCCTCCCCCCCAAACATTTATATATATAAAAACGGTCAGGCTGGGCATCTCATTTTGTTCCAGCAACCCCGAATATGAAATAAGTTGTATATATATGTGTGTGTGTGGGTGGGTGTATGTGTAGGTGTATGTGTGGGTGTAGAAGCAATTTTTCCCTCTCTTTCTCTGTTATTCTCCTTTTTCTTTCTTTCTTGATAATATACTTTTATAATAGAGGATAATCAATACATCATTTATGCGCTCACCTATGGATTTAAGAGTTGGAAATAAGTATAGAATTGGTAGGAAGATTGGTGCAGGTTCGTTTGGTGATATTTACCTCGGTAAGCTTTTTACACACAAAGAAACGCTTAAATGGAACTCGTTCTCACCTTGACCATTCTATAGGAACCAACTTGATCACTGGAGAAGAAGTGGCCATCAAATTAGAGTCTGTCAAGGCCAAACATCCACAATTAGAATACGAGGCCAAAGTCTACAAAGCATTATCTGGTGGTGTAGGTGTGCCTTTTGTAAGGTGGTTTGGTGCAGAATGCGATTACTATGCCATGGTCATTGATCTTTTGGGACGTAAGTTATTCATGTAGTAGCCGTTTTTCGTGTATAATGCATTGCTGACTTGTTTAAATAGCCTCGCTTGAAGATTTGTTCAACTTTTGTAATCGCAAATTCACATTAAAGACAGTGCTTTTGTTGGCAGACCAAATGGTAAATATATATAACATATATATTTGTATTAAGGAGCTTTGTATACACATACATATCATGACCAACATTCTCCTTAATTTCTGATTTCTTTGCTGACTCTTTATTATGATGTAGCTTTCTCGTATTGAATATGTTCATTCAAAGAATTTCATTCATCGTGATATCAAGCCTGATAACTTTTTAATGGGTATCGGTAAAAGAGGCAATCAGGTCAATGTCATTGATTTTGGTCTCGCCAAAAAGTATCGTGATCCTCGTACGCATCTCCATATCCCCTACAGAGAGAACAAGAACTTGACTGGTACAGCTCGTTATGCCAGTATCAATACACATTTGGGTGTTGGTAAGTGAATGCTGATGGTGGTGGAAAGGAGAGAGAGAGAGAGAGAGAGAGAGAGAGAGAGAGAAAGAAAGAAAGAGAGAGAGAAGAGCAAAGAGTAGACAGAAACTGATGTACACTATTTTGCAGAGCAATCAAGACGTGACGATTTGGAATCACTAGGCTATGTGCTCATGTACTTTTGCAGAGGCTCTCTACCATGGCAGGGATTGAAGGCAACTACAAAGAAACAAAAGTACGATCGCATCATGGAGAAGAAGATGACGACTCCCACTGAATTATTGTGTCGTGGCTTCCCAAGTGAATTTGCTATTTATCTCAATTACACCCGCTCTTTACGTTTCGATGATAAACCTGACTACTCTTACCTTCGTAAGTTGTTTAGAGATTTGTTTGTAAGAGAAGGTTACACCTACGATTATATCTTTGATTGGACCGTTTACAAGGCTGTAAGTATATGAGAGAGAGAGAGAGAGAGAGAAAGGACGTTAACATGGTACATTATAGAATGAACATGAGGCCAAGACAAAAGCACCAAAGGACGATGCCGTTAAGCGCGAGCAAAAGATAGCAGAGGCCAGTAAGGATTCGCAACAACAGCAACAACAACAGCAACCTCAATCATCCCAACAACAACAGCCACCTCAGGATGGAGGATTTCCTACCTCTTCTTTCCGTCGAGCAAATCCCACTCCTTATGTAGCAAAGCCATAACTCTATTTCACACATACACAACTATATAAACAAAGTAATATTCCTCATCCATTCTCTTTCTCTCTCTTTTTACACATAGGATTACAATGATATATACATAAAAAAAAGCGCTGCTAAAATACATTTAATTGTTTATATATATATATATATATCAAAGTTTAAGCATGATAATCTCCAGTCAATTCCATCTCGACACCAAATTGTTCATAAGACACTTTGTATCTCAAACGCAATGGTTCCTGAAAAAAAAAAAAAGTTTGTTTGTGTTGGATCATCTTTTATACCTTTTGATGAGGAGCTTCACATTCAATAATGCCTTACCTTATTTGGATTGTTCAAGACAATGCCTTGGGTAACAGACTTATCTGATTTAGGTGGTATGATTTGAGAGGATTGAGGCTCCATTTTGATTTGCATAGACTACATAAGAAAGAAGCATGTAAGTTGCATGAATGCGAGCGATGGATTGTCGTTCTATAACAATGTCTTACCTTGGGTGCAGCCAATCTCAACATCAGCTTTTCCATAGGAGCAGTAGATTGATTAGAGAAATAGGCCCTGATCTGGCAAACACTGTCATGAGGGTTCTTCATCTGTAATTCGATCTGCAAACCATTCTTATTGACCAAAATAGCTAAAGAAACAAAAAGAAGGCATTAGTGTGTGTGTGTGTGTGTGTGTAGACATGTCATTGTGTTGGCAGTATGTTACCTGACTCAACATGAGCAGCATCTTGACTAGAGTTAAATACAGGAGATGGAGTTTGCTGTTGTCTAGTTTGTGATGGCACATTGATATTGGAAATGGAGGGCGAAGCAATCTCTGAATGAGAAGCTAAAGGAGAAGGGTTGTTGGGAATACCGCCGCCCAAGAGGTCAAAGATGTCATTGCTTTTCTTGGGCTGTTGTTGCTGTTGCTGCTGAGGAGCTGGAGAAGAAGATGAAGCGCCCAATAGATCAAAAGCAGAGAGTGGTTGTTGCTGCTGTTGACTAGATGAAGGTGGGGGTGGAGATGAAATACTACTGCTACCAAAGAGATCAGATAATTCATTCAAGGCACTCTTGTTGTTGATACTAGGGCTTGCTGATCCAGTAGATGAAGACATTGCGGGTGTATCATCCAAATCAATCAAACTGATGGCTTGTTTAGGCTCCTCTGTTGTGTTGGTGTCTTGCGTAGGTGGTTTTCCACTAATCTCGTACTGGGTATCATACAATCCCTTCTTTACGTCAGCGAATTTGGCCATCACATTGTTAATCATGTCATTCAATGTAAGCAGGTTTTCTATTGTGTTTTAATATTTTAGTATCTGGATCCACCACATGAAGATTCAATGCGATTTATACCAATCTTGTCGTTATCTTCTTCCTCTGTAATCATCTTTTGAATCTTTGGCTGAGCGCTAGCACAAGCACCTTTCAAATCCTGTACAAGTGGATTTTAGTATTAGTCTCTCTCTCTCTCTTTTAAATGAACACCTCTTACCATGATGGTCTCATTTCTATCCACTTTCTCTCCAGGTTTAATAGTTTCCAACATCTCATACAATAAGATGGCTTTATCCTGAATCTTGTGAAGTTCATCTTCAAACTTTTGGCTGTAATCAGGAGTTTGTCTCGTATCCTAGATCATCGACACATGTTGGTTTATCGTGATATCAGCGATACACCCCCCCCCCTCTCTCTCTCTCTCTCTCCTTCTACCTACAAATCCAGACATGATCTTCATCAATCGATTGGCTTCAACTAGATCTTGAGGTCTACCACGACGAATCAATTCTTGCAATTTCTATAAAAAAAAAAACGGTTAAAACCTTTCAAGCCATAAATTCCCCCATATTCAAACAAACTGACAGCTGATTGAGCAACACGATCTTCCTCCTCCAATTCATGGGCTGATTTTAAAGACTGTATATATAGGATGGTGTGAGATTTCACGCAAATTGAATAACCTGCATGGCAAAGACTTACATCCGAAGGTGCTAATGCAGCTACTGAAGAGTCTCTCAGTTCAGGGAATCGATAACCTAATATCTTATATCAACATCTCTTCATCATGCGTAAAAAGAAGATAGATTTTTTTTTTTTTTTTTTTTTTTACCCTTGAATCTCAGCAATCGATACATATCTTTGATATGAACCAGGTCATCCTTATGTCTCGACATGTCTGTCAACGCAACCTTCCATTCCTTGATAAAATAAAGAATTCTTTGCACTACAGGGCTAGGAAAAGGCTATACGGCAATGAGTCATCCACAGAAATGTGTATATACTAATTTCCCCCCCCCCCCAACTTACTGCAGGACGCTCTGGAAATTTGCGAACCAATTCATTCAAGAATTCTTTCGAGGCAATTTGAAGGTGAAATGGGTAACCGCAATTCTTGACGCAGTTGTCTAGTAACTAATTTCATGTGTGAATACAAGATGTGCTGAACAAGCGTAAATTGCTCCTCTCTTACTGTGAGTGCCAACATGGCCTGGTTCAAATTCTTGCTATTGACTAATTTTACGATAGCAGAAGCAGCTTCTCTTGGACTACAGATGTTATAGCTAGAGTCATTAACCAGGCAAAATATATATACATGCTCAGCATGGAGAGACACTTACGCTGAGCCTTGTTTTTTGTTAATCATTTCACAAATCTCGAGATTAAGACTTAATTCAGGTTCATAACGCGCAGGACTACACGCTCCCTCTAATGCAACATACGATTAAGGAGCTGTTTTTTATTTGCTGAAGGTCATTCATTTTTTTTTTTTTTTACCTATGATGGCGATTAATGTACTCGGCATGGGCTGTTATTATGTAATTCCAACAAGCAAGAAAAAAATAAAAGTTAAAGAAAAAGGGAAATAGAAGAAAGAAGGGGCGGGCTAGATACGATGATGATGAATATTACAAAATTCCGTGTGTGTGTGTGTGTATATATGAAATATGGTTTCGCTTTTGTGTGCAACGTCTGGTAAAATAGCCATGGGATTAAATAGCCGCATATCTTGTTGATATGATAAAGCACACTCTTTCTCTTCTCTTTTTCTTATTTTCAAACACTACTACAAAATGAACGAATTTGCAGATATTCATATACGTTGGAACAATGGTCAAGATTTACTGCTGACTGTATCTTTGTATAATGATAACATGGGAGATATCAAGCAGCTGGTAATGTAGCTCTCTCTCTCTCTCTCTCTCTCTCTCTCTCTCTCTCTCTTTCTTACAGCTCTCTAATACACTTGTTTCTGTAGATTCGAAAGAATGCTGTTGAACAAACATCCAAGAAAACGATTCGCTTGATACACCGGGGACAGCTACTCAACAACGATTTATACACATTGTCAGACTACGGCATCCAACAACAACACATCTTTATCCATTGCGCTTTATCAGATCCCATTATTCCAACCAACATTATTTATGACATTGAAACTACAGACAAAAATGATGTAAACATGAATGATATCACTATGCAATGAAAGGCGCACTAATTGAATAATCTCATAGTCCATTTCTGGGTTTGATAAACTGCGTGAATCTGGTTACAATGAAGAGGAAATTCGCTCCATACGACTGCAATTCCATCAAATGCAGTCAACATCCAACTATGTAGATGGAGGTACATGTTGCTGTCGATAGACCTTTAGCACACAGCATCTCAAAAAAAAAAAACGTTTCATATAGAGCCACCTAGTGATCAAGATTTACAACTGGAAGAAGAATGGATGGAGCATACTGGCAGAAGATTACCAGAAGGATGTAAGCATATAAAGGCGGATATACAATTCAGCCATGACACTAAAATCCATACGCTCCTATCGATGCAGACGCACAAGGTTCATTCAAAGAGATGATGTGTGGATTACTATTGGGCTGTTTCTTGGGAGTTTTATGCTTGTTTTGGGTTAGAGAATCTGTATTTACCAGGAGACATCAGATGGGTAAAGTTGGCATATTCTCATCATAATGTGTGTATGTGGCTAACCCCATCCATTTCACATTTTAGGTATTTTAGCTGGTATGCTCATCAATGTGTCTTGCGGCATCAACTATGTATACTACTAAGCCATCTGTGAATCACCCTATACCCTATATCTTATTTATTGCATTAAAGTATTTTCCATCATAACAAACAGTCGTGGCGAGCTTTCTTTTTGTACATGTTCCATTTGGACGTTGAATTGCCATGGCAAAAACACAATTGTTTGACAGTTCAACTTTCCAAGGCGTTCTCTCCTGACTATTTGACAGGTCCATGATTACCATCCATGCGTACACAGGCATAGGAAGCCATGGCATGTCAGCCTGTATCACACAGTTCAATACTGCATATTTGATGCCTTGCTTGCTCTTACTTTGCTCGCTTCACCAAGGGTATAAAAGCTATAGAGTATAGCACAGAATCAAGCCCAATGTATGTGTGTTACACCTGTTTGATATTGTACCTGCCTCTTTTGAAACCCCTTTCTTTATTGCACTATAAATTAATTACCTCCTTAATTTTGTTGGTTTCTTTTTCTTTTCTTTCTCTCACTCTTTTTATACAGAAAAAAGTAAAAACAACCTCATGAGTAATATAAGTATACATTCTTTTGAAGGAAAGCGCATCTTGTGTACAGCTGATGTTCGAGGTAAGCAAAGCAATGCGTGTCACTTGTAGCAAGGCAAAAAAAAAAAAAAAAAAAAAAAAAAAAATCGAGAGAATGCTAAAACGACACTACACACATACAAGGACACATCTCTGAATTAAATAGACTTGCCCGTGAGTTTAACGCGCACTATATCATCCACACGGGCGATTTTGGTTTCTATGGTAAATAAGGAAACACGGATACAAGCGCACGCTTTGATGCTGACATGTTGAACTCACATCTCATAAAAGATAGATCAAGTTTGGACAGAATTGGTGAAAGGTAAAAGGATAAAAAAAAAATATATATATAAAAAAAAAAAGACACAGATCAAAGCAGCTCAACTCAACACACCTACACACATACACCGAAACAGACCTCTCAAGCACTGGATCCAATACACCACCTTGATGCCATCGCAAACTCGTTCTAGATTACTGGCATCCAGTCCAGACCAAATGTATCGCACGTTGGAGCAATCACCTCATACACTTTTATCTGAATTCTCTGAATTTTTATCAGGCAACAAGCAACTGGATGTCCCCGTGTACACAGTGTGGGGTGCTTGTGAAGATGTCGCTATTATTGAAAAGTTTCGCCATGGAGAGTACCATATCGATAACTTGTTTTTGCTGGACGAAGCATCTACTCATGTTCTGGATGTGGGCGGTGTCAGTTTGCGTTTATTTGGGTTAGGTGGAGCTGTAGTACAACATAAATTGTTCGATAATGGTGAAGGTAAGTCTCTCCTCATCAAACGTGTCTTTTCATACGCGTGTAAAGGGCCAACACCTCTCTCTCTCTCTCTCTCTCTCCTTGATGATATAGGCACAGATACAATTGCTGGAGGTTTAGGCGTCATGTGGACCACTGCACTGCAAATTGGTGAATTGGTAGAGTTGGCTTCCAATGTCTATGATCCAACTGAAACGAGGATGCTGGTGACACACGCCAGCCCTGGAAGAGAAGGGTTATTGGCTCAACTTGCTCTTACATTGCACGCTGATTTCACCATTTCAGCAGGCTTGCATTTCCGTTACAATATCGCTTACAATGAATTTGCTTGTCAACCAGAAATCGATCATTTCCGCAACAGACTGATTCAATCACAAGAGCAGTTTATGCAATTATGGGATGCTATCAAGGAACAAGTGGAGGAATCTGTAGAGTAAGTTGTGTGTGTGTGTGTGTGTGCTGCGTTTGGCTGTAAATGAGTCCTCCTCACACCCTTTATTTTCTCATAGTGAACATCAATACGCTCTACTTCGCAATGCTTTGAACGTTGTGAATCGTATACCGCCTTCTTTGGCCGATCTCGAAGAAAACTCTTCTCAATCGTCAAACTGGGAAAGAGATGAATTGGCATTCAAAAACATGTGGAATTTCAACTTGCCTGACGCTGCTTATGGTTCACTTTTGTTCAACATTCATCAAGGCATTGTAGCCTCTGAAATGAGATCCTACGGTCTTAATTTCTCTTATCGCAAGCAACAGCAGCAACAGCAAGCAGCATCGTCTCCTGCTCCATCCACCATCTCCGCCGCAGAGAAGCCTAATCAATACAGAAATAGCCCTTATGAACAACAACAAGACACAGCTGATACCACCAATTATAATACCAATCGTAATTCCAAACGACAAAGCATGGTAAACTATCAAGTAGTAAGCTACACTCTGACCAAAACCTAATAATTTCCCTTATATAGCAACGTAATCTTTATACTGCGTATGTGGGTGGACTATCTAATACGACAGTGACCGAAGAAGACATCAGAGAATACTTTGGTCATGACAATGTCATTGGCGTCAAGTTCCCCATTGACCCTACTACACAATTACCAAAAGCGCATTGCTATGTTGATTTCGTAAATCAATACACGCTGGAACAAGCCTTGACTAAAAACGGCGCCATCTATCGTGACAACAAACTAGTCATTAACAGACCCAACACTCAATTTTCAGACAGTAGAAGAGGCGGAAGAGGCGGTAGAGGCCGCAATTATCGTGATAGCAGAATCATGAATGATCATTAAGAAATAAACACTATTTGAAACGCCCTCGCTCTCTCTCTCTCTCTCCCCTTTTTCGGGTGTCATAATAATTACATTTATGAGATCAAATCATCCATGATGACGGAAAGTCAAATCATCTGTCTCACTCAACAAGGACTCTCAGGTACATATGGTTCTCTGACTGGAGATGGTTGTGTTATCATGTAACTAAAGTAGAGGGAAAGAGTTTCATGATTTTAAATGACATCATAAGCATGAATACATGAGTGTTTAGTATACACAAGGAAAAAAAAAAATACATGGATCAACTGATCAGTTCATACACTTTTAAAAAGTGTGGGATAAAAACTCGAGTCAATATCTCCCTTTTTTTTTTTTTTTTTTCATTTTTCGCCAAGAGAAATATCACTCTACCACATGAAATTCTATACCTTATCCGCAGTTGTAGTAACTGTCTTGTCAGTCATTACTGAAGCTGCTGTTACCAGGTAAAAACCATCTCTCTCTCTCTCTCTCTCTTTATTTATCTGGATACCATCGAGACAGTGCATTAACAAAACCCTCTCTCTCTCTTTCTCTCTCTCTATGCAGAATCCCTATCAAAAAGATTCATGAAACGCCATCCGAAAGACTGCAAAGATACTCTCATACAGGCGAATACTTGACTCAGAAATACTTCAAGTCCTCTCAACGCAACACTGAATCCTTGCAAACGTTCCAAGTAGAGGCAGACGGAAGCGCCAAGCACGGTGTCCCGCTGTCCAACTACATGAATGCTCAGTATTATGGTGAAATTCAATTAGGCTCTCCTCCTCAGACATTCACGGTGGTGTTTGATACAGGTTCTTCCAACCTGTGGGTCCCTTCTACACATTGTAGTTCCATTGCTTGTTTCCTGCACAAGCGTTATGACTCTCAAAAATCCCAAACCTACGCTGAGAATGGCACTGAATTCTCCATTCGTTACGGCACTGGCGCTCTCGAAGGGTTCATCTCGCATGATCAGTTGAACCTCGGTGGTATCAAGATTGAAGATCAAGGCTTTGCTGAATCGGTCAAGGAACCAGGATTTACCTTTGCTTTTGCTAAATTCGATGGTATCTTGGGTCTTGGTTACGACACCATCTCTGTCCAACACACCGTCCCTCCTTTCTATCATATGGTCAACCGCGATCTCATTGATGAGCCCCTGTTCAGTTTCTGGTTGAACGACGCGGGTGAGGAAGGTGCTGCTGGCGGTGAGCTTATCTTTGGTGCTACAGATCCATCGCATTACTCTGGTGAACTGATCTGGTCCGATGTGCGTCGTAAAGGATACTGGGAAATTACCATGGAAGACATCAAGTTTGCTGGCGAGTCCATTGAATTGGACCCTGTTGGCGCTGCTATTGATACTGGCTCTTCCCTCTTGGTCGCCCCTACCACCATTGCGGATTTGATCAACCACGAATTGGGTGCTGAAAAGAACTGGGCTGGCCAATACATTGTGGACTGCGCCAAGATCCCTGATTTACCTGAATTCTGCTTTGTGTTTAGCGGTCAAGACTTTTGTCTCACTGCTGAGGACTACATCCTCAATGTTCAAAACCAGTGTATCTCTGGCTTTATGGGCATGGACATTCCTGAGCCTGCTGGACCCCTCTGGATTGTCGGTGATGTCTTTTTGCGTAAATTTTATAGTGTCTATGACCTTGGCAACAATCGTGTTGGATTAGCACCCTCCAAGTAAAACCGTGTGTTTTATTTCATCTCTTTTTCAAATGCAAATGCTAAATAAATGCCTGCTGCCTCCCATTCCTCTTGAGTCATTTCAGGTGCTTGTCCTCCAATCACTCCAATGCGGTTGAGTAAACGAGCGTGTTCCTCTTCCTTGGAGGCAGACACATAGAAATCGTGAAAGTTTTCCTTGAATTTAAGCTTGAGCCCATACTCTGCTGCGAGATTTTCAAACGTGCGCCAGTGCACCAAATATTCAGGGCAATCCACAGCGTCCACCAAATGAAACATGTATTTGCAGCCAAAGGGCGTGAATCCAGTCTTGGTGCCATGCTCGTCCTTGATGTGATCAAATGTGATACTGTAAATACTGTTACCAAAGCCAAATGACCCTACAGGCTCTTCTCGCGCACGTTTCACAATCCAGTTTGCATCTGGCATGGTGCCGATAAAGTAGCCACCAGGACGTAATTGTGATGAGACGTTTTGGAGCATGATGCGTGCCTTGTGTTCGTTTTCAAATGCGTAGTGCAGACAGAATTGCATGGACACTGTATCAAAGCGCATGTTTCGATCTAATTTGGGTGCAATGAGCTCCTACAGAGAGACCGAGTCAGTAGGTTGGGTCGCATCTCGCACCTGTCTCGGGACTTACAGAATAGCAATCCATGGCATGAAATTCAGCACTAAATGTACGATCTCTCAATGTTTCATATCTCTTTCGCATTTGGTCCAAGGACACATTGGCAATATCTGGTGAATGAGTTGGATGAGCTGTATAGCCTTGACATCATTTCCTATGGCAAACTCTACCTGCTGCCACCAAATGCTGTATTCTCGCTTTGGCCCATTTGATCAAATCACCTCCTTTACCGCATCCCATATCAAACACGTTTTGGCGAGGTCTTACGTATCGATGGATCAAGACGCTTTTCACCCAATTATTAAAGCTTCGAAGTCGAATGATCCGAGACTCTTTGCGTTTCACTACACCTACATCAGGCCGGTCGTTGTAATGTTGTGCTACAGATGAAGGATTTGCATCATATTGGTGGCGTGGCGCTTTATTGCTATTGCTGCTATGGGTGTTGCTGTCGCCGTCGTTGTAACTTCTTTTCATGTTGAAAGTAAGAAAGAAAAAAGAAAAAAAAAAAAAGAGAGAGAAATGATCACTTGAGACTGTTCAAACAGCCAGAAAAGGGAGCATGAAAAATAGAGCAATTTGATCCAGCTCATTTGATGGCGAACAAGCAGAAAGCTGTGCTTGGCAGAGTCTCTCTATGCTGTTGCTGCAACTGTCAAAAAAAAAAATGCATCCACCCGCGTTTTTTGTGCCTTTGTATTTTGCTTGCTCCAACAAAGAATTTTGGACAATTTCCCAGTAATCTGATCGCTCCATATCGCGTCCAATCTACCAGATTATGCACACGGCCGTATGCTGCTCGTCGCCATGTTAAAGCACTTGCTGAAAAAAAAAAAGTCTACATACGCCGTGCCTTTGAATGTAAGGATATACTCAGAGATGCATATTAATTAGAATGTTATAATTCTAACTGTAAATCACTCGATGAAGAGAAACACTCCACGGATCACAAGGAGAAGCGGAGGATCAAAGGAGAAAGAAGCATAACCCTGGATGACTCAAATCATCAGGTGTGTATGTGCCATCATTGCCTTCATTGTTTTGATGGACGAGTAGCAGAACAATGGGCACACTAGTAGACAGACTGGTTTGTTTGGCAGCATCGACAGCAAACAGGGAAAAAAAACTTTTTGATGTATATTTGTTGATATTCGATTTTTTATTATTATTTGGGATAAACAGAGAGACCCAAACATGGATTATTACAGAATATAGTATAGCAAAATATGTTGAATTGAAAAAAAAAAAAAAAAAAAATAGAGAGAGAGAGAGAGAGAGAGAGAGAGAGAGACGAGAGGGTAATGGACCTTTTTGTTCATATATAATACAGTTACATGTGCCTCTTAAAAGATAGCATCCAAAGCACAACAGAAACATAAGGCAGCCAAACTACAAAATAGAGAATGAGATCTCTATTGTACATTCCTCACCCTTATCACACAGCCCCTTCTCTTCTTTCTCATTTGCTTACCATCCAAGACACATGGAGCTGTCATCCTTGTGTTGTGGTTGTTGTTGAACATAGACAGTTTGTGGTTGTGGTTGTGGTGCGTAATAAGGCTGTTGTTGACCATATTGAGGTTGACCATATTGTTGTTGACCATATTGTTGTTGACCATATTGTTGGCTATAGCCTTGTTGAGGTTGGCCGTAGGATTGTGGAGGAGGAGAGTAATACTGAGGTGGTTGTTGACCATAACCCTTATTTTGCTGATCCATATTTTTTTTTTTTTTTTTTTTTAGTTGAGAAATGAGAAGAAAAAGATTGATTTTTTTCGTGTGAGCAAGCCTGAATCCAGTTTTATCTCTCTCACGCAGCTTTTTCAATTGGACAATGTAAAAATAGAAAAAGTTTAGATTTCTTTTTCCTGCTAGGCATGTGTGTGGTGGTGGTTCTTGGCACCGATTCAAAAGTGGCGCTTTCGTCCACAATATTTTCCGTCTTTTCCATTCTACAACAATGGGTTCTCTCTCTCTCTCTCTCTCTCTTAAATTTGCGGATAATCTTATTTGCCAATTAGATGTTAAAACAATGGCCGATTTGACTCATCAAGATGTGCGGCAATGCTCTTTTTTTTTTTCTCTCTCTCTCTCGCCTCCCTATAAATGTAAATTGCAGCATGTTTCTGATTTGATTCGGTCTGTGTTATCTTGTTGATCAAGTTTTGAAAGCAAAAGGCGCTGTTGCACAATAAACTTTTACATTGTACATAAAAGGAAACGGGTTCATGTGAGTCAGGCGCAGCTAAAACAACAATCAGGCTTGTGTGATGCAGATGTTGGCGGCGTTTGATGCTTGAGCGACCGTTGAGCAGCTCGACATGCGTGCTGTAAATCAGTGACATGTCAAGTTCTATCTCAACAGAAGAAAGGATCTACTAAAACAGAAAATTGCAGTCTTTCAAGTCAGAGTACCAGCCTTGCAAAAGGCACCGTCTGTGCATCGTCTATGAGAAATGCTCTAATGGGAGAAAGACAAGCTTTTTTTTTTTTTTTTTTTTTTTTTTTTATTGATACAGGTGTATCTACGCTTTGGATGACTACTACCTTCGCTTTGGTGAGAACCAACCTACACAGCTGTTGTTGCTCACGCTACCGATTACCCTTGCTCATCCTATCGAAATACTGTTAACCTTTCACTTACACATGAGAACGCTTCATGTTATTTGTGGATCTGCTTCTTATGTGATGTTCCACTTCTGTTGTATACACGTATATGCTTCACGTATCCACAGGCAGTTTACTGGTATTATCCCGTTCTAGTCAAGAGTGTGCCTTCATACAGCAAAATATGGGTGTATTTGAGCTATGGTTTCTCGCGTCAGAAGCCGTTTTAGACTGTCATGATAGCGCCAAACAATAGGTTTCATCCAGCACGAACTTCCTAGCACCTTTGCTCAACTTTTTTTGGGATCGTCGAAAATCGACTTTAACCATGATAGGGTGGCCAAAGTTGATTTTGGTCGTTTCTTTGGTTCAATTAGATACAAGAAAGTATTACCCAAAACCTTAAATATCACCCACCTCTTGGATTGGGCGTTTTGCATAATTTTTTTATTGTAATAAGAGTACGATGACCTTGTAAAAGAAAGACACATGTACTAGGAATAGGCGGGTTGGTGTTAATGTTCGTATGTCGTTCGTCTTGGGCAATACTTATTATAAAACATATGTAAATATTATTGGACAATAGTATTAGGATTAAGTGATGGATTTACTGTAATAAAAGTATAGGAAGAAGTAATGACAGATATTTTCACTACCGTTTAATAGCTGTCAAAAAGAAGACTATATATATATTATACTAATGTTTCAATCCGTATGACTGAAACACATGTAAAATGAATCATTACAATATATAGTCTTCATCACCAACTTGTCAAAACAAAAGAGTGTTGCAATTACATTTTGGCCCATACTTTAGATCTAGATCAAATAGAGTGCATACAGTATAGAAGCCTCGGAATGTCATAACAAGCTTTGTTAAAATAACTAATTTCATTACATTTCGATAGAATAATACTCTCCACATGAAAAAAAAACATAATTTATTCTTTTTCAGAATAAGCTTCTCCTGGCAGAGTGTAATGATTCGCATTACATATGTTTCAATTCGCATGATTGAGACATTACTATAGTATTCTGTATAATTAGCCTTCCTTTTGACAGGTATTAAACGGTAGTGAAAATTCTCTGCTTGTTGTAGCTCATAAAATATATGATTTTCAGCAAATTTATAAAAGGGAACGTACATCTGGTACTTCAAACCCTCACATTATTATGGATATAACGTAGAGCTATTGAATTGTTTTTGATTTATACAAATCCGATAAGTATTTGTCGAGATACAGCCAAAAAAAAAAAAAGGATATCATGCAAAATCATTGATCTTTGAACAAAATCTGCCTGTGTTATAGCAAGGAAAAAATTCGGCGACGATTTTTTGGTCAGGACAAGATTGTCAATATTTCATGATAGAGTTATGCCAGAGCTTCAGGCAAAGGCTCATTCGATAGGAAATTTTTTGGTCTACAATATTTAGTAATGCTTAACATCATGTCTTGATAACAGACACTGATTAATCTTTCGAAAGCAGCGAAAAAATTGCAAAAACTACTCCATAAAATACCAGTTGAACAATTTACATCAGACACTTGATATGTATATCGTTGTATTCTCCTTTAAATCTTTCACAAGTTTCATACAAGTTCAAAGGGACGGTTACTATCAAGAATCAAGTCATTTTGAAGTCGATAGATTTCGGAACCCCATGGATCCTCATTCAGAGCAATAGAAATCGAAGCTCCGTTAACTTTCACACGTGTACACCACGCATGTACGAATTTGACTGAGCATTTTAAAAATCGAAGCGTACGAAAAGGGCCATATTAACCTATTGGTTTCAAGTTATCAATAGATATTTGACATGCTGAGGAATCTTGTTGTCAAGACTAGACAACTGTAGACTGCCTTGTTCAAGGATAATATATTTTTTACACTGCATTTGTTGCAGAGTGCTATTACTGCCTTGTAAACATGTCAATCACGCAGGAAATGGGTTAAAATCAATCTTTCTCGGTTGGCTGGACAAGCAACGCTCAATGGCAGGTGCTTTACTGCCTATGCTTATTCTGAGCTGGATCACTGATAAAAAGCTACACGGCCTGAACTTTATTTTCGTAGAAAATCTTGTGAATGTCTTTGTTAAAGAGGCTTTCATTTGAACATGTAGTGAGTAAAGTAGTATTGTCTCCTATAGATGTTGCTCGGTTTTCCATACTCATATACTCTTCATCTGCAGATATTTTCATCAATTCTGAAAAAAAAAAAAAAAAAATTGAAGCACTGTTAGTAGTCAAAGTGTCGAAATGATGGTCAGCGAAATTACGCCCTCTGTTGCCCATAAATAAACGAACCATTTACTGTCAGTGCGACTCTGTTCAGTCAAACTTCCATGGATACGCAAATAAGTCGATTTCTTCAAGCCTCATTGAGGTAACACATCCATCTCTCCGTCTGTCAACGGAATTATGCAGCTATAGTAATGTTTGATTCTTTTGAAAAGTGCTTTCCTGTAACGGTTTGTGTGGTTGATTGTATAATTGTGTGTTCAAAAAGAGGGGAAAAGGCTTGACACTACTATTATATGTTGGTGCATGTGAGACGCCTGTGATACCCGTTTCTGATAATTATCCATACACGATGTCCATTGCAAGCCATCTTTTATCGAAATCGACAATGATCGTGTTCCAATACCATGAAATAAGCCCATCTCAAGCCTTTGAGCTTTGAGATGTACAATTGCACTTGTCTTTGTGTAGACGTCTCTCCCCTTGATTCTTGGAAATTGGCCGATTTGTGTCACTCTCCATTTGAAACGTTGATCTATGAATATAGCGTATTGGTGCCTGAATTGAATCCCCGGGCATGCTGTTATAAATAGAGCTTTGATTAGCCTTTTATCCCCTTTTTCCTCTTTTCTTCAACTTGTTTGCAGTCCACGTCCTTATCCTGAACGATGCATCAAACCAGACAGTTTACAAAGAGAAGACCTCAGTCTCCCCTGTTGAACCAACAGCAAACTGTAGATGGTCTGAAAATCAACAAGCCTGCTCTGCCTCGTAGCGGATTAGCTATTCAAAGCAATGCGCCAATTCACTCTACTGCCACTTCCATCACTCGTTCCTTTACCCCTACAACCGCCACTGTAGAGCATACTCATCAGGTATGGTAACCTTGGTAGATTAGTAGGCCATTTATTAACATGTGTGTTTCATTAGACACATCAAGAGCCTCACCATCACGACACGTTTGTTGCTGCTACAACAAATCCATATGTTCCTCATGGAGATTACAAACATGTTGTAGAGCTTCATCATGACCATAATCACCATGACCATAATCACCATGACCATGATCATCATGGACACGATCACCATGGACACGACCACCATGGACACGACCACCACGACCACAGCCATAACGACCATCACAACCACAATCATCACGCACATGAACATGGACATGCTCACAACCATAATGACCATCACCACAGCCACGACCACAGCCATAGCCATGATCACAGCCATCATCATGGCCACGACCATGCTCACCATCAACACAGCAACTTTCCTCAAGTGTATACCCAGCCTTTACCTTCGTATGCTTCCATTTTCGCCTCGTTGATCCCCTTCCAAAAGGCATTATTTACTTGTTTCATGGGACATTTCTTTATTGGTATTATATTATGGTGGTTGGGCGTTTCTCGAGAAAGTTTGTCAATTACTGGCTTTTCTTATCTCGTTCTGTTTGATGCATTTGGCACATTGAACAATTTTGTATCGAGTGTGCTACATTTCAACCCTGCTTTTACAGCCATGAGCACCAAACGACCTTTTGGGTAAGTGAGATAAGAATGTGCTGGATAAAGAGGGGGGGGGGGAGAGATAAGGAAACTGACTCTATGGTTATTAGTGTCAAGCGTTTTGAGGTTGTTTTGGCATTGGCAAACACCATTTTTTTGTTGTTTGGAACCATGTACACTACAAAGGAGTCATTAGAACATTTGCTATTGGAGGAACATCATGGCAGCGGTGGAGATCACCATGGAAACAGGTAAGTCATATTGAAGCATTGACGCATGGGTGGTTTGCTGATGATGATTGTGTGTGTGTGTGTGTGTATATATAGTGGGTTTCCATTGGGTTTGTTGGTCATGCTGTTAATTGCTATCGGTGCATCGTTCGCATCCAGTATCAAATTGAAGAATCACAATAATCTGGTCAATTGTAAGGAAAAAAAAACGTTTTTTTTTTTTTTTTTTTTTTTTGTAAAGGTGACATTCGGCTGATGTTTGCTGATATAGTAACGAAAAGATCATCTCAAATTCAACACGAGTATATTCAAAACACGCCTTTGGACACACTTTTCAAAAACATCTACTCGCTCTCTATAGTCAGTGCTGGATTTATTGTATTCGTCTTTCAATTGTTTGGATTATCATCACCCTCTGTAGATAAATTCCTGGCATTTGGAGAAGCATCGCTCATGTTGTATTTGGGCGCACCTACAGCCACGGCTCTTGCAAAAGTACTATTGCAAACCATGCCCGATTCCATGACACACGCCATTGACCATCACCTGCGATCAATTCAACAGATTCCAGCCGTCGTATCAGTAGACAAGGTGCACTTTTGGCAGAATGCATACGGAAAGTGTATAGGTACATTGGAAGTGCATGCAAGACCTGATGCTGATGAGGATGCTGTCATTAATGCAAGCTTTGCTATTTTGGAGCCTTTGGTAAAGGAGAATGAGGGTGAATTAACCATCAGTGTCATCAAAATGAAGTAGAAGGATTCGTTTTGAATAAGAAATAAAAAAAAAAAAGTGTTGATTCCATAATAATGATATATAAGTAGTGAGTTTATTGATATGCCTGTTCCTGGTCATCTACTTCTTCCATGGACACTGCGCCTTGTCTTTCCAACAGCACTGTATCTAAATTCTTGAGCGCCTTTTCCAGTGAATCTGATTTATCGAGCACTGTCATGTCAGGGCATTTATACAGTTCCAAGCGCTACATTAAGATATACATCAGCACGCTGTGACCCAATCCAACCCCATAGAAACTTGCCTCAGGATCTGACGAAGACAGCGTATTGTTCTTGTTATTCACCTTGCACAAATCTGCTATTAAATCAAGCGCTTTCCCTACCGAGTTTTTCTATACAACATCCAAGGTTAGACATCCAAATCACACTTTTGAGATGTACACATACCTTGTCGAAATAGACAGATTGTGAATCCACTTTGGATTCCTTTGGACCTTGCACATAAACATAAATGCGAGATGCCGCTGGGACTGAGGGGCTCCCTTTGGCTTGTGATTTGATCTTCATCAACTCGACCATGCCACCATGCTTGCTTTTCACAGGCACAGATTTGATGACCTTGCGTTTTTTTGCTGGCTGTGGTGCAAATGTCTTGGCTACCTTCTCTTGTGCTGCCAGCCTTCTCTCCATCTTTCGCTGTTCATCCATATCTAATGACTGACAGCTGTGTGAAGCGGGGTGTCTATGTCTTTTCATGTGTGTGTGTGTTAGCCAACGTATGTAGAGCAGCGAGGTCTCAATGTATACACACCCTAGACAAAAATCTTGATTACAACCGTTGCAATGCACAGGTCCAATACGAGGATCAATGCCTTGACATCCTTTGACAGTGCATTGACGGTCTACTTTCTTGATAGTGCTGCTGGGAGGGTACAAGTAGAGCTGGCATTTCGATTTCTTGTGCTGTTCCAACTATACACCACGATCAACCTTGGTACTCAATAAAGACAACTCGTGCTGCTCCCCCCAACTTACCGCTTGCTCTAATCCTAGTTTTACGTCGTTGGGTGCCTGAATCAACTGCTGACAATCATCGCATTGTAGCAGATCCTTTGTCACTTGACTCCACTTTGAGCACTTGTGATTTGAAGGCAATCTGTGATCGCCGCTATGTATTTTGCATTGTTCAGTTGGGTTTCTCTCGGCAGTAATGCTTATATATCATACCAGAATGTTTGATAGCAAAGGGGGCAAGCGACAGGCAAGAAATCTAACCTTGTCAACATCCCATCTCGTGGTGCTAGGCATCAGACGCAAGCTTACCTAATGAGTTACAGCCTTCCAGTTGGCAGTTCTTTCCAATTTGCGGTAATTCCATTTGCTAATGGTCAAGAAGAAGGAGAGAAAATAAACAAACAACTTTATGATGCGTCGTCTCTCTCGCTCGCTCGCTCTCTCTCTCTCTTTTCCACGGCAAAATGTGTCCCAATATCATCGTCACAGTGAACAAAAGGTAAGATCCACATTGTCTCAAATGATTCTAATTGCTACAATAGCCATGTTTTATTATATCTCTTTTAATGTACAACTGGGAAAACGAAAAAGGGTGTGAGTGTGAGTGTCTGTGTGTGTGTGCTGACAGCAGATACGAATGCTGTTGCAAGTATGAAAGGGCGTTGATTGCTGGCAACTGGATCTAAGCAGAAGCGGAAGAGGCAGATGTCACACTGACTTCAGCCTCTGCAGCAGCAGCAGCAGCAGCAGGGACAGCCTTGGCTTGTAGTCTAGCTTTGCGGTTGTTGTGTTTGATGATCTTGGACTTGAGCTCCAAAGCCTTCTCACTAAACAAGTTCTTGTCTCTGGTCTCCAAAAGATATTTGTCTAAACCTCCCTTCTTGTCAATGGTACGTAAAACTGCAGTGGTGACTTTAACTTCGATGAATTGAGAGAGTGATTCTGAATACAAGTTTTTGTTTTGGACGTTAGGCAACCAGTTGCGTCTGGTCTTTTTCTTGGAAAAAGGGTTCTAGTTGTCAAAAAAAGATGTCAACATGTGAGATTTTCATTTCTAGCTTTTCTTGGGGGGGGGGGGTTTCGACATGTACATTGTTACCAAACTGGATGTGCTTTCCGCCAAACAGACCACGTTGAGCACGCTTGAAAGTGGCTCTTGCAAGAGCATAGGCTGGTTGTGCAGATAGCATGTTGTAATGAGATGAAAGAAAAAAAAAAAAAAAAAAGGTTGTCTAGATATTTCCGGGGCAGCCAGAAAGGGGGGTTGCAAAGCCAAATCAAATGGGAAGGGGTGTGTGTCGCCATGATTAGAGTCACTTTCTGTGACCTTTCAATTCTTTCAAATTTGAGAAACCAATGCTCTCTAATAGAAACCTTTCTTGAGAGAGAAACTGTTCTTGCAAACCATGACAGAAGATTTCCCTGAATACATCATCAAAGAAAGAAAAAGCCAGGTAGACAGTACCATAGGCTTAGAGACATTTTTTTTTTGCTACTAATCCAGTTACCAACTGTTTCAGGAAGGCGAAACCATGTATTACGTGAAGTGGATTGGATGCGATCATGAAGGGAATACTTGGGAAGGAGAACAGAAAATGAAGCTGTAAGAGCATTAGATGATTTTTTTTTTTAGGAACAGAAACATACTTATTTCACCATCATACATAGAGAGTGGCCAGACGCAGTGCGAAGATACAAAAGCGACATACAAACCAACACATATGACCAGCCAAAGCCAAAGCTCTTTTCTGAGCAGGAAGTGTTTGATTATACGAATTCGGTGTATGATTGGGAAGAGGCTGTGGACTCAATTGAATATATAGAGAAATCAAAGATACCCGGGCTGCTGATCTATATCAATTGGTAAATGAGGCATTTGCTATGGAGAGATTACAATCATTGACATTTACCATGACTTGTAGGAAAAATGGATACAAATCTGTACATCATTCCACTGAAGTCTATGCCAAATGTCCACAAAAGGTAAATGTAAAACGGTTTTTGGTTTGTATACACTAACTTGTCTACAAGCAGATGATTGAATACTATGAACAGCATTTTAGATTTTGCAAAATCTACGATTACTAGTCATTTTGTCAGTATATTTTATCCGTATCATTGCACAGATCGAGCTGATTTATACATCCAGGCCGTGTATGAATTCTCTATTACCAGTATAACTATCATCCATTCGTCCTTCAGCACGAGCTGGTCCATTTCTTATTTACAATTTACAAGTTGTTAGCCAATGTCTGTACTGATTTTAGTTTTAATAAACTATGCAAAAGCAGATTTCAGATGACCTTTCTCCAAAAGCTATTAATAAGTTTCATTCCCATCCATGAATGAGCGACTTGAAGCGACTGACTTCTTTCGCCGATAGAGTCCGCTCAGCAGATGTGTAAATTGCGCGTGGCTACACAAAGTATCAAGAAAAAATGAAATCTGCAGAATACTCTATGCATGCAGCAAGACCTGCCATGGGTTCTAGTACTTTGATATGCCCAGGCCATCAGAAATTACATCACAGTGGCACAGACAGGCAGGCAGACAGACAGTAGGAGCAATGAATGTACAGGATATCGAGATGGTTATGTACTTTTGACCTACAACAGAGCCTATTACTAATCACTTTTCTGATACTTTATTTAATCGTACATTTGTGATATGCATATGAGGATCATCTCTCAACATGAATTACATGCACCAACGCTCCGTCAACTTGGATCAAGCCAAAGTGCTATATCAAGTCATGTTATTATGTGAAGAAATGTAGCAAATTTTATTTTATTTTTGGGGGAAACAATGAAAAAGATAATATATATAAATTGGTAAAATCAGACTATAGCAACAATACGTCTACTGATTTCTTTCTTTCTTTTTTTTTTTTTTCTTTTTTTCTTTTTTTTTTTTTTTCTTTTCTTTTCAGGTGGTCGGCTGGTTTAAGGTTGGTTGAATTGAATAGGGGAAACAAACGAATAAAGAGGGGAGAGGGGAGGGGGGGGGGGAATAAAGGAGAAAGCTTTTAGTATTATGTGCTTGGTAAACTAATAAGTGATGAATAAGTGCTGTAAGTTTTGTTGCTATTAGTTGCAGTATTATTAGCAGTTGCTGAATGGGTCATGTCCAGCGTCTTGTGATCTGTTGTTATTGTTGTGGTGGATGGTGTGTCATAAGTCACAGCCTCATCGTCTTCCATAAAGAATTGAACATCATCATCTTGTTGTTGGAGCAAATCATTAGGTTGCTGTAATGAAAAGTCGTTGCTGCTTGAACTACTTCCACTGAGATTACCGCCAGGGATATTGATGGCCGCAGTACCCTCTATCAACCTGTCTTCATAATCGATAGATAGACTATTATAATGCAATTGTCGCTGATGTAGTTGTGGTTGAAGTTGCTGTTGTTGCTGCTGCTGCTGCTGCTGTTGCTGTTGCTGCTGTGATTTGGACAGGAATGGCACTCGCCATTGTCTCTGATCAAATGAGGATGCAGAGGTGTCTCTCATGGACCAGCTATCCGTATTTCCATTGGTGGTGGGATACTGCTCTTGCTGTCTCACTCGTCTCACTTGCAATTCACTCGGAGTGAACAAGTCGTTCAAAGATGAAGGGAGCATGGCATCGTTTAGATCATAGTTGTCTTGTCCTCCATTGCCTCCTCCTCCACCCAATCCACCTAGAGATCCAAATGAAGCTGGTTGATAGCGAAGAGGTGGACTCTGCATGAAGCCATTGCTGTTGCTGACAGAAGATGAGAGTCGACTGCTGAATGGCGATGTGCCTAGAAAAGGATCCTGCTGTGTTTCGCGTGGTGAGGAGCGCATGCCCATGAAATCTTGAGGATGATTCAGTGTGTTGTTACTACTATTACTACTACTACTGCGACCTTGATTGCGCCATAGTTGCTGCTGCTGTTCATGGAGATGGAGCAATGAAACGGCGGGAGCTGATGAGGCAAAAGGATCATGGAGAAAGGATCGATGATCCAAGTTGGATGGCGAGAAGCTCATCATTTGATCTGCAGTTTTCCTTCTTGGAAAGGGCAAACTAGGTGGAGTACCTGCCATCATCCTCTTATTGTTGCTGCTGCTGCTGCTGCTGCCACCATTACCATTACCGCCAATGCTAGTGACACTTGTACCATATGGAGACATGGTATGCAATAATGCACACTTTGTGCCAAATTTACAATTACCTTTGACAAAGTACTTGCAGACAGCCGATTCTGAAGAAAGGTCTGAGCTGTGGGAAAAAGTACAATTGGCTCCTGCTGTACAAGTGCCTTGCTTGTAAAACTTGCAAGGAACGTGAGATAAGTTGGACGCTATACATTGAAAATAAAAGTTCAGTTAGAACTCGGCCAAATGCACTTTTCGAGTGTGCTCATCTTACATTTTGAGCTGTTGTTGCCAGAGTTGTTATTGCTCTGATTCCCGTTAGCGTTTGATTTTTGCGATGCATAGAAAGCCTCGGTTGGAATAGGCTGTGTACGCGACCTTTTGAACTGGAAGGGCTCCAGCTGAGATGGGGAGCTTTTGGAGAGTAGATTCAAGGTAAGATCAGGTGAAAATAGCAGATTTTGATCATTCATCTTCAAAAGTGCGGGTGAGATAGAAGAAAAGAAAAGGGAAAAAAAAATGGTATTATCAAGGTTTAATTTATTTTATGTTGGGAAGGGAAAAAAGGGGATTTTATTGCTAATTGGCTACGGATAAAAGTCATGCGTTTGTCTCTTATACAAGAGATGAAATGTAACACTAAATTATAAATAGAAGGAAGCCTTTTTTGATCTGATACACAATGGTTTCTCTCTGTGGTTCCCCACACACACACACACACACACACACAATCTCTTAATTTCCATACAAAATCCGCGCTCTCTACACAGACACTAAGCGGCGATACGAATCACTGCCCTTGGATGGCTGTCACCTGTTGTTCATACATTGTACATGCAGCTTCGTTATGTCGACTCTATATGCATGATAAAACAGCAGAGAGAGAGAGAGAGAGAGAGAGAGAGGCATTGTATAAGTGAGGGACGTACTATTGTGCACGCTCGCGCATTTGGGCTGCTTTTTCTTAATGTCAAGTAATTCGAGATGCCTTTTGCATTCATACAAGGCCATCATGGCGTACAGGCATAATAACTCTTCTCAGCGAGCATTGGTCATACTTTCTTTTAATGAATTGGATTGCGTCCGTCTTTTTATATGTTTTTACCCTTGCAAGTGATCACACCCATTATATAGCCAGCTTTTTTCGCACTCTAGTAGCGCTTCCTTTTGAGCCACATACACTATTTGGTCATGTTATCGTGATGCCTTTAAATTTTCAGGTACCAAGACACTTTTAATGGCAGATGCTGTATACAAATCACCTTGATTAGCACCAATACACAGCACTGCCAGTAAGTTTTTCTGGAGATGCTAGGCAGCATGGACTGCAAATGCATAAATGAAACTAAAGCATGCGAGCTATGATGAAATGAGGTTTGATGCACATGGCGTGAATTGCCTCCACCGCAAATATGGCAATGAATTCAACATAAGTACCAAATCAGATAATATACATTAAATAATCAAGAATCACGAATTCACCTGGATGTACATAGGATAAGATTTTAATAATAAGAAAAGAAGCTTTTTAAAAGACTTGTACGTATAAATGATAAAAAAAAAAAAGTGAGCATTGTGTGTGTTGTTGCTGTTGTTGTTGTTGTTGCTGTTGCTGTTGTCGTGGGGTTGTTAACTATATAAATGTATATATGCTGTATATGCGAGCATGTTGTTCTAAATCTAATCAAACTTGATACTGTGGCTTTCGAAAGAAATTTGACCACCTCTATAGGAGCCTCTCTTTTTCTTGTTCTTTTCAGCACGGAATTTATCACCACGCACCTTGATCAAATCTTGAGATGCTTTCCAGCCATAGGAGGTCATATCAGAACCACCCTTACCATCATAAGTGTTATCCTTTAAGCGTTCATCTAAAAATTCGACTTCTTCGGGCTTGACTCTTTGAAAAGGTGTACCTTGCACTCTTTCACGCTTCACCTTGGGACCACTAGAATAAAGGGAAATAGGAAAGGGGGGAAAAGAAAAGAAATATTAATTTTTATTCTTTTGCAAGCGAAATGGAAAATCAAATGTGGTGTGTGTGTGGTGGGATAAATGGAAATGTCGATGTGTGTATGTAAAATGGGATGTTTTTCTATGTAATTACCTGTTGGACTTTTTGAATGCAGGCTCTTCAATAGATGCTTCCTCAGCCTTGCGCTTGACAGATTCTGCCTCGGCCATCTTGACGTCTTCCTCGGCCTCAGAATCGCTATCAGAACTGGAGTCAGAGCTGCTGCTGCTGCTGCTGCTGCTGCTAGAATCAGAGCTACTGGAGCTATCAGAATCGCTAGAATCATCGTCAGACTCAGATTCGCTGCTTGAAGATTCGGATTCGCTAGAGCTGGATTCACTGGAGCTGGATTCACTGGAGCTGGATTCAGACTCACTTGAGCTTGAACTAGAAGTAGTAGTAGCAGGGGTGGAAACTTCTTCCTTCTTTTCTTCCTCCTCTTCTTCTTCCTCATCAGAAGATGATTCGGAGTCACCGTCAGAGCTAGAATCGCTTGAGCTAGAAGAGTCAGATTCTTCCTTCTTTTCAACAAGAGTGTCTTCAGATGTGGTGGTGCTGGTCTCAGACTTTTTCTCCTCTTCTTCTTCCTCATCAGAAGATGAATCGCTGCTAGAGCTGGAGCTGGAGCTGCTGGATGATGATGAGCTAGATTCAGCCTTCTTTTCTTCGACCTTTTCTTCCTCTTCTTCGTCAGATGATGAATCACTGCTAGAGCTAGAGCTAGAGCTGCTGGATGATGAGGAGCTGGATTCGGCCTTCTTTTCCTCAACCTTTTCCTCTTCCTCTTCGTCAGATGAAGAATCACTGCTACTGCTGCTGCTGCTGGATGATGAAGAGCTGGATTCAGCCTTCTTTTCCTCTTCCTCTTCATCGGATGATGATGATGATGATGAATCGCTGGAGGTATCCTTCTTGGCTTCGGCGGCCTTCTGGTCCTCTTCCTCCTCGTCAGAAGAAGAATCAGATGACGAAGAGTCGGATGAGGAAGAAGATGAAGAAGAGCTGGATGACTCGGCCTTCTTGTCATCAACTTCCATAACTTCCTCAGAGTCACTATCACTGCTGCTGCTGCTGTCACTGTCAGAAGAAGCAGATGCTTCCTTCATTTCAACATCCTTTTCCTCCTCTTCATCAGAAGATGAAGATGATGATGACGAGTCACTGTCAGAGGAGGATGAAGAGGATGAAGAGGATGAAGAGGAGCTATCAGATGAAGAACCAACGCTTAAATGAAAAAAAAAGTTTATCAATATCCACACACTCGCCCAACCAACACCATTGCTAGCTTACCTTGCTTGATACTTTTCAAAGATCTTGGTCAAATTCTTCTTGGTCTTTGACTTTTCAACCTGAAATTGATAACAAAAAGTTGCCATGGCAACAACAGGCAAACGTTAGTTTCAACTGTTTGATAGGCTGTAACGAGATCAAATGAACATGCAATACGTACAGAGGGGTTTTGCTTCTTAAGAGCTTCAGCAGCCTCGGTGTTGCCGTTTTTCAGCAAGTACTTGTAAACAACAGCGTCAAGATCAGACATGGTCAGCGAGTGGTGATTTTCTAATAAGAAAAAAAAAAAAAAAAAAAAAGAGAGGAACTGTCAACGCAACCATCATATATATATTTTTTTTTCGAAAAGCCACCATGTTGGTACGCTGACTGCTTTTAGGGCACAGGCAAGCATTACAGGTGGCATTGGTGAAGAGCAGAGCTATATAATATACAATGAGCGGCGGGAATTGAAATCCCCTGGAATTTTTTTTTCCTGTCCAGGTGTCCAGGGATCGACTTGACTCGACATCCAGAAACTGTTTTGCTCGATTTTATCATATATTAGTCGAATTTGATGATCCCACTTCTAATACAGCTCTATACCATTTTTCAAGACAAATCCAACGGAGCTACTTACTTATCCTTTTTGGAATAAATCCATAGAGCAATCCTTGAAAAAATATGAAAACTGGTTTTTGGCCCAAAAGCCAATTTTTTTTGCTACTGAAAAATCGTGTAAAATTAAACGAGGTGGTGCTTGGAGCTCTAGCGGTTCTTTTGATATTGGGAGCACCTTGATGGAAAATGCCGTTTTTCAAGAGAGAAATGTGATCAAGTGATATTGGACGAATTTGCCTTGGTGCTACTCGTCTGAAATGGTCATGTTTTCATGGCAAAAAAAAAAAGAGATAAAGTAATGGCTAGTAAGTTACTTGTCAAATGCAATTGTTTGGTGCTATTCTGGCGGCTTTAAACTGCCTGTACGACGAGTAATAGACGATCAAAGATGATCAAATTGCAGCGAAATTTGGCGTTTTACCATGGAGCGAGAGGTGCTTATCTAGTAGAATGATGGAATACAGGCTGTCTGCTCTTGGATCAAGATGCTGGGCACTCTATCAGCTGTATCGACTTGCAATTAGTCGCTTTTTTGGCGATTTAACTGACTGTGAATCAGTTGAAATGAGAGTGTAAATGTCTGTCGTAGGCATGTTGGCGTTTGTAGGTTCCTGCTTAAACGAATTTCATGGTGGATTGGCTCTATCCTTTTTCATTTGAGGAGAGAATTGCAACTGTAAATCTCTGTAGAGTCAGTTATCGTCGGTGAACACTAACGCTTTATGGCGTATGGACTCGGCCGTACATGGATTTCCTATTTTCCACTGGACAAAATGAGTGAATATTACACAAACAAAGCCATGAGATCAAGTGCAATGCCATCATAGCACAAGTCTACGCAGTAATACCTCCCACTAGTGAGGATACATTCCTAATGCCAACAAAATTCTAAAGTATACAAATGCATAAATTTTTATTGATCTGATATGTATGGTGTATAAAATATAGCCAAGTGGGGCTTTTAGCAAGATGTGGGATCAGACTAATTTAAATAGAAAAGAAAAGTGTGATTTAGAATATATATATATATATATATATATGTTTAAAGAGATAGAGAGCGATAAAGAACTGAGTGGACAAGAGGGTATGTGATTTTTTAAAAAGAAAATGGGTAACTTGCTTAGTGAATGGTAAGATATTGTCTTCTGAAACCGGTAAGACCAATGATGGTATCCACCATACCAGGATGAGAGGACACAAATTGGAATATAAGCCATATCACCATTACTGTTCAAAACAACAAAGTTAGTATACATGCACAATCGAAATCCATCAATAAACTTACAGCACAACATGGGAACCCAGAATGAGAATAATCGCTTATCTCTTCGCTTCTTTGCCAACACATGCACATGCTGTTGTTGGCTCGTTGAAGACGAAGGGCTTGATTGCTTCTCCTTTTCTAGTTGATGTAATTGCTCTTCCTCTTCAGTCAAGCTTCTTGCGCCCATGGCATAAGCCAGCGCCATATACCAAGCCAATGTCTGCTCAGCGGCTGGTTCCTCTTGTTTGTTATCAGCTTGATCCTGACCAAACAAAGCCGACATGTTGGCTACCATGGTCGCAGGACGAGGAAACTGTAATAAATGATCGGCAATGTTCTTGAGGTTGAGTTCAGCAGGCTTGGCAGGTATGTTGTTTTTGATATTTTGAAGGAAAGAATTGTTGTCGGTCGCAGGTTGTTGTTGAAAGTGGGACAGTGTGCGTTGCATCCAGCTCATCTCTTCTTTGGGTGTAACTAAATCGTCGTCGTCTTCGTAATCGGTGGATTGGTCAATGTCGTGCACAGGTTGAGCATCAAGGATTTCGTCAGCTGAATGAGACGTGCTTTCGCCTTGATTCAGGTACTGAATTGTAGGCGTGGTGGTGTGTTGATACAACTGCACTTGCTGTGTCTGCGCTGTGTTGGGTGCCTGTGTTTGTCTGTTGCGACGGTAGCGAAGACCCTCGTACACGGGTTCAACAGCATCATCATCATTGATAGACGATACCGAGTCTTCAGAGTCAGACAGCCATGACGAGGAAGAGATACGCTGCTGAGGCCATGCTTGGTGGTGATGATGGTCGTTCTCATTGTCAATATCACTAAGCCATACACTGCTGTTTGTATCATCGAAATCAGACTCATCCTCTGCAAATGAAGTATCGACATCAGCACTCATGACAGAAGACGTGTCCTCCTCCATCGAGTCAGAGTAATCGTCTTCTTCGATCAAGGGTACATGGTTCCAAAGAACACTCTTGATAGCGCTGTTGCTGGCCAAGTGCAATGGCTTCTTGTTCCAACGATTAGAGATTTCTGGATCAGCAGAGCCCTTCTCCAACAAGACGCGTACCACTTGCTCATGATGATACCAAGCACTGTAATGCAGCGCAGTATATCCATTCTTATCAGTGACATCTACATCACAACCAAGGTCAATCAAGGTCTCTGTCAGCTTGGAGAACCCCAGCATGGCAGCTAAATGCAGCATGGTGTGGCCCTGTGCGCTTGTCAAAGATACATCGGCAGACTCCACATCACGGAAAGTACGCATCACTTGCAACACTTGAATGATATGGCGTTCCAAGCTCATATGAGAATGTTGTTGTTGTTGTTGTTGTTGTTGTTGTTGTTGCTGATTGTCTAGGTTTCCACCACTGCTGCCACTACCACCACCGGTGCTTCCACCACCACTGCCACCTTGAACAATACGCATAGCAATATCACGAGCGTCTTCCACCTTACCCGTCATTTTGAGGCCAACTACTTGCAGAGCCAATTCCATGAGGGCACGGTCATTTTCATTATAGTAGGTAAACAGAGTGACATCTTGACTGTCCACCACAAGTGGGTGCTCTTTGAAAGAAACCACGACAGTGCCAGCTTCAGCAGCAGGAGGTAAAATACAAACCAGTGTATTAGGAGACCAATAATGTGTACTGGAAGCAGCTACATCGCCAAACATACATGTCAATCCAGCACGGAAGCCACTGCCTAGTAAAGTGACTTCAACACCACCAAACGTAGGGCCTTCGTTTGGAATAAGACGCTGTAATAAGGGTCTATCGGCAACAGCAGTAGATGTAGAAGGAGCGGGAGAAGATGCTTTTTCAGTAGCGTTCGACATGAACGGCGACATATTCGCAGTGACCATAGGCGACTCATGCGGTGTATGTGGACTACGCGCATCGACAGGCACAGAAGGTGGGCGAGGTTGAATATTGTATTGCTGTTGTGTGTTGAACCTCTGCTGCTGCTGCTGTTGTTGTTGTTGTTGTTGTTGTGGTTGTTGTTGTGGTTGTGGTTGCAGTTGCTGATGGTGTAGATGGGGTTGCTGCTGGTAAGCAAGTGGGTTGATGGCACTGTGTCTTGGATCAAAAGGACTAGTAGCAACAGCACTTGCTGCAGCAGTAGGCTTCTCGACATCTGTGCGAAGACGTTTTCTACCCGATTTGATCTTGTTTGACTTGTGATCGTCTGTAATCATGATAGGCGGTGACATGCCTGTAGCAACCTGTTTACCAGCGTGGTCATGCATTTCAAAATAGATACAGAAACCGAGCCTTTCGTTGTGATGTCTGCAGTAGCAGGTGATGCGAGTAGGTAAAATCGTATCACCCGAGGTAAAATCGACTACTTCAGAGCAGTTGAACAAGAGCACTTTTTGCTCCTCCATGGACAGCGATTTCTCGTTATCGTCCGTCGCCATCATGTCTTCATCAGCAGGCTTGTTGATCTTGTTCTCCTTTCTACGTTGAGATCGTTTACGCTCTCTTTGAATGCAACCAAGGCAGGTCACGACTTTTCTAGAAGGGTCACTTGCGCAAATGACACGGGCAGTGAGGTAAAGCATCTTTTCAGGCTTCACATTGGCATCCAATCCAGCAACATTGGCGATTTTGCTTCCATTGGGCGCTGTTGAGAGCAGCACCTGTCGCTTTAATTTGTCTTTGGCTACCATGTGTTCAGGCAGTTTGAGATGAGACCACCACTGCGCCTTGTCGCCATCGTCTGTCACCAATTGGATACATAATTTGATTTGTGTTTCGACACGGGACTTTGCACCTGTTTGAGGCACGCCCAAGACTCTAATTTGCATGCTATACAATAGAGGAAATTCATAAGCAAAACGATTGTCATTGACAAGGTGCATATCAAACAAGTTACCCAGGCAATGTTGTATTGATAACTGTTGGCTGTTGCTGTTCTTGCTTGTATTTGATTTCATTCAATCTATAGAAAGAATCGGGGTTAAAGCGAGTCCATACTCTTTTCAATCATGGACACAAGGCATGAAGAAGCTTAAATGATATTTACTGTGAGTTACTGTATTGCTGTTGAGATGGCTGCTGTTGAGACTGGTCCATGGGATATCCTGCAATGTATTCTGTAAAGTTTTTGGCAAGGTTTGGAATAGCCTAAAATATATATATATTTACATATCAGTCTATTGCACTCTGTCTCATTAACATGCTGCTTTTACATTGTTGAAACCAGACCAAAATGTTGGGTTGTTGTCGTTGGACGTAGATACATTTGGCAGGAGCGGATCCACAAGGCTGTTCAATGTGTGAGATGGCGATGGTAACGAAGGTGGAGGAGATAAGGAAGGAGAGATGGCTTGATGAAGCTGTTGTTGCTGTTGTTGCTGTTGTTGCATTTGCTGCTGCTGCTGCTGCTGCTGCTGCTGTAACTGTTGTTGTTGCAACAGGTTTTGCTGCTGTTGCATAAAATACAAGGGATTATCTGGAGAGAGTTGGTCCAGTTTATAAAAGAAGGATTGATCGATAAATGAAGGTTGCTGTAAATTCATGGCATCATCATGAGGTTCCGAAGTGGATGAACCAGAAGGGGAATCGCATGTCTGAAAATTGCCATCTTCTGTATGATTTGTTGTAGTAGCAGTTGGACCTGAACGACCCATCATTGGACTTGTGGTTGACATGCTGTTAGTATGAACAAAACAAGGAGAGATATTTATATAAAAAAAAAAATATTTTTAGTGAATGAAATATAAAAGAAAGAAAGAGAGAGAGAGAGAGAGAGACACTCACTCAGCAAGTGCGAAGAAACCGTAAAAATGAGATAAACAAACAACCAATCAAGTCGTATCATAATTCAAAATTTGAGTCGAGCTAAAAATTTGTTTTCCTTGTCAATGTGTTACAAACTCAACAAACTTGAAAATGTGGCAGTTGTTGTTTGTGGATTCCAGGAGAGCTTATAGTATTGGTGGATGCCAAGGGAACAGCTGTGATCCAAGCTTGGAACTGCAGTAGAAAAACGGATCCATGCTATCCAATGTCAATGGAAACCAAGCATGAAACCTGTTTGAGAGAAGCATCGAGTTCCCCAGATTCTTCATGGAGCAAAAGAGAGGCAAATACTGCAGTATAAAGGTACGAGATCAATGGAAAAACCTCAATTCACGTGAGTACACAGGCCCTTTTTTTCTTGATTTCTTTATTTTACCCCGGTTTATGGGGACACATTTGCCTATAATTATCCAGTAAACAGAGCCATCGCCAAATTACGTATATTTTACAAGCATTACTTGGCTAAACAGTGTTGAATAACATATGCTGTACACTTTTTCATTCATACATTTAACTTTTAGATTTTGTGTATCGCATTATTTATTATCACTAAAAATAGGTAAAAATGTACAGCGCATCCGAGAAAGATTGGATCATTGTGTGTGTGTGTGTGTGTGTGCCGACTCGATACTGTGTATACAGCGCATCAAGGCATATTAGAGATAAAGTAAACAAATAGGTATAAATTAAGGTTTTGTCGTTCGCCCCTTGCTGCACTCACTTGTCGACGAAATTTGGAGATAGTGGGCCATTTCCATTTAACCTTACCAAAATGTTGCAGAAACATGGTGTTTTTTTTTTTTTTTTTTTTTTTTTTTTTTTTGTAAAACATTGCATACCACTGTATGACTCGACTTTCTCTTGTATCAAGTGTAAGCAGATCTAGGCATTTGTAAAGCATTGAACCTCCCAACAGTACGTCTGTTCTTGTTTCTCCTGAAGCCATGTATAGCTTTTTGAAAAAAAAAAAAGCAAGCATTTAATTATCATTTCTCAGGCACACCATGGCCACGCTCCAGACTGTAAAAACTCACATTAGATGCATGATACTGATACATGGCTCGTTCAAGCCATCGTGTTGAATTGTTGCTTGGTTTGCTATGGTAATTAAAGAAATTTGAATTTGTCTGGTATTCAAGCACCCATCACTGACAAAATGCAATTTGCACGCCCCCTTTCTCAGATTACTACGGTAAATTTAGGATTTTTTTTCCGAGCCATACAGTTCACTAAACATGCACTTGTTTGGCAACTCATCACAAACAACTCGTTGTTGAGATTACCTTAATACGAACTAATCAATATGCTCAACACGAGTTTCATGGTATCGATGTCGGGGTTACAATTGGCCACGATTTCAACTCTTTCCTTCTATGGATGTGCAATACCAAAAGCACATTTCAGCCAAGGATGGAGCAAGAAGGATCAATGATATGAATACAAACATGATGCTTTGTGGTATTTGTCACATGGACATTTGGCCATTTTCTGATTTTTCTCTCTTCCGTTTGTGACGATTTATCCTTAAGAAATGTGTGTGTGTGCGTGCTATCATTCAGGAAACAAGAGATGTACACACATCAAATATATAACTTTTCGTTTGCCTATCTGCCCCTCCTCTCCCTTTTTCATTTTTTTTTTTTTTTTTTAATAGTATACTTTTAGAAAAAAAAAAAAAAAAAAAAAAAAAAACTTCCCCAATGAGTGAAAGAAAAGAAAGAACAAATGGTGGTAACATTAGAAAGGTAAATCCGCCACCTCATTCACAACCACATCATCCTCAGCAACAACAACAACAACAACAACAACAACAACAGCATTTTGTTGCACCCAGCTCGCCTACGTATCCGCCCTATGCTACCTTTGTCGATGTCCCAACGCAAGTCGTCTATGACCCAAATGACCCCAACAACACAACCTACGCATACGTCTATCCACTGAGCCCACAATTTTCAGTCCAGTACTATGCTACGGACAATACCGCACGTTATGGTAGCTATCCAGGATCGCCCGTGCTTCATCCTCATCTTGCAGCCCACTACCACTCACCTCAAATGCATCCTTCCAGCCCGCCCTTTAGTCCTACATTGGCATCACCCCCCACACATGCTACATTTGTGCTGCCCCATCATCAGCAACATTTCCCTCCTTTGCACATCAGCTCACCTGTATTGAACGCCTCTTCTCCTCCACAACATCAGTTTATTCAGCCATTGAATTTTGATTTGAAAAAGAGACAGGAACAATTGGAACAGGAATACGTCCATTTAACTCAGTTTCATCCTCAAAACATTTATGTGCGTGGGTTGTCTGCTACAGAGACAGATGAATCATTTTTGGAATTATGCAGCGTGTAAGTTGTTGTTTGGCGTTATTGGATGGCGCGTCTCATGTGCGTTTGTAAATATATAGATATGGTCCCATCAGCTCATCCAAAGCCATTATTGATCAAAAGACGGGCGAATGTAAGGGATATGGATTTGCCATGTTTGAAGACCAGGATCACTGCCAGTTGGCCATTCAGGGCCTAAATGCTGCAGGTTACCAGGCATCGTTAGCCCGAGTTGGACAGGAATCATTCAGCTCGAGGTTGAGAAGTCTCCAGGACGAAAATTCTACCAACATTTACATTTCGAACTTGCCTGTCAGCATGGATGAAGAAGGACTGGAGGCTCTGTTTAAGCCCTACCAGACAATATCAAACCGTATATTACGTGACCCACAATCAGGTATTAGTAGAGGCGTTGGATTTGCTAGGTAAGCAACAGAGTAGTTGATGACACACAGTGTGTTGACATTATATAGACTTGGTGATCGTCAATCAGCTAGTGCCATTATCGAGAAATACAACGGCCATTCCATCACCGGCTCATCTGCACCCTTGCAAGTGCGTTTTGCTGATTCACCTGCCCAAAAGAAGCTCAAGAGTCAAACATCCTCCACCAAAAAGATAAAGCACCCACGTCAAGACAATAACACCACCATATTCCCCTTTCCTATTAGACCCATGATGCCCATTACACCCGAAACCATGCTCGGTATTGCACCTTCTTCGTCCAACAGTTACCCTCGTTCCATTGTCACTACGGAACCTATCCACCACCACCACCACCATCACCACCACCAAGACTTGTCAGACATTGATTCACTTTCAACTGCTGTCAATCAATTGGATTTAAAAGAGAAGAATAACACAGGTAGCGGCCTTGTGAGACAATAAAATAAACCGCACACGTTTGTTGCTTTTGTATAAAATTAAAATGAGGCTGGTATAATGATGGGCTCTTCCTTGTACGATTCGGATGCCCAGGGAGGTAGCTTTCTGGTAGTGTAACTCCAGCCGTTGCCAGCGTATTTGTATGCATGAAGCCAGAGTGCGAGCTGAGCAGGTGTTGGATCTGTGTCTGTGATGGGAACACGGCATTGCACGCAACGAGGCAGCGTTGTGTTGGTGGGGTCGTCATCCATGTAGTCGTATGGAGCTGTCTCTACCATGGTATTCAGCACACTGGCAAGAAGGCGTGGATCGGTGAATGTGGATGCAGATGGCAGTAATCTATCTGACCATGCGGTCGAGTAACCATAGATCGGATCGTTTGCGATTGGATAGCCGAGGTAACGCAAATGCACTCGAATTTGATGTGTTCTTCCACTCAGTGGTTTGCATAGAACAAGACTGGTGCGGCCATTGTAAGAGAGGCGTTCAAACTGTGTAGCGCAAAGTTTGCCCTCTGGATGAACATAGTTGAGGGACACAGTGTAGCTTAGCGTTTTGATGGGTTCCTGACATATGATGCGGCCACTACTGTCTGTTGAGTGTGTGCTTGGGGGGAGGGGGGTTTTTTTTTTTCAGCAGCACTTTATATATTACCTGGGAAACTCGCCTGACACTCTGCAAATGTATTCCTTTTCAATGTTTCGAGACCTCATTTGATGGCCTAATGCGTCTGCGTCTTTGGATGTCTTGCAAATCAGCATCAGCCCCGAAGTAATTCTATCCAGCCTGTTGGATGCTATGTCATTTGAGTCAATAGAGCAAAGCTTGGTTAGTATAAAACATCTTACGAAATAATCTGTCATAGCCAAGCTCTTTGCGCATGATATGAAGCACTGTGTTATGTCTGTACCGTCCACTTGGATGCACCTGAATGCTGCCAGGTTTGTCTATCACAAACATCGTGTCATCTTGATGGATAATGTCTATGGGCTGATCTGTCACTGGCGGTTCGTGTCGATGCACGAGATGACTGATAAGATCCTGCCGTTTGATGATGGTGTCTGGCGTTGTCCTTTGTTGGTTGACAGTGATCAATCCCTTGTCTATGGCATATCGCTGTTGTGTAGTATGTAAGCCAAAATGCCCAATCTCCTCTTCTCCATCCATGTGCTTACATAATAGTTTTCGGATCGACCTCTATACTCTTTCATGAACAAATCCAACACTGTGGAACCAAACATTCTTTCCTTTGCATATGCACGGAAATGGAAATTGTATGGCTTTACCTTTCGTAAACCTACGTTGAAACGATGGTTGGTACAAGTGGCAAAAGAGGCTTGCTGGCTACTCACCATTTTCAAAGTAGTATTCAGCTGTATGGATGTCATTCTCTTTACGAATACTTTGTGTCCCTCTATTTGCTGTATACAAAAGTCGTTTGCTTACAAAGAATCGAACATGGACGATTGGCATAGCAATGGATCAGTGTAATGCAAGAAACAAAGGGAAAAAGACTTGCCATGCCTGTTATTCGCAGGGTTGCTATTCGTTTGCCTTAGTGACCGCATTATCATCTATTACTACTGACAATGGGTACCTGAGACATGCCTTATCAGATGGGTATATGATAACCCTTTCTTCTTCTTCCTCCTCCTCCTCCTCCTCCTCCTCCTCCTCCTGCCAAGAGAAAAAAAAACATCCGTGCCAAGGCAAGGCTTATTCGATCTGATACATTTGATGGATAAAAGGAATATATATTGGGCCTGGGGTTTCGGTTGGAATAAAGAATAGATTCTACCTTTTATCAGATGCATCTTGATCAAATTACACAGCCAGTGCAAAATACGTTACAAGGCAGCATAGCTTGATTCGAGCTGCGGGTTGCTTCTACAGTGCCCACTAGACATAGACTTGTCTCTTTTTTTTTCAGCTTGCTCATCTATGAATGTCGTATCTGTCAAGTCGGATATGCATTGTCCTGATTAAATTGAATCTAATTTTTACTAGCCTATTAGCCCAATATGTGCTAATTTTACCTCATATGGGTATTTAAATGCCCATGCTGCTCTTTTGGATTGTTGACACCTTCTTTCAGATTACTTATCAAACAATGAATGATAGGATGAATCGATCTATCGACTGCAATGTAGCAAGAGGCATTCAAATCGCACAGGCATCCAAGCTGGTGTCAACGCATTTTGACAGAACCATCATGTTTATAGGGTAAACGTCCCCACTCTTTATATGTAATAAGCATTGACACATTACAGCTTATTGCTGATGTCCTGGGTAATTTCCTGGGAAAAGAACATTACAAACACCATCACATCCACTGTCTCTAGTGTGTTTCAAGCAAACAACATCTCAGGCATCTTGGGCACAGTGCTTAGTATACTACAAACAGCGTTACAACCCATGTACTCTAAACTGTCAGACATTACAGGAAGAGCTACGGCGTATACATTCTCTGTGTGCATGTTTATTGTCTCTTTCATTATCATGGCATGCGCTACCAATTACAACATGCTGATTGTAAGCCCGTGGTTATGGATGTTGTTGTAATGGTGCTGGTGACTAAACCACTCTCATTAGGGTGGACAAGTGATATATTCCTTTGGTTATTCGGGAGTGTACATTCTAGGCCCCATTCTCATTGGAGGTTTGTGTATTTTTCAAACAGCTTATTGTCTGATTCCAATCCGTATCAGATTCAGTAGGTCTAGTTAATCGAACCTTGATTTTGGCCGTTTACAATTTCCCCATCATCATCAACTTGTTTGCTGGTGGCCTTGCTGCTCAGACATTTATCAATTCAGGTCAATGGCGCTGGGGATACGGTGAGCCATTACTATCGGATTAACCATCAACAAGATGTCTGAACGCAAGTGAACTGATAGGACACATTTGCATCGTCATTTTTGTGGCTAGTTTTCCGCTTCTGACAGTACTCTGGAGTCTCCAATGCAGAGCCAAGAAATCAGGTCTATTGAGAAAAGGGTCAACAAAGTCTATCAAAGCAGCTAATCCAGAGAGCAAAGAGAGCTTCTATGACAAGACGGCCTGGCTTATCAGCGAGATTGATCTTGTAGGCAGTTTATTGCTTGTTGCCGGCTTGTTTTTGATTCTTTTACCCCTTATTCTGGCTACATCTTGGGGCGGCTGGAACAGCAGTAAGTCCATTACTATAACATTTGTCAGAGCACGGATGACTGACCATATTGGATTAGGTAGAGTCATTGGGTGCTTGGTCTCGGGAGGCGTCACGTGGTTGCTGTTCGGCTACTGGGAGTGGAAGATTGCCGTTAAACCGATTATTCCATTGACACATTGGGAGTCTAGAAACCCGTTTTGGGGAACACTGACCTTGTTTATGATTTGGACCATCAACAGCATGATGGATCTGCAGTACTTTTTGAGCTATTTACAAGTGACAAAAAGAGTGTCGCCACTGATTGCATCTTATCTGGAACGGGGTGAAAATTGTGCCAATGTCATGTTGCCCATATTCATAGGTTACTTTATTCGTCGCACGCAACGATGGCGCCCTTTTGTTTGGGTTGGTGCTTGTTTAGCTGTGTTGGGCCCTGGACTCATGATACCTGCAAGAAGGATGAGCTCGCCTGAGGTGTTTATTGTCATGGCACAGATCATCTTTGGTGCCTCCTCTGCGTTTCTCAATTATCCTGTTCTCGTTGGTATTCAAGGTTCGGTCCCGCAAAAAGGTAATTTATAATGGGTTGGGGTGTCTCTGTTGCTGATGCACACTGAACGTAGATGTTGCTATCGTCACAGCATTATTTGAAGTAGGTGTCTCTGTTGCTGGCAGCATAGGGTCTACCATTGCTGGCGCTGTGTGGAACTCTGTCTTACCTAGATTGATACAAAAGTATGTGCCTGGAAATTACAATGCCTTGACGATAACAAAAAGCATTCCGAAAATTTTGGCTTTACCTGAAGAGCAATACAAGGGTGTTGCATTAGCGTATGATGAAGCCATGCATATTCTAGGTATCACTGCTGTGTGTATTGGAGCACTGGCATTTTTGTGCTCTACACAGCTCAAGGGATACATCCTGGAGAATGTGGTGCCTGAGGAAGAGATGGAGGCTGAGAATGAGAGTGCAAATACAGGTACATAGAGTGTGCATGAGTATTACTTTTATCCTATTCATTAACTCGGTGTTTATAGGTGATCGCGATGACGAATCGATGATGGAGCAAATCATTGATGATGCTGCTACGTTAAAAGAAAAGCCGTTACAGCAGGCCAAACGGACCACTCCTTTGGAAGATAAGTGCTAAAGTAGCTTTTTTCTTGCTGTTTCACTTGCATCTTAAACTTGTATATATTTTGTACTGCCATTCATAGCATTTGGAACTTCGTTTTTATTTTTGAATAAACAGATATATATATATATATATATAACACTAATAATTTCACTATGGTATATGTCTAAATTACCTGGTTGTTCACTTGTGATTTCATTAGTAATTGCTAATTCTTACGCACTTCTCGCCAATATAGCCATCATGCCGAGCCTCATGATCAGGCACACAGAGGCAATGCCATTATAAGAGAACAACGAACTGATCTCAAGTGTCCGGCCATCTTTAAGTGAAGCTACAAACACCAACTACAAGAAGGCGACTAAACCATTAAAAAAAAAGCAAAACTCATAACGATCAATTACCCTCCCCCCCCCCCCCCTTTTTTTTTGTTACTCTGTCAAAATATCAGACAAATCTCATTTTATAAACATAAAACTGATATTAATTAACAACACCGGTACTATACCAGTCTATTAATGCATGTTTGGAGATATTACTGCTCAAATTATCATACATGCAAGCATCATTCTGAAAAAAGCACATGAAAAAATAATTTAATGACAGTAAACAATAACGCTTTGAGCATTGTTCTTTGTCGCTCCTCATAGACATTTTCTTCAGTAGGGCCAAATCATGCACGCCATAGTAGCTGCCAGCTATTCCTTTATTTTGTATATTATTGTTGGTAGGTTATTTAGTGGTTGATGGACCAGAACAGTGTTTCAACACATGGTTTGCGAATCATGCGTAAAGAATAATAGCTCTTTGTTGCTGAGCATGTAGTGTCTTTTTCAGGTGATAACTTATGTTACAACACGTTGACATTTACTTTAGTATCTGTCATCATCTCTTATTTTTTAGAGGAGTATTTTTTTTTTTTTTTTACTCTTGCTATCATCATGCTAATACTATTATAGACAAATGTTGTTTATGCTTCGGATGGCTCTTTACCTTTGCTTCGCTTCGGTAAAAACCAACTTGCACAGTGACAGCTCGCGCTACTGATTGCTCTTGCGTATCTTATCAAAATACTGCTACTTTCATTTTTGACCTTTCACTTACACATAAAAACCCTTCATACTCTCCGTGGATCTGATGCTCTACATTCATATACACGTAGCTTTTTTTTAAGGAAGATTATTGTTTTATTAACAGATAGAGATTAGGTCAGCCCAAATGGGCCGAGGAGTAATAAATATTTTTATGCTTGTTCATGTATATTTTCCATGCTTCTATATGATATTCATAAACTATAAGAGCCAAGCAGTTATTTTATACCTTTTTTGAGATTATTTTTTTTAAGCAATACCATTGTTTACGTTCAATTCAATATTAACAAAATTTTAAATTTCAAATTATATATTATGCCTCCAGCCAACACCAATCTCGATGTTAACGTACTTGTTTCTGTCAACAAACGTTTTATCAACAGGGCAGACGTAAAAACTATTTTGCAAGCAAAGCATGACTGGAACACACCTGGATTGTGCTTTAAGGGAAAACCGTTGGCCGTTCAACAGTCAATGAAAAGGTCAAGTACCATGTTATTTTGGATGAAGCACCTGGTATCACATTGTCCCTTTCCTGCGGTTGCCTCAAATACATTCGACGACTGGAGTCTAGCACTTCCAGCAGCGCCAGCACTCAAAGCATCCCTGATATGGCAACAACCGAAAATATGCTAGAAGATGCTATCGAAGGGGACAACGAAGAGGAAGAAGAAATTGATTTGACTTCTGGCGGGTGGACCGAAGGTCAAGTATTTGTCCACAGTTGTTTACGACAATCTGGCTCAGACCTTTGCTCCAAGTCCACATTAAGCATGAACTATGCATCAGTTTCTTCCCCTTTGGACTATTTCTTGTTCTTCTTGCCTTTAGATCACTTTCATTTGATCATAGGAAACACTAATGTTCATGCAAGAAATACGCTTGATTCTTGGACCAATATCACTTTTGCCGAGTACTTGATGTGGATTGCTCTGTTGACCGTTATGACAGTGGTCAAGCATGATGACCGCAAAGCTTACTGGAAGCAAGGATCTAGCCGCTTTACGATGACAATAGATTTCAGCGAATATATGACTTTCAAAAGATTCAACGATATCATGAGAATGCATGTTTTTGAAGTTCCCAGCAAAGAAAAACAGCTAACCGACCCACTATATCAAATCCGATCTACGATTAGCGCCTTCATTTGCCATATGCCCATGTGCATCTCGCCAGGAAAATATTTGGTGATAGATGAATCAATGAATCAATGGCTTGGTATAGGGATGCCAAATTTAAAGAAGGCCCCTCGTAAGCCTCATCCTATCTGCCAAGAGTTTAAAACACTAGCTAATTGCCATACGAGTTGCATCCTCAGAATGGACACAGTCAGCGACCCAGTGTCCAAGGAGTTTGGCGACGAGCCTGGCATGAAGAAATTGACTGCGACCGTTAAGCGTTTGGTACAGCCCTGGTTTGGTAGTAGAAGAACAGTAATTGCTGACTCTTGGTTTGGATCTCCCGATATGGTCATAATGCTTTTCAACCTTGGCTTATTCTCCATCATGCAAGTGTGTAAGCGCCATTACTGGCCTCGTGGAATGCCTCAGACTGATATTGTGGAAAAGGTGGAAGAAGCCTATGGTAGCTGCTATACCATGAACAAATGCGTGGGTAATGTCAGTAGTCTATTCACTTGTGCCTATCGCGATCAAAAAATCAAAGCGTTTATTTCATCATGTAGCACGACAATCCCTACAGGTGAGAAGGTGTTCGAAGGACCTCGCGGTAGAAGAATTACTATTCAAAGGCCCGAGGTTGCAGAGGAATACGAGACACACAAAAGTAAGTAGATAGTAGCAGTATATAGAGGCATGCAAATCTACATTTTAATTTTAGGCTCTGTCGATGCTGCAAATAATTTGAGAGATAAAATGGCCTCGTATCACGATATCATCGCAACTGAGAGGTGGGAAATGCGCTTTTTTTGGCTTTTTCTTGGGAATATGCGAAGCAAATGCCTTTAGCTCATTTCGGATCTTTGCCAATGATGGAAAAAAAAGGGCATATCACATGCTTCTTTCAAGGATATATTGGCATGGAATATGCTGAAGCACTGTCAAAAACTGGCTAATATCGGCGTCGAAGCAGCAGAAGAAAGCTGAAGACCACTCAGAAGACGCATGGCTCATACGCTTGTGTCAATGAGTCGACACAATGGGAACAAGCGTGTTCGATTAGCGTGCAAGACTTGCCACAAGTCAGGGTAACAATGGCACCAGAGTTGAGAAATCGTGCAGCTGTAACCCTGACGCACCAATGTGTGAGGCTTGCCATAAGCAACATTTGTATGATATTTGGAAGCTCGAAGCACAACTAAATAATTCTTTATAGTTGCTGAAATGCTTCTCTAACTTTTTTTTAATAAAGTTGCTTAAAGCTGTACACAAGTTATTGTGGGTGAAAGAATTGGCCCAAATGGGCCGATTAATTTTTGCCCGAAACCGCTTTTAGTAAAATGACAACCATAGAGTCAGTTTTTGACTTTTTTCAAAAAAAAAAAAAAAAAAAAAAAAAAAAAAAAAAAAACAAAGCGTATTATATGCAGAAAGGCTTAGAGTAGATTTAGTTAAATTTAATTTTCATTGAGAACAATATTCATAGATGAAGCAATTTTTAACGAATTGGCCCATTTGGACCGATTAGGGCAATCTCTACTTGTTAATAAAAATTTTTGTTTAAAGTCCTACTAACGTACCCGAATTGGGGAAGAGGATAGTAGGACTGGATATAAAGTGCTTTGCTACAGAAGTGAGTGAACGTTGTCTTGGGAAACTAAATTATATAGCGCCCTGTCTATTCAGAGCATGATTTGAAGGGGTTCAAAATGAAAGGAGTCGAAGATAGATCTGTAGTGACAACTCCAAAGTGCTTGAAGAATGCAAGAAAATACTTGGTACGTGATGAGTGTGGGGTAGAGTGACGATGTTGAGACTGTAATGGAGGAGCGAAGGTGGAGAAGTTCATCGAAATTGCTCATAAGTGGGAGATTGCAGACCTGGGTCTATGTATGTGGAGAGTGCTTGGGACCAGACAGTGTATTTGATGAAACAGGAAAAGAGAAAGTGCGCCGTCGTTTCGATGCTGGTAGTTGTAGAAGGGCAGATCGTGCAATGAGGAGGAGCGAATTTGTCTGAAACTGTACGAAGGTATAGGAGTTCTTTGGCGGTTATTTTGTTGAGGAGGAGGATTTGGTACCAAGTATTACGTGCATTCAGAGCTATTTCGAGCTTCCAAAACTGACGCCATGGAGTAGAAGAAAGGAGAGAACTAGGGGTAGGGGGGAGAGGAAGATGTTAGGAGGCATTTGAAGTATTTGGTAGAAGTAGCTTTAGTAGTTGCACGAATATTGTTGGGTTCTGGAGGTATAAGAAGAGTGGTGACAAAGGAATGGAGAGCTGCACTACGGCCCAACTGATGTTCTCACAGAACATCGATGCGCTCTTTTGGGAACATCGATGTTCTCATGAGCACATTGATGTTCTCATTTGAGAAGGTGTAGTTTTCCACATGAATAAAATGGTTTTAACAGCTAAACTATAATATTGTAGGCAACAGAGAGACTTTTATTATCTGTAAGATTCATAAAATTCCTAAACGTATTATAAATTGCACGAGAAAATGGCAATTTAAAACTACCTGATAACTACTTATTAAAGTAAAAGAATATATCTCAATAAGATACTCGAGTAGTTTAGTGAGAAAAACGTCAGATCCACAACCGATAGGTTGTGGGTTCGACCCCGGTAGGAGCATTCTTTTTTTCAAATATCTGAAAACTGATGTGCTCATATAAGAATATGGATGTGCTCACATGGGAGCATTTCGGATGTTCTCATAAGAACATCGGCCGACTTATAATAGATCTTTAGGAACGCCTATGTTCCCATATGAGAGCATTTTTCACCTTTTGGGAACATCAGTTGGGTCGTAGTGCGAGAACAATGTGAGATCTTTTGAAAAATCACAAATTCGGCGATAACTGAAACCCACAATGTGAAATAACCTCGAGAGCGTCGTATAAGAAAGCCTCATGTAATGCAAGTAGTCTCTGTTATCCAATTCGGAGTTCTAAATATCAGGTAGGTCGATTACCAAGCCATGAAAGCCATTGCTGTCTTCAAGGTTAGTTCTGCAATCACAATGCTTCGAAGCGGTATTTCAATTCGGGATATTGTTGAAAAACTGTCTTTGGGTAAGTCTACTACTGGCCAAATCAGAATGGAGCATTGTCCGGGTCTGGGAACCTCGAAAGGTGGTCGTCCTAGGGTGTTGTCTGAAGCCGACAAGCGCTATTGTGTTCGAAAGGTAACCAAGGAACGGGTTTCAAGCGCCGTCAAGGTCACAAAAATGTTGGAGAAGAATTTCCTGATGAAGTTTCACCTGGAAACCGTTCGTAGAGCACTCCGTACTGCGGGCTTGGGGGCTATCGAGAAGGAAAAGAAGCCTTTGCTTAGTGACGCTAATGTCAAGAAGAGACTTGCGTGGTGCAAACAGCACAAGGACTGGACTGTTGACGACTGGAAACGTGTTATTTGGACAGACGAGACCAAAATTAACCGTTTCAACTCAGATGGGCGACAGTGGGCCTGGATTCGATCTGGTGAACAGCTTCAAAACCACCATGTCAAGCTTACGGTAAAACACGGTAATGGCAGTATCATGCTTTGGAGTGCCATTACGTATGCTGGTGTTGGCTAGATGTGCAAGGTAAATGGTAATATGGATAAGGCACTCTACAAGGAACTTCTGCAAGACGAATTGGAGCAGACTATCACTTTTTCCATGGAGAAATTGGGAATTCGCCGTGAACAATAAGTGATATTCCAGCAAGACAATGATCCCAAACACGCGTCAAATTTGGTCGAGGATTACCTTCAGGAACAATAATACCAGGTCATGCAGTGGCCCCAACAATCTCCAGACTTGAATTTCATTGAAAGCATGTGGGCTTTGTAGAAAAGGCGTCTTAATGAATATGAAACCGCAACCAAGGGTATGAATGAACTCTATGAGCAAGTAACTGAGATTTGGTATGACCAAATGAAGCCGGGGGAGTGCCAAAAGGTTATCGAAAGCATGCCTCTACCTATTGAGGCCGTTATCAAGGCTAAAGGAAAATCGACAAAGTATTAAGATCCTATAAAATAATAAAACTTGATTTTTCAAAAGATCTCACAATACTGTCCCAATATACCTAATGACTTTGGCCAATCACAGCTTGTGCCCCTACAGCTATATGCTTGTACAAATTAAACAATATAAAAAAAGAAACAGTTTCAGCTCTCAGAAAATACTAAATTCATTATTATCGGATAACTTCTCGTCCGGCGGTAAGGTCTGAAAGTTAAAATTGCTAAACATTGGGACAGTTTTGTGGGTCGCGGTACCTGCAAATGCGTCATGTAATCGTTAATCTGGTCAACAGCGTCTTCAAGATCTTGAAAGCGGTTCTGAATGTTGGACTGGACTGTTTGAATCTCAAAAGAGATTAGATCGAATTTTGGTAAGAATAGCTCTTTGAGAGCTTGCATGAGGTGCTCATTGGAATTAGGTTCTTTGGTTGCAAGAGAGGTCTCTTGCTTGCCTGGTGGCGAGGGGAGAGGGCTTGATTGATTCGACAGCTTTCTTAACTGGTTTGGCTTTCTCGGGCGCCGTAGTGGAGGTGAGAGGACGGCGGAGGCAAAATGTGGTGTAAGGATCTTCTGATGGGATTACAGGAGGAGTAACGGCCTGTAGTGAGAGATCGCGTTGGGTAATCGGACACAGGTTGATAGAGATAGGGCTCTATCGAACAGTGGAGTTGGTTGATGAGTTGTTGGTGTTAATTTGGCGGGTTATATGTGATGGTGGTTTTTCAAGCTATGGTTTAGATCATTAGCGGAGAAACCTGACATGTAGCTACTTCATATACAGGCAAGTATCATACAGATATTATCCCTTTTTAGTCCTTAGTGTCCCTGATGCAGCAAAATTTGTGTGCATTTGAGCTGTGTGTTCTCGCGTTCCAGGTAGTTTTAGATCGTCAGAATAGCGCCAAACAATTGCTCTCATCTAGGCGTTACTTCCTGACACCTTTGCTCAACTTTTTGGGGATCAAAAGAAATGGACAAAATTCGACCAAAAAGTATGAGGCGCCCCTGGGGTGGCTAACGTACCAACAAAAAACTTCCTTTTTTTTCTTAACGTACCAACAAAAGATGATTTTCTATAGACACACTTTGGTCCGGCAGCGCTTGTTTTGCCTTTCTCTTTTTTTTTGGATAACATACCAACAAAATATTATTTCCCACAGACACACTCTGGCTAACGTATCAACAAAATAGCATTTCCTATACACTTTTGGTTAAAGTACCAACAAATCGCCTCTACATATTACTCAATAGACTTGTTGTAGACTTGCTACAGACTACTTCTTGTACTGTACGTAATATAAATACAAGACGAACGATAATAATACACGTTTCCGGCTCTTAGTAGGCATGAATTTATTCAATATAGGCTTTTACTGTAGGGGGGAAAAACTGTCCCGTTCGTTCAAATAATCTTGACTTTTACCCAGTATATTGCCAAACGTCAGAAAACAAAGCTACCCCATACTGCGTTCGATAGAACAGCCTATAGGAATTACAGCAACATAAAAACCTTATGGCTGGACTATATTTTAATCCCAGTATAACCAGCTAAAGTGAGACGTGGCAAAAATGTTAGGTGGGTAATTCTGGATGATATAAAATGGTTGATATCTTTACTTCCAATAGACGTATTGAAGAAATCTAAAAAACTACCCGCGGTATGCTCAGGATATTTAATATCCCAGGAGCACTCTAAAAGTATAAAAGAAGCTAGTTTCTTCATGTTTTTTCTTTATTTCTTTGCTTTCTTATTTTTTTTCAAAACTTTCATTTTGCCTGCTCGTTTCACACAAGATTTGCGCAACATTCTCCAATCTTTGCTCCAACGTGGTCTTTCGCTCTCAAAGATAAAGAATTTGTATCCAGGAGTGGGTAACTCTACTCTTACAAGGCTCAGAAAACTATATTGCCCTGACCCAGCTAGACCTCTTGGCGGAAGACCGAAAAAACTTGGTGCTAAAACTATGTCCCTAGTGTCAAGAGGACTTCGATCAGGTGCTTTAGATAATCCCCGAGCAGCACAAGAGATTTTAAGATCGATGGGCCATGATATGTCAATTAATGGCATCCGCAAGTCATTGAGACGAAATGGACTTAAATCTCGTAGAAAAGTAAAGACCAATTTTGTTAGCAAGACAAACAAGCGGCTTCGATTGGCGTGGGCTAAAAAGCATAGGCATCTTACTATTGCTGATTGGCGTCGTTGGGTGTTTTCGGATGAAACAAGAATAAACCTTTGAGGCTCAGATGGTAATTCTTTTTACTGAACGAATGGTGGCCGAATCATGCAGTCGTATCAAGTCAAGTCTCAGTTGCAGGGAAATGACGGTGGGGTCATCTTCTGGAGTTGTATAACAGCGGAGGGGCCTGGTTATGGTACTACCATTATTGAAGACGCAATAAACTCGGGCTTGTATGTCGATATTTCGAAAACATCATTGAACGACACTCTTGAGCACTTTGGGAAGACACCATCTGATGTGCGATTTCCACAAGACAGAGCAACACCGCATACATCGGGCATTACTAAACAATGGTTCGCCGACAATGGGTTTAACCTAGACGAAATCATGGATTGGCCACCCCAAAGTCCCGATCTTAATCCCATTGAACATGTCTGGCATCTCCTAAAGCTTCGTCTTAATAAGTATCCCACTAGGCCCTCTACAAAAGAAGAATTAGAGCGGCGTATTAACATTCAGTGGTACAAAATAGCAGAAAAAGAGTGCCAGAAATATATTGATAGTATGCCTGCCTGAATCAAGGCTGCCATCAAGAGCAAAGGTGGTTCAACTCACTATTAATAATTTTATAATAAAATGTACATTTTTATATATTTATTTTTTAACCAATAAAATCATTGGTTTTTAGTTTTTGAAAAAGTTATAATTATGTATAGATAGCACTAATTTATCACATTCAAACGATATATATTTCGACTTTGTATACAAAGAAATGACCAAAAACTTGTGCAAAAAGACAGAATTTTAAACGAACGGGACAGTTTTTCCCCTTACAGTATTTATTAAAACGACAACATCAGTTAATCTTCGGTAGTATAGTTGAAATGTTTATTGAAGAGATATAATATTGGAGCTGCGTCCCTGTAGGGCAAAGTGCTCATTATAGTGCGGATCAAAATGATGACAGCTGGAAATAAATTCGGAAAGAGAATATAAAAAAATAAAAAAAAATTTAAAGATTAAATCCTTGGTTCAAAAAAAGGCAAACGAAAACAGTTGGAAAAGGACAGCAGAGAAACAGCATCTTAGTGAGACAAAAGATGTGGAATAGCGACAGTAACGCCAGCACTATCTGAGGAAGAGATAGGAGTCGTACCCGAAACAGAGGTAGTTGAGGAAACCGGGGTCAGCCAGTCGAGAAAGGCAGAACCAGACGAGTCCAGAGCTTTACCAGTAAATTCAGCATCAGGATGACAGATCATGTCAATATCCAAAAAGATTTGGAGCATGACAGGCCAGCGAACAGACCAAAAGGAGCGAGACGACACGAGTTTAGAGGCAGAAGGTTGCATACGAGGTAATCGATTGAGCCAAAAGTCCAGAGGATTGGGCAAATAATCAGCACCAAGAGGATCATCAGTAAACAAAAGCTTTGAAGCAACACCAAGACACGCTAGCAGATGGTTGCGGCTAGCGTGAGGAGCACCACAGCGACATGGAACTGGCCTAGCAGGTAGCCATCCCATGCGCCAACGGAGAGTACGACTACGGTCAAACACAGACATTGGAAGATACAGGATGGGATCAACCATGAGTGAAGGACGACAAGCAGAGAGGAGAACAGGAGGAGAAACAGGAGGAGCAGGATGTAACCGACATTGGAGGGAATCAAGACGATACACCTTGATCTTGTCAGCAAGACCACGACGATCCAAAGCAAGAGAATTATCAGCACCACCACCAGCAAAAGTAGGATCCCAGATTGGATTTTTGACGGCCAACTTGTTCAAACGATGCTTGAAGGACACAAGAGAGGGAGCCAAAACCATAAGAAGAGTATCACCAGGCAATTGCGTATGCACCCGCCAGAGCATTTTACTAGTCAGAATATCAACACGTTCCTCCATAGTTGGAAGATTGGTTAAATGTCGAAAAACCACGACGGAAGAGGTACGATGGCCACCAAAGGCCAGACGAAGACACTGATTTTGAGCTTTTTCCAAAAGCTTTAAATGACGTTTCAAGAACCAGGAAATAGACATACCAAACTCAAGTTTGGGCCGAATAAAGGCCGCATACAGTTTAGCAGATAGGAGCTTGGAGAAACTAGCAGAATGAAGGCCAAGAGATTGCAAACCACGCATAGCACCTAACGCTGATTGACTATTTCTAGTCAATAAGAGATCGGTGTCCAAGCTACCCTTCACATTGAACGGCAAACCAAGGTAGGTAAAAGAGTGAGCAGTAGGTATAGCTTGACCATAGAGAGACAGAGAAACACCAGCACCAAGACCAGGAGAGACACCAGTAGCACCACCACCAACACCAGCATTGAGGACGACAGATTTTAGAGGGTTCCACCGATAACCCAGAGACACAGAATGAGCTTCCACACGAGCAAGTAACAAAGGCATAGACTCGGCAGTTCCAATTAGCACCACATCATCAGCATACATCAAACTATTGATCCAAAGACCGTTATACAAACGAGGAGGACGCTCCACCACCCGAGGGCTAAATGGAGCACGCAACACCGCAGGCAGAGAGTTGATGTACACGGAGTAAAGAAAAGGACTCAAAATGGAGCCCTGCAACACACCAGTACCAGGCCAAAAACCATCAGAAACAGCACCAGACACCAAGACCTGAACAGACACTTCATCAAACAAATGCTGAAGGAGACCAAGCATCGCATCTGATACATACGTTTCGAGAGCACGCCAAATGACAGCTCTGTCAACCGTATCGTATGCAGATTTGATATCCAGAAAAGCCAAAACAGGAGGAGAACCATAATCAAGAGTATGGTGAAGGCAGAGTTCATGTAGACAGAGCGCCTGATCAGGAGCACCACGACGCTCACGAAAACCACCTTGCACCACATCCAACGCAGGAGCAGAAGACACCAAAGGATCATAAAGGCATCGTTCCAACAACTTTCGAAACACAGAAGTCAAAGAGATGGGTCTATGATTACCAGGATCAAGAGGATCACCCTTCTTGTAAATTGGCACCACCTGTGCTAATCGCCAAGAAGCAGGAGTACGAGACCAACGCCAGCACAGCTGAAACAACAGGTAAAGTACAGGCACCAGAGATTCACGGATGGGAAGGAGCATTTCCGCACGGATATGGTCCCCACCAGGAGCACGCCGCCTGGCCAAACGCTTTCTTAAGTAGTAGTCAACATCATCGGCATCAAACGGACATTCATCCACAGAATGAGGCACAAGAGGAGTAGGAGGAGCATTAGGCCGGTTTGGAAGCAGGGAATCACCAGCATAGATACCACGAAGGTGTTGGGCCATAGTAGAAGCAGCAGCAACAGGACCTTCAGGATGGGAAAAAGGAGCACTGAGACTACGACCACGGATGATCCGCTTGAGCGTACCAGTAGTATCACCTAAAGGCTGTGTAGCCATCTTGGTACAAAACTGTTTCCAGCTTTGACGACGCCGACGACGAATAGCCTTTTGAAATGCCTTCTTAGCAGCAAGATATTCACCCCAGCGTTTACATTGTTCGAAGGGGTTAGGAGAACGAAGCCAGCGGGTATGGAGATGCTCACGAAGGTCAAAGGCAGCTTGCAAATCAGAGGTCCAAAACCAAGCATTACCAGGAGGCTTTGGTAAGCGACGACCCACAGACTCTGTCAAGGACGAATGAATACAATCAGTGAGAGTATTACCTAATGCATCAAAGTCAGGACAGGCAGTAGAGGGCAACAGAGACACCAGGTCATCGTGAAAGGGAGCAATACGATTTGCAAACAGAGGAGCATAGGAGCAACTTGGGTCCTCCAACTTTGATAGATTCCACATCCACCGCGGGTGATCCACACGAACAGGAGGGGGAGAATCAAAGGCAAAGGACAGCGACACAGGATGATGATCAGAGTTGATACTCATATTAGAGTGTACGATCAAGGAAGGATGCAAGAGGCCATGGGTACCAATGAACAAGTCAATGATACTACCAGCAGCGTAGGAGATGTATGACATTGGATCATTCACAGGTTCACCATCATCCGTACAGTCACTATCATCACTAGAATCAGAGAGCAGATCAGAATTATCAGCCGTAACACCAGACACAGCACCACCATCGAGGGAGACACCAATACCAGGACCACGACCAGAGACACCAGAAGCACCAAGAACACCACTACCACCAGAGTCATCAAAAGAGCCACCACCAGAGACAACACCAGAGACGACACCAGCACCAGCAGCAGCACCATCAGGGACACCAACAGGAGCACCAACAACACCAGAAGCACTAGCACTTGACGACACATTCGCATCATCGTGATGGACAATACGACGACGACGTTGTTTGACAAGTGTAGGCTCACCAAAAGCAAAAGAAGCATTCCAACAATAGAGACCAGTATCAAGCAGCCACTCATATAGAAGAGTGTGGAATTTGAGGCTTGATAGACTAAAATTCACGGAAAAAAAAGAATAAAAAAACAGTAATGTCAACTTGATAAAGGTATATTTTATTATCAAACTGACAGGTGTAAAGTAAACTGAAGTCTCTCTACTGGCCAGGTAGATGATCCTTCTTATATACTATAACAATGGATAAAAGTTCTATTAATTAGATTGACAAATAAGTCAACTCAGATCAACTAATGTCTAATCATGCTAAAAGACAACTCCAGCAAGCTAATCATGATTTAGCTCTGTCTGGATGAATAATTAGACTCTCATCCGAAGTACCCTGATCTATCCTTTCTATAAGGATAATTAATATCGATCTAGTAGCATGTATCCGATAGGTACAGTCTTCTTAGTCTATATTAATAGTACATATCTGAGTGTATATCGCTAAGCATACATCTTTAGCATGTATCTGGATATATGGCATGTCTATAGCATATCGTATGCATGTCTATAGCATGTCTCATATATAGTACAAGTCTGTAGTACATAAAGTATCTGTAGCTAGTATCACGGATATAAGCATGTGTCTTATAGCGTGGATCATGAAGTGCACATCTGAAGCAACAAGCTCATATTGCATTAATCTTGGTGCCTATCCAGATATGGTAAACATCCGTAGTCAATGTCGGAATACAAGTATAAGTCTATAGTGCCATCCATGTCCGTGGTGCCATCTATAGCCTATATCTTATATAGTATGAATCTTATAGTACTAGCGTATCTGAAGTCCATATCTTCTTATAGTATAAATTGGTATCGTACATCTAATCCAGTGTACATACAGTTTATATCTAGATCTGGTAACTGGATGAACTGTCGGAATGCAGATCATAGTGGATGTATTCCACAAAGAGTACCTCTAGTAGTAGTCTTAGTATCACCCAATAAACGAGCATGGCGAGCATTGAGATCACCACATATGATTGTGTTTGTTTGGGAGGGACTAGGATGGAGAGGCAGATCACGGAGTACAGCTAGTGCATCAGAGTCAGAAAAAGAAGCAGTAGGAGGCAAATAGACACAGTGAATCAAAGTGGATGCAACCTGACAGGATAATACATAAGGAGAGACAGAAGGAATATGCGTAACAGGGTAAGGAAAATCAGGATTGACCAGCAACGAGATTCCCATTTGACCACGGCGCATGTTGGGGACAGGCAAACCATAGGTATGGAATTGCTGCCACGAAGTAGGGAGATGGAGAGGAGGAAGAAGCCATGTTTCGGTTATAAAGATGAGAGAGGACAAAGGAAGGGATTGGGTAACAGTATTAATTGTCATGCGATCAAGACAATTAGCATTCCAGATGGTTATAGTGATATCGCGAGAGTCACTCATTACTGAGGTGCCTCTGGTTTATCACCACCAGGAAGGGAAGCAGAAACAGTTGAACCAGTATCATTAGCAGCATCAGTCATGGTAACATTCTCATTATCCGTCTCAAAGACACCACCAGCACCAGAGTCACCACCAGAACCAGAGCCATCAGAACCAGAGCCAGAATCACCAGAAACAGAATCACCAGACACCACACCATTAATCGTAAAAGAACCATTAGACTTGAACTCACGCAATTGATCATTAGAGATCCATTTCTTGTGGAAAAAGTCAGTAGCAACAGCAATCGAAATAGGACGACGACCAGCATGCTGGTACAAGTATTGAAGACCACGCAGAAGACGACCCTGATGAACCTGGATAGCCCTCTCCACACGCTCAGCTTCAGTAAGGGAAACAAGACGAGGATCCTCCAGAATTGTTGGATCACGAGGATCAAAAGCATCAATGGGGAGAACCTTAGCCTTGGCAAGAGTATCAAGTAGCTCCTTGGCATATTCATGATGAACCAAAAGGGCAACAGCCTTGGGAGCAGGGTAGTGGATATCCAAAACACGCCAGTTTTGGACTTTCAAGGTAGGCAATTGTTCACGAACAGCCTTGTAAGACTTACGATGACGACTACGAAAGTAGATGTATCGATAGCCTTGCTCATATTGCTCAGGATAATCAGAAAAGAAGCGGGCGGCAGCCTCAACCTTTTGAGGGGAAGGCTTTGACTTGGATTTTTGCTTGCTATTCTTACCTTTTTTAGCAGCTGCCAAAAAGTTATAGGTAGGAGTAGGAGTAGTGGAGGCAACACGAGTGGAAGAAGCAGCTGCTGTAGCAGGAAGAGAAGCATACTTGGAAACAGAAGAGTTACCAGCAAAGAATGAACCCGAAGAGACACCAAATGCAGCACCAGAGACACCAGAGACACCAGAGACACCAGGGACACCAGGGACACCAGAGACACCAGAGACACCAGAAGCACCAGAGTTATTAGAGGCAGCAGCACCGGCAGCACCATCAGATACACCAGAGTCATTAGAGTCACCAGAATCACCAGAAATACCAGAGGCAGAGACACCAGACACACCGGCAAGAGCAGCACCAGACACATCAGACATAACGGCATCTACAGAGACGTTGTTAAGTCGCTTCACCTCCTCCTGAAGTGTTGCGATCAACTGATGTGCGTCAGACAGAGCAAATTTCAGCTGAGCATTCTCAGCCGTAAGACGTTCAACTTCATTCAACCGATTTTCATAAGCAGCAAATCGAGTATTCATAGCTCGCAATTGAACCTGAAAATCGATTGCCCAGTCAGCAAGAGAAGTAGTTGAAGAAGCAACGGTAGAAGTATCAGAAGGAAGATCAATAATAGTAGTAGTAGCAGTGTTAGAAGAGACAGCAGTAGTATTGATCAACGGATCAGTAGTGGTATTAGTAGCAGGAATAGCAGCATTTGGTTGTGGCAAAGCTTTTTCGGCATTAATGGGAACCTTAGAACCCTTGGGAATCGGAATTCGAGTGATACGAGAAGCAGGGATCACCTCAGGGGGAGCATTGACATTGGCATTGACAACCGTGGGAGAAGAGATCACGCCCTTTTTAGTCAAAATCCGTTTTTGGGGCATTTCACCGAAAGAGGAAGTTGGGGAAGGCACAAATGGACGTTTCGATTGCGAAACAGTGGGGGTAGGACCAGGAGTAACAGAAGTGAGGTTAGAACTGATAACGTTGGGCAAAGCAGTGGCACTTGGACACGAAGTAGTGGAACCAGAGGACAAAGTAGTGTTACTGTGCACAGAATTAATGAAAATTAATTGCTTAGCAGGTGTAACTGTAGTACGGGAAGCAATAGAAGGTTCAGAAGCCTTGGTACTGACACGAGATTTCTGTTTTGGGGGAATCTTGATGAGTAATTAAAGAGTTGATGGGAAAAACTGATTTTGCGAAAAAGTATAAAAAGGAACAATGAATATCGCGCGCTGTTCGACTATGATACTCTGCGGTGCTGGTTTTGTGAAATGTGTAGCGAAATGTGTGGAAGATCTTGCAGTAATAGTTGATCCCGAGACAAAACCAAGTAATTAAAGCTGTTTAAGTTGCTGATGTGTTGCAATAACCTTGATGTAGACAGTATCTCAGCGATTAAATGTATATATAAAGTTATGTACCCAAAAGATTTAAACGTAAGAAAGTTCGATTTATTTCCAATGTGTTGTATAGATTCAAGTGTATATGTCAAAATAAAAAAATGTAAGAATAATCGATTTGAACACTAGTTCAGGAACAGCACTCTAATAGGCTCAGAGTTCAGATACCGCTTCTTGAAATCAGCACCACCACAAAATCCTTTTACCATCGTAACAACTAACGTCTCTCTTCGGTAGTATAGTTGAAATGTTTATTGAAAAGATATAATATTGGAGCTGCGTCCCTGTAGGGCAAAGTGCTCATTATAGTGCGGATCAAAATGATGACAGCTGGAAATAAATTCGGAAAGAGAATATAAAAAATAACAAAAAATTTAAAGATTAAATCCTTGGTTCAAAAAAAAGGCAAACGAAAACAGTTGGAAAAGGACAGCAGAGAAACAGCATCTTAGTGAGACAAAAGATGTGGAATAGCGACAGTAATACCAGCACTATCTGAGGAAGAGATAGAAGGCGTACCCGAAACAGAGGTAGCTGAGGAAACCGGGGTCAACCAGTCGAGAAAGGCAGAACCAGACAAGTCCAGAGCTTTACCAGTAAATTCAGCATCAGGATGACAGATCATGTCAATATCCAAAAAGATTTGGAGCATGACAGGCCAGCGAACAGACCAAAAGGAGCGAGACGACACAAGTTTAGAGGCAGAAGGTTGCATACGAGGTAGTCGGTTGAGCCAAAAGTCCAGAGGATTGGGCAAATAACCAGCACCAAGAGGATCATCAGTAAACAAAAGCTTTGAAACAACACCAAGACACTCTAGCAGATGGTTGCGGCTAGCGTGAGGAGCACCACAACGACATGGAACTGGCCTAGCAGGTAGCCATCCCATGCGCCAACGGAGAATACGACTACGGTCAAACACAGACATTGGAAGATACAGGATGGGATCAACCATGAGTGAAGGACGACAAGCAGAGAGGAGAACAGGAGGAGAAACAGGAGGAGCAGGATGTAACCGACATTGGAGGGAATCAAGACGATACACCTTGATCTTGTCAGCAAGACCACGACGATCCAAAGCAAGAGAATTATCAGCACCACCACCAGCAAAAGTAGGATCCCAGATTGGATTTTTGACGGCCAACTTGTTCAAACGATGCTTGAAGGACACAAGTGAGGGAGCCAAAACCATAAGAAGAGTATCACCAGGCAGTTGCGTATGCACCCGCCAGAGCATTTTACTAGTCAGAATATCAACACGTTCCTCCATAGTGGGAAGATTGGTTAAATGTCGAAAAACCACGACGGAAGAGGTACGATGGCCACCAAAAGCCAGACGGAGACACTGATTTTGAGCTTTTTCCAAAAGCTTTAAATGACGTTTCAAGAACCAGGAAATAGACAGACCAAACTCAAGTTTGGGCCGAATAAAGGCCGCATACAGTTTAGCAGATAGGAGCTTGGAGAAACCAGCAGAATGAAGGCCAAGAGATTGCAAACCACGCATAGCACCTAACGCTGATTGACTATTTCTAGTCAATAAGAGATCGGTGTCCAAGCTACCCTTCACATTGAACGGCAAACCAAGGTAGGTAAAAGAGTGAGCAGTAGGTATAGCTTGACCATAGAGAGACAGAGAAACACCAGCACCAAGACCAGGAGAGACACCAGTAGCACCACCACCAACACCAGCATTGAGGACGACAGATTTCAGAGGGTTCCACCGATAACCCAGAGACACAGAATGAGCTTCCACACGAGCAAGTAACAAAGGCATAGACTCGGCAGTTCCAATTAGCACCACATCATCAGCATACATCAAACTATTGATCCAAAGACCGTTATACAAACGAGGAGGACGCTCCACCACCCGAGGGTTAAATGGAGCACGCAACACCGCAGGCAGAGAGTTGATGTACACGGAGTAAAGAAAAGGACTCAAAATGGAGCCTTGCAACACACCAGTACCAGGCCGAAAACCATCAAAAACAGCACCAGACACCAAGACCTGAACAGACACTTCATCAAACAAATGCTGAAGGAGACCAAGCATCGCATCTGATACATACGTTTCGAGAGCACGCCAAATGACAGCTCTGTCAACCGTATCGTATGCAGATTTGATATCCAGAAAAGCCAAAACAGGAGGAGAACCATAATCAAGAGTATGGTGAAGACAGAGTTCATGTAGACAGAGCGCCTGATCAGGAGCACCACGACGCTCACGAAAACCACCTTGCACCACATCCAACGCAGGAGCAGAAGACACCAAAGGATCATAAAGGCATCGTTCCAACAACTTTCGAAACACAGAAGTCAAAGAGATGGGTCTATGATTACCAGGATCAAGAGGATCACCCTTCTTGTAAATTGGCACCACCTGTGCTAATCGCCAAGAAGCAGGAGTACGAGACCAACGCCAGCACAGCTGAAACAACAGATAAAGTACAGGCACCAGAGATTCACGGATAGGAAGGAGCATTTCCGCACGGATATGGTCCCCACCAGGAGCACGCCGCCTGGCCAAACGCTTTCTTAAGTAGTAGTCAACATCATCGGCATCAAACGGACATTCATCCACAGAATGAGGCACAAGAGGAGTAGGAGGAGCATTAGGCCGGTTTGGAAGCAGGGAATCACCAGCATAGATACCACGAAGGTGTTGGGCCATAGTAGAAGCAGCAGCAACAGGACCTTCAGGGTGGGAGAAAGGAGCACTGAGACTACGACCACGGATAATCCGCTTGAGCGTACCAGTAGTATCACCTAAAGGCTGTGTAGCCATCTTGGTACAAAACTGTTTCCAGCTTTGACGACGCCGACGACGAATAGCCTTTTGGAATGCCTTCTTAGCAGCAAGATATTCACCCCAGCGTTTACATTGTTCGAAGGGGTTAGGAGAACGAAGCCAGCGGGTATGGAGATGCTCACGAAGGTCAAAGGCAGCTTGCAAATCAGAGGTCCAAAACCAGGCATTACCAGGAGGCTTTGGTAAGCGACGACCCACAGACTCTGTCAAGGACGAATGAATACAATCGGTGAGAGTATTACCTAATGCATCAAAGTCAGGACAGGCAGTAGAGGGCAACAGAGACACCAGGTCATCGTGAAAGGGAGCAATACGATTTGCAAACAGAGGAGCATAGGAGCAACTTGGGTCCTCCAACTTTGATAGATTCCACATCCACCGCGGGTGATCCACACGAACAGGAGGGGGAGAATCAAAGGCAAAGGACAGCGACACAGGATGATGATCAGAGTTGATACTCATATTAGAGTGTACGATCAAGGAAGGATGCAAGAGGCCATGGGTACCAATGAACAAGTCAATGATACTACCAGCAGCGTAGGAGATGTATGACATTGGATCATTCACAGGTTCACCATCATCCGTACAGTCACTATCATCACTAGAATCAGAGAGCAGATCAGAATTATCAGCCGTAACACCAGACACAGCACCACCATCGAGGGAGACACCAATACCAGGACCACGACCAGAGACACCAGAAGCACCAAGAACACCACTACCACCAGAGACAACACCAGAGACGACACCAGAACCAGCAGCAGCACCATCAGGGACACCAACAGGAGCACCAACAACACCAGAAGCACTAGCACTTGACGACACATTCGCATCATCGTGATGGACAATACGACGACGACGTTGTTTGACAAGTGTAGGCTCACCAAAAGCAAAAGAAGCATTCCAACAATAGAGACCAGTATCAAGCAGCCACTCATATAGAAGAGTACCTCTAGTAGTAGTCTTAGTATCACCCAATAAACGAGCATGGCGAGCATTGAGATCACCACATATGATTGTGTTTGTTTGGGAGGGACTAGGATGGAGAGGCAGATCACGGAGTACAGCTAGTGCATCAGAGTCAGAAAAAGAAGCAGTAGGAGGCAAATAGACACAGTGAATCAAAGTGGATGCAACCTGACAGGATAATACATAAGGAGAGACAGAAGGAATATGCGTAACAGGGTAAGGAAAATCAGGATTGACCAGCAACGAGATTCCCATTTGACCACGACGCATGTTGGGGACAGGCAAACCATAGGTATGGAATTGCTGCCACGAAGTAGGGAGATGGAGAGGAGGAAGAAGCCATGTTTCGGTTATAAAGATGAGAGAGGACAAAGGAAGGGATTGGGTAACAGTATTAATTGTCATGCGATCAAGACAATTAGCATTCCAGATGGTTATAGTGATATCGCGAGAGTCACTCATTACTGAGGTGCCTCTGGTTTATCACCACCAGGAAGGGAAGCAGAAACAGTTGAACCAGTATCATTAGCAGCATCAGTCATGGTAACATTCTCATTATCCGTCTCAAAGACACCACCAGCACCAGAGTCACCACCAGCACCAGAGTCACCACCAGAACCAGAGCCATCAGAACCAGAGCCAGAATCACCAGAAACAGAATCACCAGACACCACACCATTAATCGTAAAAGAACCATTAGACTTGAACTCACGCAATTGATCATTAGAGATCCATTTCTTGTGGAAAAAGTCAGTAGCAACAGCAATCGAAATAGGACGACGACCAGCATGCTGGTACAAGTATTGAAGACCACGCAGAATACGACCCTGATGAACCTGGATAGCCTTCTCCACACGCTCAGCTTCAGTAAGGGAAACAAGACGAGGATCCTCCAGAATTGTTGGATCACGAGGATCAAAAGCATCAATGGGGAGGACCTTAGCTTTGGCAAGAGTATCAAGTAGCTCCTTGGCATATTCATGATGGACCAAAAGGGCAACAGCCTTGGGAGCAGGGTAGTGGATATCCAAAACACGCCAGTTTTGGACTTTCAACGTATGCAATTGTTCACGAACAGCCTTGTAAGACTTACGATGACGACTACGAAAGTAGATGTATCGATAGCCTTGCTCATATTGCTCAGGATAGTCAGAAAAGAAGCGGGCGGCAGCCTCAACCTTTTGAGGGGAAGGCTTTGACTTGGATTTTTGCTTGCTATTCTTACCTTTTTTAGCAGCTGCCAAAAAGTTATAGGTAGGAGTAGGAGTAGTGGAGGCAACACGAGTGGAAGAAGCAGCTGCTGTAGCAGGAAGAGAAGCATACTTGGAAACAGAAGAGTTACCAGCAAAGAATGAACCAGAAGAGACACCAAATGCAGCACCAGAGACACCAGAGACACCAGAGTTACCAGAGACACCAGGGACACCAGAGACACCAGGGACACCAGAGACACCAGAGACACCAGAAGCACCAGAGTTACCAGAGGCAGCAGCACCAGCAGCACCATCAGATACACCAGAGTCATTAGAGTCACCAGAATCACCAGAAATACCAGAGGCAGAGACACCAGACACATCAGACATAACGGCATCTACAGAGACGTTGTTAAGTCGCTTCACCTCCTCCTGAAGTGTTGCGATCAACTGATGTGCGTCAGACAGAGCAAATTTCAGCTGAGCATTCTCAGCCGTAAGACGTTCAACTTCATTCAACCGATTTTCATAAGCAGCAAATCGAGTATTCATAGCTCGCAATTGAACCTGAAAATCGATTGCCCAGTCAGCAAGAGAAGTAGTTGAAGAAGCAACGGTAGAAGTATCAGAAGGAAGATCAATAATAGTAGTAGTAGCAGTGTTAGAAGAGACAGCAGTAGTATTGATCAACGGATCAGTAGTGGTATTAGTAGCAGGAATAGCAGCATTTGGTTGTGGCAAAGCTTTTTCGGCATTAATGGGAACCTTAGAACCCTTGGGAATCGGAATTCGAGTGATACGAGAAGCAGGGATCACCTCAGGGGGAGCATTGACATTGGCATTGACAACCGTGGGAGAAGAGATCACGCCCTTTTTAGTCAAAATCCGTTTTTGGGGCATTTCACCGAAAGAGGAAGTTGGGGAAGGCACAAATGGACGTTTCGATTGCGAAACCGTGGGGGTAGGACCAGGAGTAACAGAAGTGAGGTTAGAACTAGTAACGTTAGGCAAAGCAGTGGCACTTGGACACGAAGTAGTGGAACCAGAGGACAAAGTAGTGTTACTGTGCACAGAATTAATGAAAATTAATTGCTTAGCAGGTGTAACTGTAGTACGGGAAGCAATAGAAGGTTCAGAAGCCTTGGCACTGACACGAGATTTCTGTTTTGGGGGAATCTTGATGAGTAATTAAAGAGTTGATGGGAAAAACTGATTTTGCGAAAAAGTATAAAAAGGAACGATTAATATCGCGCGCTGTTCGACTAACGTCTCTCTTCGGTAGTATAGTGGTGAGTATCCCCGCCTGTCACGCGGGAGACCGGGGTTCAATTCCCCGCCGGAGAGTTTTTGGCAAAATTTCGTTTAGTGGTGTATGTAGCGTTAAATATTTTCTTTTTGAGCTTAAAGTTTTTTTTTTTTTTTTTTTTTTTTTTTTTTTTAGATGTTGGGTATAATGCTCAAATTGAGACTAAGTAGCATCCAAATGCAGCGGTATCAACTGATTTTACAGCTTCTCTCTTAAAAAAAGACATTCTTCATCAATGTAATGTTATCGAAAACTACTGAGATGTATTGCTTAACTAATTTAAGTGTCGCACTCCTCCTTTGAAGGTTTCATGATCTGTCTATGGTAGCTCTTGACAGCTCAAATCAGTTGTTTGTCAATGAAAGGCCTTTTCAGCTCAATGTGGACCTTCATCTGTAACATTTGAACGTCCGTCAGAGTGATGAGGCGGATAAAAAGTCAAACAAGGAGCTGTGCAATAGAGACGCAGTGCAATTTGTTTTCCACCAGTTGCTGATCCTTAAACATTTTATAAAACTAATGGCAGCAATCCTCAAAGCAGTTGCTGTATAAGCCTCCAAGATGTGAAAATGTCTTCAAAAATGAAGAATATGCTCTTTCTAATCGTGTTTTCAAAGTTACAACAAGATAGCATTTGATTAAAAATTGTCTATGCGAATCGCGCTACACCTCTTTTGTCGAAATTGCTGTCAATCTTTGAAAGATTTTTTTCTGATCTGACTTGCAGTGCTACAGACGTCAATTTGCACCTGAAAAAGTACTGCCTTTTTTGCATTACTGTGACCGTAGTGCGTTACTTTCATCATCAAATTTTTTTTCTCCAGTCAAAAAATCGAGTATAATTTGACAAGAAAAAAAGTCTAATTTTTTTTTTTTCATACTTTAGTTTACCTTTACCATATCTCATCTTTACAGAGGGATCAACCAGCCGCTGTGTGTCCTTTTAATAACGGATCGTTTACAAAATACATTACACTCTGCAATAGTGCTGCTTGTCATTAACAAACTCTTAAAGTTGAGATTCCCCTGTCATTTTGTTTTTTTTTTTTGAATCACATCGAGAAAGCTTTGTTCATTCATTTTTGAATACATCTTAGAAATACCCACACTCAAACACATACACACTTTTGCAATTATACATACGCGCTCCCTATTTTTATTCACTCATATACTTCATACTTGATCATTATAATGGGAGGGTAAGTTTGCTCACATGCAAATGTCGAAATGTTGCGTCTAATTTGTTTCCATGATCACAGAGTTACAATCGCACATCAGCCCAACAATGAAGTCGTAACTGACGACAGCTACTCTCCTAACTTTCCCGTCGATGTCAAGATCGACGCCAATAACGAATCTCTGAACGATGAACAATTCAATCAGTTATTCGCTACATCTGCTGAATGGTCAAATAGCCTTCCTGTGGAGGATCTGACTGGCGAGGTTCAAGAACTCATGATGAGGTACAAAATCATAAAAAAAAAACTTTTTGCGTGTCCGCTCTAATGGCTAAATTATCTTACAACAGAGAATCCATAAACTCATGGTTGCAACCTTGGGGTGGGGAAAATGCTGCTTGCCTCTCAGATTTCGATACACAAATGTATGCTCAGTCTATCCAACTCGAGAATCTTTTCGGCCAAAATCAAATCGACTTTACCCAGGACATGAATCAAACCGCATTTTACGATGAATTAGCTTTTGGTAAGCCATTTGAACCTTCACTCGGATGATACTGGGAAAACTTACTCTTCCTTGCAAAAGTACCCGACGATCAATCGCTCAATCTCAGCGCTTCCACCTCATCAGCTTCATCTCCATCTGATAGCTCTACTCAAATCAGTCCTATTGTTCAGTCTGTTCCTGATGTTCATATTGAGCAACTTGAACAACAAGATATCATTGTTGAGAAATTGCAAGTATTGGAGAAAGATGATGTCCAAGTCAACGTTGAAGATGAAGAGAATGACAGCAATGAGCTTGTAACTGAGGAGGAGGAGGAGGAGGAAGAGCAAGTCATCTCGAGCAACAACATGCTGAAACGCAGAAGAAGTTCATCCAGCAGTAGCGATAGCTCTGACGATTCAAGTTCTGGCTCTTCATCCGAAGAAGAATCTGATTCCGAAGACGAAAATGTGATTCCAACTACAGTTGCCAACATGAGTAGTCGTGGTCGTTATGCCTCATCCTCTGATTCTGAATCCGAATCTGAAGCCACACCTGGCCGTCGTTCTCGTGCTGTCTCTCCCATTGCCAATGCCTATGTCTACATGCACAAACGCCAAATCGAAGAAACTTTACTGGATCGTATTACCAATAGCCTTGATCCCGAGAAGTTGCCTGGCATTCTGCCCATCTTGTCACCCGAGTCAAATCAGCAAGAAGATGAGGTGGAAATTGATCTGTCTTGTTTAGCTCGTGAGCAGTTGGTCCAAGTGTTATCCTATGTCGATGCTTGTATCATGGAACAAAATGGTGGACCTGCTGTGAATGTAGAACGTTATATTAACAAGAAACCCAAAGGCCCTCGCACTCGACCTGCCCTTGTAGATAAAAAGGTTCAGCGTAGACGCAAGCCCAGCAAGCCCAAGACAAAATCTCGTGCAGAGTTGACTGAGGATATTGATGCTGGTTCATCATCTGACGACGAAGACGACCAAGAGCACATGAATTATGCCATATCAAAACCCAAACAAATTCCTGAAGGCCCCATTTCTATGGCTTCTTTATCGAAAAAGAACAACACAGTCAAGAACAACCGTAGAAAGCCAGTGGCCAAAAAGAGCAAAAATCGTCGCCATGACGATGATGCGCTTGTTTCCTCGTCTATTCATGTCATCCAAGATCCCGACAGCATTGCAATCTCAAGACCCAAGAGAAGAGCAGCTGTTCACAAGCGCCGTTTATTGGAGGAGATGCTTGCACCCTCAGATGATGAAGATAACGAAGTTGAAGAAGACAGTAGTCCATTAGTAGTGTTTGGTGAGGAAAAGATGGATCTTGGTGTGATAGATAATTGTACAATTATGCATCAAGTACCAGTGATAGAAGCCGAACAAATTGTAACATTATCGTCCGTCGTTGAAGATGACAACGAAGATACCGATGAAGAAATTGACATTATGTGTTAATCTCTTCTTACAACTCCCCCTTTATATATATACTAATCACATTCACATATTTACAATCTCTCCCCCACTAAAAAAAGTCATTTAATTATCCATCATCTACTATATTCCACCTCACTTAAAAGCAGCTTTGTTTTCCTTTATTTCTTTACATATACAATCCAATGTACAATTTGATTAAAATCAACATTTAAAAACACACATTTCTGAGTTTTGGCCTAGTGCGACCATCTACAAATTTATGGGAAATTTAGGTATAAATGACCCTTCCCCACAATAATGCCACCTTTTCTCTTCTTCCTTGAATTCTATCATCGCATTGAATTTACTACACAAAATGACAGCTGCTTCATTGCCCTTTATATCTCGTCGCTCTACTGTTTATGGCACTCATGCCATTGTATCCAGCTCGTAAGTGGTTTATTTACAATCAAGCTTCTGATCCAAAGATTGACGTTGCCAATTTAGCCAACCTTTAGCAACCCAAGCTGGTATTGACATTTTAAAGAAAGGCGGAAATGCTGCTGTAAGCTATTTGGTCCTGATAGCAAGCATTACACTAACCATCTCTATAAAACATAGGACGCTGCTGTTGCTGTTGGTAAGACACGTTCACAAATTTAACATTTACCCGATATATATAATATGGACTAACTTGAGTCATTTTGTGTAGCTGCTGCTTTGAATGTTACTGGTAAGTAGATACATGACAACAGATGAGTATATCTTATTGATGCCTTTTTTTTTTCGAATAGAGCCGGGGTCGACTGGAATTGGTGGTGATGCCTTTTGTCTCTTTTATGACGCAAAATCCAAGACTGTAAAGGGGCTCAATGGATCAGGAAGGTAGGTTAATGTTGAGTTGATAAGATCCATGGCTAGATCAAGTCATATTCCTAGAACTCCTACTGCCCTGACCTTGGAACATCTCCGTAACGAAGGTATCAGCGGTGCCTCATTACCCACTACTACTCCTCACGCAGTAACGGTGCCAGGTGCGGCTGCTGCTTGGGTTGACACTGTCAAGAATTTTGGTTCCGGTAAAGTTGATCTTGCTACTATTCTTACTCCCGCCATTGATCTGGCTGAAAATGGGTAAGGGAACAACTACAGGCATGATGATTCTGCATTTTGTTACTCAACTCTAATATTATTCACAGTTTTCCTGTATCGAACATTTCTGCAACTCATGTAAGCATAGAAACCGTGTAGATCAGGACAAAATCTTAATTCCTCGAGTTCTAGTGGAATGAAGAGGTCAAATTGTTGATCGAAACAAACCCTGGCCAGGTTGATTGGCTCATTGATAACAAGAGAGCACCTACAGAAGGCGAAATTATGTCTGTTCCCGCCCTTGCTCAGTAAGACGAAAATGTTCTGTATCCTTGTATGACACAAATACTAAAAGTTATACCACAGGACCTTCCGAACCCTCGGTGCTGAAGGTAAAGAAGGATTCTATGGAGGACGCATTGGTCAGGCTATTGTAGATGCCCTGAGATCACGCGGTGGTGTCATGACATTAGAAGATCTCGCTCAACACAATTCTGAGCTTATCGAGCCCATTTCACTTGATTACCATGACTGGACTGTATGGGAAATTCCTCCTAACGGTCAAGGCATCACTACGCTGATCGCATTGGGTATCATTGAAGCACTTGAGGAATCAGGACGTATCAATTTCAACGAAATTAAACATAATTCTGCCGAATATGTTCACATTGTCACAGAGGCTCTTCGCCTTGCTTTTGCTGATACGAGACATTATGTAGCTGATCCGCAAGTAGAACATGTCCCAACTGAGGCTCTCTTGAGTAAGGAGTATTTGAGAGAGCGTGCAAAGTTGGTTGATTTGGAGCATAGAAACGACCGTATCAGCAAAGGGTATCCCGAGAAGACTGGAAACACAGTTTACTTCTCTGTAGTAGATGAAGAAGGCAATGCTTGCAGTTTCATTGTAAGTGATCAGAGTTTTGTGATTGCGTGTTCATGAGCTAATGATCTTCCTTGTAGAACTCTACCTTCATGCACTTTGGGGTAAGCTTATTCCTTTGCCCAGTTTTGTTTCATGCTAACAATAATTACGTCTCTAGTCTCACATTATAGCTGACAATACTGGTATCGTCTTGCACAATCGTGGGTGCAATTTCGTGTTGATTGAGGATCATCCCAACTGCCTCGGCCCTAGCAAAAGACCTTACCATACCATCATTCCTTCCATGATCACTCATAAGACTGATAATGGCCACGAGCTAGAGGCTTGTTTTGGTGGTAATGTATTCCATAATGATAGGTAGATACTGAACTGTCACTAAACGTAAACTACAGTTATGGGTGCTTTCATGCAGCCTCAAGGGCAAGTACAAGTCATCTTGAATATGAAGCATTATCAATCTAATCCTCAACATGCCTTGGATCTTCCTCGTCTTTGTGTCGCTCCGCCAAAAGGAAATCCTTTGCTCTCTGGTGGTGCCTATGTATTCACTGAGGTCACTCAATCTGTCATTTACTTGGAAGATGGTTTACAAGACACTATTAAAGAGTTGGAAGCCAAGGGTCACACCTGCTATGTATTGCACGACCATGCTCGCGCCATGTTTGGCCGCGGTCAAATCATTCGTTCTGTAACAGACAAAAGAACAGGCAAACGAGTTCTTGCGGCTGGAAGCGATCCCAGAGGTGATGGTTGTGCCACTGGTTGGTAAACATCCACAACATATCCAATTACACCATCTTTGATACTCTCCCTCCTCACAATAAATGATCACAGCAACACATTTGTCATAACAAAAAAGAGCAAAACTTTACGGTAATTCCTTTTTTATATACTTATATATATATAAAACGCATCTTCAGTCTTTTTTATTTGTTTCTTTGGATACGTTTACAATGAAGTTGGCTTGAACAATTTATTTCTTCTATAAGATTGAAAAAAAAAGAGAATCATGTTAGCACAATCAAAGACTTTCTGTTGCCAAATGTCAAATTTACCTTGTTGGCCTCCTCCTCAGCCTTATCACGGGCACGCTTCTCACGGGCACCGAGAGTACGGGCAGCAGAGCGAGCATAACGGAGCTTCATGTAAGCATTGGTAGACTTCTCCTCAGCAGTGATGGCACGAGCTTCGGGGGCAGCAGCAACTTGCTCAACAGGGAAGAGAGGACCACGGAGTTGAACAGCGGAGGCGACCTCAGCAGCTTCGGAATCACCCTTCTTGGCCTTACCAGCCTTACGGGGGAAAACGATGAGCTTAGCCTTGTAAGCCTTCAAGCGTTGAACGTTGAGCTCGAGAGACTCGTTGGACTTGTTGCGACGACGGAAATCGACGGCAATACCAATGGAGCGGGCTTCCTTGCGACGGACACCAGCTTCCTACAATTCACATTTGATACGTCAACATCCAAGCCGTCAAATTCCACAAAAAGACTGTCTACAAATCCTTACCTTGAGTTCTTCAAGAGTGAAACCACGACCAGATCTCAACTTCATGTTGTAACGGACGGTGGGGCAACGAACAGCAGGACGGAGGAGACCATCAATGGGTCTAGGAGCAATACGACCGGCCTTTTGGACACGTGCGATTCTTCTAGACTTCTTGCGACCAGCTTGGTCGAACCAAGTCTTGACACGGAGGTCCCATTGCTTGCGGAAATGCTGGTTAGGCAATTGGTTGTTGTGCTTCAAAACCATGGTCTATTGATGTTATGAAAAAATTAGACTTCAGCTCTATATCATACTATCGTTTCATCTGATGATCCAACTGTAAGAATCCATCTGTAATCAATTCATCCATTTCTCAACTTGCTCTCCTCCTGATGATACTGATGGATTCCTAGCAGGATATCTAGATGCTGCTCTGTGTCTATACGTACGTAAGGATTACCAGTGAGGGGGAAAGAGAAAGACTACACTGGTTACATGATGTTGGAAGCACCAAAACGTTGATTTTAGAGTTCCGAATGGTTCACCGGACAGCATCTTGTATTCAAAGCCTTCAGTGACTTGAATGTATCGGGCCGATAAACTGTATGCGCAACCCTTCTGGAGCGAAACCAAAGACCATCCTACCAGCCAGGTGAGAGACATTTCAAAGCTCACTTATTCTACATCGAGTATGCAAACAGCAAGATAGTATAGCATACTGACATTGCTGGTATTGAGCCAAACGTACTATGGCTGCTTTTTGAAGCTCTAATATTGCAAAGTTCTATAGAACGATCTATAGATCCACGGATATTCCAAATTGAATATGTAAAAAGGTTAAGGAATTAGCGCCTTCTTATATTGCCAAAAAATGGTATAAAGTTATATATTTCGAATAGGTTATGAATAGGCAGAGTTTCTAACAATTAGTAGCGCAATCAGAAAAATTACAAAAACGATATATAGAGCTCTCCTTACCAGTTATTTTCAACGTTTAAAACTTGGACGATCATGGCCATTTTTATACCATGGCAACCAGATGAACCCCTGAGCGGAGTAGAAACGTCAAACTATTTCCAAATTTGGGTCCAAGCAGACATGCAGAAAGAACATTTCGTTTATTCATAGTCATTATTGGGTTATTAGTTGACTTGAGGCTTTGTAGGGACAACGATAAATCCAGTAACAGGGAAATGAATAATACTGGTAGTGTTATGCTCGGCGTTTTTGTGAGAAATAACGGTTTCGTCAATAGTACTTCTTATCAGTCTGCCAAAAGCAGGGATTTTACCTGTGTCCAAGGGAGTAACAGACACTAATTGGCCTAGTTCGATTGGAAGGGTACTATCATTGACCTCGAAATCTCTTGGAAGAGTATCAGATTCATGGCGTTTCAATATTTCAAGAGCTTCCATTTCGGTGATCTGGGGACGAGCCTCCTGCATAGTATCCGTGAAAACACTCATTATACGATTCATATGCTCATATAGCCTCTTCAGCTTGCTTTGGATCCAATCTTCACCAGCCACATTTTTACAAAAGAAGGTCATCATGGCAAGACTAAAATCGACAAGTGATGGGGTGTCAGTGTCCAGAACCCACGTTTTTTCAGCAAGAATACTCTCAGCTATACGGAATTCAGATAGGATAGTGGCTTTCATAAAAGGAGCAGCAGCGATCATAGCCTTTGCATCTAGCTGATAGCCAACCAACTCACTTCTATCCTTGAGCACATCTGTAGTAAACGTCTGGATGGGTATTTGAGAAAAAATTGCTGTAAATAGATGACTATCCAACCAAACAGTTAATCCTCTAGCCAACGCTTCAGAAGAAACATCGGGGTTAGTGGTAAGCTTGGGACATAAACTGGGCTCAGGGAATCTAAGGCAATTGATAACAGTTGGTAGTCATGTGACAAACACGAGAAGGAGCTTATCTACCCACTGGTTTTCAAGAGCAGGTATAATACTTTTAGTATCGCAGTAAATGTGGTTACCAATTTGCAATATGGGCGTCTTTCTGTAGCCGCCATCAAGGGGCCTACGCAGAGGGCGAGGTTCTAATCTATTGATCTGCACAGTCATGTAATCGACCTTCTTGTAGTTTAATATCCAAATTATCTTTTGACAATACGGAGATCCTGGAAACCAGTGCTAGTGGACGGTGCGATTTAGTATGAAAAAGCAATAGTTCCGTCATGCGTCTTACCAGAACAACGTCTTGAGCAGAGGATGACATCTTTGATAAAGTGCGTGAGAGAGGAAAGCTAAGCAAAGAAAGAGGTTGCAATCCAGAAAAAAAAAATCAACCAAAGATAAAAATCAGATTCTTCCCGTCCAGAGTGGTAAATATCGCCAAATTTGGCAAAGATAGATTGTTGACAAACCCGATGATACTTCCGAGACGTTGAAAAGTAACAAAGGTACAGCCACGCATGCATTTGATCTTTTAAAATTTGCCTGGAGCATTTGCATTTATAAACGTGTCCGCACTGACTCATCCCGTCAATGTAGATTTAGAAAAGAAGATGGCACTCAAGCTATAGACAAGAAACATCGAAATCGCATTAGAATAACCAAATAGCTAGTTCAATTATCAAAAACTCTTAGTGGAGTAGATTGCGTACATGCATTGCTTCTTACTATTTCAAAATGTGCAAATTACAGCGAAATACGGATGCATTTGATCCGTAATTTCTCGCGCTGAACCCCGTGTTAGACTTTCGGAATAGTACCAAGCAAGTGCTCTCATCTAGCAGCAGCTCCTTTTTGACACCTTTGCTAAACTTTTTTTGGGATTGTCTAACATCAACCTTAAACCACGAGGGATACCTCATGGTTTTCATCGAAAATCAAACGACCGCGTTTTTGACCTCAGAATTAAAGACTTTTACTATGGCATACGAGTGTTTATGCTTCGGATGGCTCTCTACCTTCGCTTCGCTTCGGTGAGAACCAACATGCGCAGCGGTAGCTGGCGCTACCGGTTACCCTTACGTATTTTATCAAGATACTGCTACTTTTGTGTTGGCCGTCCACTTACACATAAAAAAACCTTCATATTATTCTTATGTAATGCTCTACATCCATATACACGTAGATATTTCATATACAGGCAAGTATCATACAGATATTATCCCTTTTTAGTCCTTAGTGTCCCTGATACAACAAAATCTGAGTGCATTTGAGCTGCGTTTTCTTGCGTTCAAGGCCGCTTTAGATGGCCAGAATAGCACCAAACAACTGTTCTCATCTGGCAGTTACTTTCTGACACCTTTGCTCAACTTTTTGGGGATCAAAAAAACATGGCCAAAAATCAATCAAAAAACATGAGGTACCCCTCATAGTTTTCATCGAAAATCAAACGATCACATTTTTGACCTTGAAAATGAAGATTTTTACTATGGTATGTATTAAACCAAAATTTTTTTTTTTTTTGTATTTAAATGTGTTTTTTATTTATATTATAGACAGTAAGGTGCCATAAGGGTCTTACATGTCTAAGAAAGAAGAAATTAACTTGGAATGATCTTCCAGAAAAGAGGAGAAAACAGCCCGAGTGATCCAAGATTTACCATCAATTGTGCAGCCCCAATGATGTTGCCAGATAGATGAGAAGGCAGCGCCGAGAAGTTCCAAGATGGAAATGTCCAGAGGATTGTTGTCCTGGCCGTGAAGGGTGGTCAACCCAATCCAGATGGCCTCGTCCGTAGGGAACAGATCAGCAAGACCAAGGTGAGAGACAAACTCATACCAGAAGAGGGACTTCATACTGCAGCCAATGACCATATGGTATTCATCTTCAGTTGCTTCATGACACATCTTACACAGTGGGGAAGGATACTTCACACGGTTCATGGAGTGCAGGCGAACCTGCACCGAGAGATGTCCATGCAGCAAACGCCACCACGGTGTAAATGCCTTGGGCGGGAGACAGAGAGACCAGAAATCACGCCAGAGGTGAGGAGGAAGCAGGAGATGTGGTGGGCGATAGCCAGGAGGATGGGCTGGGCGACGCAACATGTCAAATGACGGATGCCAGGAACGGCGTAACGCCCCGAGAGTGATCTTGTCCACTGTAGCTTTTGAGCGAGGGCCAGTGGTGATGAACCAATGCGAAAAGCTAGCCGTGGGTGGAGAGGGGGTAGTGGAACTCTCCAGCAGTGCGGTTCGCTCTGGAGCGGTGAAGGCCATGACGGACCTGAGAGGAGCAGGGACAGCCCAAACAGGAGGACCCTCGATGGGGCACAAGGCATTGAACAGATGTTGCAATGCAGCAGTATCACGGGGACGCACGCAAACCAAGATGTGGGAGTTGGGGAGCACGCTCAAGAGGCTGGCAATCAAGGCATGAGGTGGCAGTTTGTCACTGTTCCTAGTCAAAGGCAAAGTCGCTGTGGGAGACAGGGAGCATACTTGTAACCAGGGCAGATCTAGGAGCCACCAAGACGGCCACTCAGGAGTGAGAGTCAAGGGAGGCAAACGAGTGAGTAGACGAGCCAGATGCTCCAAGTGAGGGCATTTCCGCACACGCGGCCAGCAGGTACGTGGGTATAGCAGCAAAGGCAGCACCGTAGCATGACCTGAGTATACATGGAATGTATACATCAGCCAGGGAGTGAGGAAATCCGCTGGGGATCTGGGACGAAGCAGACGCTTGACATATATGAGATGCAAGGCGAGATGTTGCTTCTTGATGTCAACCAGACCAATACCTCCATGCTTCCTAGGAAGGCAGAGAGAATCCCAAGCCACAGTAGGCCAAAACGAGACGATGTACTGGCGTACCACGCGCTGTATCTCCTCCAGCCACTTGTCAGGAACCACAACCACACGCAGGAGATGCCACAAGCGAGACAGCAGAAGGGAATTCGCCACTAAACCCTTTCCACGAATGGATAGCTGCCGCTTGGTGAGCAGATTGCAATGACGTTGAATCTTCACGGTAATGGAATTCAGGAAATGCTGCAACTGCTCCTCTGTATGATACAGAGGGTAACCTAGATACCTCACAGAGCCAACTGACGAGCTGTCGTACCACTCAATGTTAGATGTTTCCGTCACTCGCTTCCAATCAGCATGAGCCTCGCCTGACAGCGACAACAGCACGGTTTTCTCCAAATTGACCTTGGCGTTGGACGCTTTGCCATAGAGCGACAAAAGAGACAGCAGCACAGGCCATTCCGCCGTAGAAGTCAGGAAGACTTCCAGATCATCGGCATAGCTCAACAGCTTCACCCGTGGAGGGGTCGCCGGAGCGCGTAGGAGATCATGGTCGCCTTGGACCGGCACGAGAGAGGAGGCACGAGAGATACGCCCTGCGAGAGGAGCACGGACAGCGGTAGACATTGAGACGCCTTGAAGAGAAGGGCAGGCCAAGATGGTTCTAAGGAACGGCTCGAAAGCCAGGTTGAACAGCAAAGGGGACAACGGATCACCCTGTCGTAAACCACGTTGTTGATCGATGGGGGCGCCCAACCACCCATTGATTGACAAGGAGATACGAGTACCAAAGAACAGACTTGACACACTGGATACCAACGATGCCGGGAAGCCAAACTGACGAAGAACCATCGCCAGATATGTCGGATTGACCCGATCATAGGCTTTCTCTTGATCCAAGAGTACGGCGACATTGGGATCCTGAGGAGCTGCATCACGGAGGTTGGTCATCAGCGTCTGGTTCAACCACGCATTGTCCGAGATGAGCCGGTGAGGCATAAAGCCTGTTTGGTACGGCGTAATCAATCGGGAGAGGACACGTTTGAACCGGTTGGCTAACATCTTGGTGAACAGCTTAGCATCGCTATTGATCATCGAGAGAGGTCGCCAGTTCTTGAGGAGCTCTGGATCGCCCTTCTTGAACAGCAGTACCATCCTCGTTTCTTTCCAAGAGTCAGGGAAGACACCACGCAGCGCATCAGTCAGCACTTGCTGCAAGAGAAGCAGAACAGCAGGGAACTTCGCCGCCAAATAGCGATACACCTCAAACGGAAGGCCATCCAAACCAGGAGACTTGTTCTTGGGTGCATGGTCCAGTAACAGCAAGACAGAGTCTGTGGAGGGTGGTTCAATCAGCCGGTCTGCCTCAGCTTCTTGTAGCTTCGCATCAGCAGGGATATTGTCAAAGAGAGAGTTGACGGCAGCCAAATCAATGTCTTCAGGTGTGTAGAGATCCTGATAGAAAGTACGAGCTTCTTGGAGAATGTCGCCCATGTCTGTCAGCTTCTCTCCAGTGCCAGCCTTTTTCAGGGACTGGATGGTTTGTTGCGCCTCACGATCCTTGATCACATTGAAAAAGTATTTGTTGTTCTGCTCTCCCATTTCCAGCCAACGAGTAGCCGAACGCAGCATAGCTTGACGAGTGTCATCTTGAATCCGTTGCTCAATCAGTTGCTCCAGTCTTTTGATCCTTGCCGACTCCTCCGGGGTCCCAAGTAGCTGTTCCCGTTCACGTTGGAGGTGGGAGACTCGAGCTTTGAAGCGAGCCTTCTGGCCTTTGGTGAACTGTTTGGCACAGTACTTGATGATCGACTTGAGAGATTCCCACTTCTCCTGAGCAGAGACACCCATATCAGCCACATCTGTCGTATAATAGTCAGACGCCAAAAACATATCCACGGTTTTATCCAAAAGGGCTTGGAATTCACGGTTCTCAAGCAAGTACGGATTCAAACGCCAGCTGCCAGGACCCAACTGGACGCCAGAGGTGACCAGATCGATTGTGAGGAGGCTGTGATCGGTCCACTCAGGTGGAATGTGGTGAGTCTGAGTGTTGATGATACGAGTCGCCATAGGAGGAGGAGCAAAGACATAGTCAATGGTGGTGCCAGCTTTAGGGAGAGTCATTGTGCCTTTTGGAAAACAGTTGAAAAAATGAGTGTTCAGCCATTCAACAAAAGGTTGGACTCTAGGGAGACGAGCTTCGACCGCATCATGCAAATGGATATTGAAATCCCCAAGCAAGATCCACTGGGAGTCAAGCATATCAGACCAGAAGGGCATGGACATCAGCTCCTCCAGGAAAGCATAGCGATGGGCTCTGTGCACGGGCATGTACACATTAGCTATCTGGCATATGGTGTGATTAGCGTCCTTAATAGTGGCGGTGATGCAGCGTTCGTCACGAGAGATGGTGGCATCCGCGAGCTCCAAGCCTTGCTTCAGACACACTATTGCACAATGCTTCGAGACGACAAAGGAAGACCGAGGAAACATAAAAGAGAAAGCACGCACATTATCATCAGTGAGGTGGGCCTGCTGACGGTAATGAGAGACCTCCTGCAGACAGAGAATATCTAGCTGGAGGGTTTTGGAGCGCAGAAAGGAAGTGAATTCCTTCTGTATAGATTTTGAGGAACCCTTAAAGATGCTCCGGGCATTAAGGGTACCTATGCGCAATGATTGTTGTATCATTATGCCCTATGGGCGACATGATACACTTGAGGCTGCGACATAGACGTCGAGCTCATAGAATGACGGCGGAGAGAGGGCACATCAGTCTGGAAATCATTGGGAGAGGAGACATTGTCAGCAGATAACTTGGGATCCAAATGCATATGGAAGGACGAAGCTAACGGAGCATGCTTAGAAGCATCGCTACCGTTGGGAGAACGCTGGAGGGTCTGGGGATCTACCTCCATCACATCCGGAGACTGGTCCCAGGTTTGGCTGTCATTTGCGGAAAACAAGGTACTGATCTGGCTACTTGTGAGCTCGGTCGTTTTGCCGGCTAGCTTGTCTGTGGTGGTGGGCTGAGATGGCAGTTGCTGCGCGAGAATATCATTGATCGCAGGGGATGCTCTGTGGCCCTTCTCTTTTTCGTTAACTTTATCAATTGGAGTGACTGAGTAGGAATCAGTGTGATCCCTTTGGCTCGACTCATATTCAGCGATTGCTTCGTCAAAAGGCTTCTCTTCCTCTCGACAGAACTTAACAGTGTGTCCCAACTTGTGACATTTGAAACATTTGCGTTTAGCTAGGATAGGACAAGCAGCGCGAATGTGTCCACTCTGACGGCAGAAATGGCAAACTGGTGGTGCTCCTCTGTATGTCGCTGGCACATAGACATCCCAGGCGGAAAGGTAAAGCATGCGACTCAAAGGCTGTACGTCGTAGGAGTGACCTTCCGCGTCAGTGTACTTGACCGAAGTGTCGATCAGGAAGCTGACATGACCCTCAAAGAAGCCATCAACAGTGTACTTCTTGATTTGGTATAGCTTACCATAGTATTTCAGCGAGCGTTGCAAGTCCTCCAGAAAAGTGGTCATGTTTGGCATGCGGACAATAGTCATCTGCACATGGGTGAGTTTGCCCTCGCTGTTGTCCTTGACAGCAGTAGCTTTGTATACCACATCGCCATGAGTGATGCCGTTGTTGATGGCTCGTTTGGCATCCTCAGGGGAGTCAAATTTAGCTTCCACCAAGAGATCTCCAGTTGACTTCTGGTGATACAGACTAAGGGGGCGAAACTGGACATTAGCAGCTATTTGTTCCTGAATGAGGCGATACGCTGTTGTACGATGCACAAAAAGTTTGTTTGGAAAGGTAAACAAAACCGATCCCGGTGTCAAAGCTTGCTGCAGGATGGCAGTAGCTTTACGAGTGAGCACCTCGGCCTTCAGATCTTCGTGTTCGAACATAACTTCAGGAATTAGTTTAAAATGGTCATCTTTAGCTCGCTGTTGTGGAGCATTGATGACCTTCTTGGAGAGGCCTCGAGAGAGGACCGTGACCCAAGAGAGGTCAGTGGTGGTAGCCATGAGGATGGGTAGTGGAACGCTGGTGGTTATAAGGTTGTAGATGTGATTTAAGCAGTGGCGTAATTTTCACCTTAGGGGTAGTGATGGTTACGCGAAAGAGCCTTTTTTGTATTAAACCAAAATGTTTTCCTCGATCCAAAGCAACCCCTGAACACACTTTTGAGAGACATTCGTATGTGAAATCTCGACATTTTGGCCATAAGCATCATTTCCTATTTTCTAAATTTACGCGGTATTCTCATTCAAAACACCTCTTGGAAATAGCACCATTGGATTCGCCTCAAAAATTACTCCTAGAATGTATTAGGAGCCATGGTATGACAATTAAAATTCGTATAGTCGAATTGAACAGAATATTTTTTTTTGTAGGGCAATTGTATTGCTTTATTTAAAGTCCTTTTACGTACGCCTATTAGATGGGAGAGGAAAAAAGACTGGATATATATTGGGGGGACTAATTATGGAGACTGATCTAAGGTTTCTTGGAAATGTAAGGTATCTAATGAGCTACGAAGTGATGAGAGTAAAATTGATGGTAGGAAAGGTTTGTCCTGGAATGTAAACTGGTAGTGGTGATACCATATAGTTTGTAGCATGCAGGCGAAAACCTGGTAAGCAGAGAGATTCGGATAGATTGAATGATCTTGACGAGAAGGGTTGTGTTCGAAAAGAAGGAATTTCTGGAAGTTTTGGTAACTGTTTTGGGAGATGAGAGGGGGCATGTAAATGGAGAGGGCGGAAGACCAAAAGGATCGTTTGTGGGGACAGGCAAAGAGGAAGTGTTCCAATGTTTCGGTGGATGAGTGGCAGATCCTACAAAAGGGATGGTGGATATGAGGTTGCCGTTCATGAAGAATGTCTCTTGTGGCGACTTTATTATGAAGGATGCGGAACCAGGTGTTACGTGCATTCAATGGGATACGTAAGGACCAGAGACGTTTCCATTTGGCAGAGGATAAGACAGATGGAGGTTTGGGAGGAACATGGTAGGAAGGTAAGGATTTATAACCAGTGGTAGTCGCAGGGACTGGATGGAATTGTTGGAAATCTAGATCAAAGTGTGAGGAGATCATGGAGAGAAGAAGGGAGTGGAGAGAGTCAAGGGTGAGTATGGAGGAGGTGGATAATTGATCAGTAGTGGGGAGGGGACGAGGGATATTTGTGAGCATGGTGTTTAGGGTGAACGTATTGAGGAAGAGGTATTGATCATATATGAAATTGATGGCACGGCGACTGCAGTGAGGATGGGGGAGGTGCTCAAAAGATTCTTTGAAAACAATGGTGTTGGAAGTAGAGTTGTAATCAAAGATATCAGATCCAAAGAGATCCTGACGTAGGGTGAGATGGTCAGCTAGGATGACGGAGGGTGGGGAAAAGGTGGAGGCGAAAGGATGGGAAGGGGGTAGCGCATGTTGAAGGAGAGAAGTGAAAGGGAGGCGGAGGATGACAGGAATGGGGACGGAGAATTGAACAGAATAGATCAAACAAGTCGAAAGTAGATCAAAAATTCCCGTTTCGAGAAAAAAAAGAAAGCGCCGGAGCTTTAACCAGGTTTTGGCTGGCAAAATGGATGATGCCCTCTACACTTGGGATAAAGAAAGGTGTCTCTCAAAGCATTGGAGAGTGCAGGCTGCTGGTTCACTAGAGATGCCCGTTTGCACAGTTTTCTTGTAAAATTTACGTAATTCTGATGGAAAACTCCATTTTTACCCAGGGTTCCCATCAGCATTGACAGAGACACGTTCAAACAAGTAATGCCACAATCCGACGCTTTCAATTGCCCATAGTTGAGTACATCACCCTCTCAGGTAGTGATTATTTGCATTGCCATGCCAAATATGTTAAGGTCCAACGTTTGTAATTTCCTGTCTTTCCGATAATATCCTCTTGTAACTTTTACATTAAGGATTAAAACCAATGAATTTGTACAAAGGATGATCCAAACTGTCAAGATGGAAAAAAAGCCACTAGTTATGCAGCTTTTGTTTCGCTCAGGACATTTGGTGTAATCGGAGAAGAGAGTCTAGCGAAGGTGTATTATAATAAATGTACTCAGTTAATAAATTGTTAGATCAAGCATATCTTGAAAGATGAGCCGACGTGGAGTAAGCAAGTATAAACGTTTTTAAAAATACATTGCGAATATTATGCCCATGGTCGTCACTGTTTGTCATGATTGATCAAGGAGAGATTTCCAAGAAGAAACAAATACGTCTTCTTTAGTTCATTGATAAACAAACGAATCTCACAATGTGCCCACTATCAATGACAAAGGTGCCTTTCGCATCATTGTCAAAGAAATACATCTTGGGCAATGTCGCCGAATAAAGATTCCAAACGTTGATTGTTACAAATAATAATATTACGCTTTTGGTTTTGATTTCTTAAATTACATGGTTAAAATATGCCCACCCCTAAAAGACGTACGATATGAAATTGTCCCTATTTTCCATTACGAATCATCACATTGATACAGTCTTTTTTATTCGGCGTTTACAACTGAGGGAATTAAGGTTGAATTACTTAAGCAAACGGTTAGTTTTTGGGCTATAAAGAAAATGAGCTATTTGTCATTGCTTTTTAAATGCGTGAAACGAAACAAGCACATTTTTGTATTTCAACGGTTTTTGTAGCATTGGTTACATTCAATGCATCGATATTTCTCTCATTGAATAAATATTAGCATGCCAATGTTGAAGTGACAGAAAGAGAGTGCAGTAAACCGTTAGAATCAAGCAGAGTTTTGATTGTCTGCATTATATACACATCGAAACTCAAAACTTAAACATACTTGCAATCTCTATCAAGATAGAGAGACACTTCTGGGCATGAACAATCGATTCATCTTTCAATGCAGGACCGAAATGACTGAAACAAATCTACTAATAAGGCAGCCGTGGGGAAGGTTATTAAGAGAAGATGAAATTATCACCTCATTTTCACAGCGATTCTATACACAATGCCTTCTCTCTCTCTCTCATGCATTCTCATGTGGAACCACCATTTCCAAAACGTCAGAAGAGCAGGAAATGTTGCTACTCTTGACATCATCCTTTTAAGCACAAGAAAATCTGTCTTTTATCAAATTTCATATTGAGAAAGAGGAATATGAGGAGCCTGTTTATGAGAGATCAGTCGATATTTGCTAATTTTTTTTTTTTGTTACATGATACATTAGAAACATAGATCAGGTTTTTCACGACATATGTCATGCTTGATAGCGTATTAAGGTTTAAAGCAAATTATTACACAGAAGAGAATAGTAGCTAACGAAAGGAAGCCATTACAAAGTCTGGGGATGTCTTTATTTGCACATGATGCTTTGTATTCAATGAATGGTAAGCGACATTTACATATCAAAGGTGGAGACGATGATTCCAGCAGTTTTAAAAAAGCACAGTTTTGTTCAAGGACCCTGTCAATCAATCCCAGGGCAGGGCCTAAATACACCAAAACTCAAGAGAAAGACTATAAAGAAAATTATGAATCGATTCAGATTTTGCTCTGATTATCGCCGTCTAAACCCGGCCTGTTTGTTTCATTTCCACATCATTTCCTATTTTAACACCCAATGCTATTTGTAACTATCAAACACAAGACTAATGCAAACCGATATATTTATTAAATGAAATGCTCCCTTTGTGTACACAACCGATCCAACAGAAAAAATATAGGCAATTTTCCAAAATTAAAACTGTACAAATGAGCAGCCATTTCTTCTGTTTTCCTCGACGGGTTAATACGGAAATCTAATTGACAAATGTCCGTTTATAGCAAGTTTCCTCCAATACATTCGGCTGTTAGGGAACGAATCAATACATAGCGGAATCGAGTGAGTGGGTTGTCGATGTGGGATAGGTTGTGAGTGCGGGGCAATCAGTGCCATTGGGCATGTCCCAGTAAAAAAAAAAAGTGCTAGTTGTACACAGCTGAGTGAAAGAGAATCCCGTGTGATCCCACTTTTACGGTTTCACTCCATCTTGAAGCTATAGTTCCCTTTATAAAAGGACGGGAATTTCTTGAAAGATCATATTTCGACCTTTTTATTCTATTCTACATTTTCCCTCCAAGTAAATTCTTTCAAAATGAACGATTTCAGCTTTCCTTCAATGTCAAAGGACATGTCAAAGGTTGGCGGAATTCTCTATCCCACAGAAACACCAACATTTACTCGTCCTAATCCCATCAACAAAGCCAATTCATTCTCGCAACCTCAAGAATATGACCAATGGAGAAGCAATTCATTGCCATCATCGGTTCCCATGTCATTACCCAACACAACTACCATGAATAACACAAACAACAATACCGGCATGAACAGCAATAACAATAGCAGCAATCCTGCCATCAACCCTGTTTCTTGTGATCTTCAAGATGTCATCATCTATTACCAATCTCAACCTGAGCTGTTGCGCTTGATTTTACTAAGCAAAGTGGAAGAAGACAAGAGAAGAGCTGAAGAAGCCAAGCTGAGAGCCAAGGAGCTCGACTTGTTCTTGCTTCAACAACAACAACAAATGAACGGCACACCCCAGACCCCTGATGCTTCATTTACCACCACCTCTTCCACCCCACCTGCTCTCATGTCAAGCAGCTCGAATATGATGAACAGTTCCTCAACGACCACTGCCACTACTACTGCAGCTAGCACACCTACTATTACTACTACTGCAACCCACAATCTACTTAACACTAATCAATTTGGCCAAATCCCAAGAAGACCGAGTGCATTAGAGATGCTGATGGATGATTCTGATTGCAATCGTCGTGATTCAGCTCTCGGATCTTCTTTTGATGGCAGCGCCAATTCTGAGGAAATCGATGATCGTACATTCAGCCCTCATGCCACATCAACAGCAGCAGCATCGATGCTTTCCATGAGGTAATTCGTCTATTGATATTATCCTTAGAGTGTATAAATCTAACTCGTTCCCTATTAGCTTCACTGCTCAACCAATGGTGTCTGCAAGAAACTCGCTCCATCCTCTTTCTCCACCTTATACGCTCAATACCACGAACCAACCATTGGAAGATACGTTCTCCACTCAAATCAAAACAAACGCATCATCCGCTGAGCCTCCTCGCCGCTACGATTCCTATTTCCCTCAACGTCCTCGTCGCAGACGTGAAATGCAGGCCATTTCAAAGATTGTTGAAACAAGAGATTATCCCTACGTCGATGGCTTCTTCTGGAAAAACAATGGCAATACCATCCAAAAGAAGACTGGAAACAAGAGCGTCTACTACAAGTGTTCCAACAGCAGTAAGGGCTGTCCTGTAAACAAGACTGTTACATGGAAAGAAAATGGTGAATATCTCATCAAATATAGAGGCGAACATCTCGCTGAATGTGGCAAAGTGCAGCGTATTGTTGACATGTAATCCACGTTTTCTATTATGTAATTCCTAATTGTACAGTATATATATCTATAACCACTTCATCTCCCCTTCCTCTCTCATCTACTTGAGAAACAAAACAAGTACCACCCACCTCTCTTTTTCACACATTTGTAACAACAGTTTTTTTTTCTTTATTCATTGCTTTTCTTAATCAGCATTTCATGTAGTATCACAATAAATAACTAATAAAAGTAATATGCGTAGAGCAGGTTCTCTTCGTTAGACTTTAAGCAGCATCTATCCACAACCAAGAAGAGGCGAATATCTTTAATGATGACAGTAGTATGGCTCCGCAAAATAGAAAAAATTCTCTGGTATCGTTAATGGCAAAATATATTAATTTACATCTAGTACGGAATGCCTTTCATGGCCCACCCCTTTTCTGTGGTATTTTCTGTTTTTATCATTTGTTTGTCAACATAAACCATAATCACACTAGTAGGTAACTCGATCCTCCCAGCTGCTGGTCAAACGCGGGAGATCAAAAAAAAAATGGGTTTGGTGCACAATGGTACCTCATTCGTTACTTTTTGTTTACATTTGAAAGGGGGATGTCCAACCCTGTTGTTATTCTTTCCCATTTATGTAGCGAGTAGTAAGCCGTATTTGTACAAATCATTAAATTTAGGCTTTTTCTCATAAGCCAGGGTTTTGCTTATATAAGTTCAAAGGGAATTATAGATGACTAGCTTGGTGATACGATTAGGCAAATTATAGCTTGATTGCGATAGTAACACATGCTCGCCTGAATAAGCAGCATTGAAATGGATGAAGAGATGATGGAACGGCAAGGACAAAAAGTAAATGTACCGTCATGAGGCTTTATTTCATTTTCACTTGAATATCGAGTGGATCTGATCTCTATAAATTCAGAAAACAATGCTGTTGTTGCACTCTATAGCTTACGTTATTGCTTACGGTAGGCCAAGCCGATAGTTTCTTTCCTTGTGAGACCTTGTTCATTTTAGTGCTTCCATCTATTGTATATATCACAGCCCTCTTATGAACAAATCAATCAACATTGGGATTTTGGTACCTGGTTACCATGACAACAAAATACATCTGGGAACCAATTGCATTGTTCTTGTCAAAGCAACCTTCATCTTTCCTGATTCATCTAGATGCCTCGCTGGGGATGTAAAGCAAAAAATGCCATGGAATGAGAGATATTGTGGCCTGTTTACCCAAATGAACGGATATTGAAAGCAAGCATATAGCAGCCCCAAGCGAAGAGTCAAATCTAAATTGAGACTTTTGAAACTATTTAATTTTGATGGTCTCATCCAATAGGTTTTTGAATGGGGCAAACTTATCTCTCTGGTCACACATCTATTCTAATTTTGTAAAGTTGAATGAATAAAAAAGTTTGCCCACACACATACCCACTATCAAGCCTGTGTGCGCGCTAAATATCCACCTTTCAACTCTTAAATTTGGACTCTCTCTCTCTCACTCTTTTCGGCCTCTGGTGCATGCTTTATCGAAACTACGAAAGAAAGACCCCAATATTGTAAATTTCCCCTCTATTTTCTATTTCTGTTCATTGTTGTCTTTTCGCTCTTTCTCGAACGACAACATTTATATTTTCTTTATCTTCTACTACTTCTCTTCCCATTTCTCTCTTTCTTATTTTCCCCTTGGCGTTTTAACCAAAAAGATGTTTGCTACGCTTGAATTACCACTCAGAGGTTTGTTTGGAATGATTAACATTGGGAATAGTAGTAGAGATGTTAATTGCTAGTTACTAGATGATAGTAGACATAAGAGATTAAAAGTAGGAAGAGCATGCCATCCATGTAGGATGAAGAAGATAAAGGTAAAACATCATCCGCTATAAAAAAAAAAAAGTAATTAGCTCACATGAAAAACGTAAATGCCGTAGTGTGATGGAAAACAACCATGTATGCAGGTACTGCTTAATGTTTTCTTTTGTAATTTAAATGTATATTAACTCGACTTCATTCTTAGTGCAAAGGTGAATATAACGGTATATTGGGATGATGGGTGTGCATGGCTCTCATCCGTTTTATGGTTATAGCGAGAAGACGAAAATGTATGTATTTAAAGAACCCAGATGAAACATACATTCGATTGGATCCAGTCAATGAGTCAACATCTCCATCGTCATCATCTTCAACCCATTTGAACAGCATTAGTACACAAGCTATTTCGGAATCCTATTTTCAGGATATAGGAGAACAAGTTCAATTGAAGCAGCAGCAGCAGCAACAACAGCAACAGCATCAACACACTGTTTCCAATGCTTCTTCATCCGCACCTCGTGATGACAACAACAAGATATTTGCTCAGGATCGACCTGACAACCTGTTTGCTAGCAATACACAAACCAATGGTCAATCCATATCAACACAGCCTACATCACAACCAGCTACTAGACCCGACAAAATGATTGAACAGCTCACAGATGGCCTCGTTCGTTTAACGTTACATCACGATGCTTCAAAGTTGGGAAACGAGAACGTCACGCCATGGAGAAGCTATGGAGAGTTTGTTCGATGGACGCCTGAACCACACCTGCCCACCTACTACACAGCACCGATTGACATGCCATCTCGACCCACACAGGAGCATTTGATCGGGGTCTTTTTTGATGAATGCCATCACATCTTGCCTACACTGTCCAGATCTATGTTTTACGATCAACTCAAGATTAAGGGCCCCCTCGTGACACCACTCCTACTCAATTGCATCTATGCGCATGCGGCAAAACGCATCAACAATCCTGCTTTCCGTTCCGAACAGAACAATCCCTCAACACAGGGCGACTTGTTCTACAATCGTGCGAGACGACTCGTGGATGATTTTTTGGACGTACCTCGCATCAGTACAGTCATTGCTTTACTGTACATGGCATTGTATGATTGCGATCATATCCCTCAAAACGGTACTCGCACTCGATCCAGTCGTGCTTGGATGTACAGTGGCATGGCGATTCGTATGTGCTTCGAACTGGGTTTACATACAGCAAATTACAGTAGTCAAATGTCTCAGTGTGATATCGAGTTGCGTAAGCGAGTGCTGTGGACTTGTTTTGTGATGGACAAACTGGAGAGTTGTACTATGGAAAGACCTTGGATGTTGAAATCAAAGGACATTGCGTTGGATTTCCCAACGCCCTTACCCGAGGATTCCTTGCAGGAGAGGCTAGTGCTGGAAGGATTCAACCAACTGTGTCGACTCATGATTTTAATGGAGAAGGTGATTCACTTTTTTACGTACGACATGAAGAACTTGAGCCTGTGGACCATTAGTGAAGAGAACCAGATTTTGCAGTATTTGGATGCCATTCATCAATGGAGAGACATGTTGCCCAACGAGCTTCAATGGACTACACCTGCCAACAACCCCAGCATGCAGCGATTCATGCCAGCTGTACCCTCCTCGGCTGTCGTTGCCAATCTCCATCTGATTTGCTACGATCTGGAACTGTCGCTCATCATGTGCTGTCGTTATCAGGACGAAGATTTGCACCGTGAAAGACGAAGAACACTAGCCAACACCATCACTCAAATTGTGTCACTCACCGTACAGCATCAGCACCTCATGTACACCTTTGCCGTGTCCACCTTCTCTGGTATTTTTGCTGCTTTGACACATGCTGTTGATTTTGACAATCCACGTTTGGACGTATCGGAAGGCGCCAAATTGCAATTCAGAAAGAGCTTGGAGGATGTCAGATTGATTGTGGAACACATTCCTATGCGTGATTTGCGTAATTTCGCTCGTTTGGTGGATTTGACATTGCAGCCCAATACACAAATGATGGGATCTTCCATGGGTGTGCCGCCACAGACATCATATGCGTCTGCGTTCTCTGCGATCAGTGACCTGGTTCAAAAGGATAGCAGTAACAGTATGGAGCCCAATGGCAACATGTATACACCACATCAAGAAGTGTTGGAAAATGGATCAGGTTATGGCTCAGTATCACCTGAAAGACGTAGATCGCCTTTCCCCAACAACCCCATGATTTCTGGTCAATTCGCGTTTGACGCTTGTTATCAACAGCAAGCCAGTAGCACATCGTCACCTTCTGGTAGTGTGTCTGCCGCCGCTGTAGCAGCAGCAGCAGCGGCGGTCGGTGCCGTAGGAACACCCAGCGCAGCTTCAGGACCTACCAACAAGAGTATTGAGCCAGCAGACTATACATTCGAGCTAATTTCAGTAGCGGATGAATGGGCAAGATCCCTGATATACTAGCATATTCTCTTTTTTAATTTTTGTTTTAAGTTTGCTTTCTCACTTGTATATTAGATTCTCTCTTAGTTTATTGTATCTCTCACACTCACTCTCTCCTTGTCTACCCCTATTTTTTTCTTGTCTCATGCTTTTTTTTTTTTTTTTCAGCTCTAATATTCCATTATTCACTCATGTATTTATATATATTAACAATAGTACTATTAATCGCATCAAAAAACTAATACACAAAACCACATAAATCTACATTTTATAAACAATAACAAGTGATACCATGTGAGAAGCAGAGCATAAAATAGGAGATGAAAGCAATCAAGTGTTTACAAAATGTTATGCATCCAAATATGCTTTGCATTCAACCTCAACATAATGCGTGTGTAATTGTCAGCATGCATAGAACCCAAGTAAACACTAGCACATCCTTCGTATTCTTGTTCCCGCCAATGTTGCTGCTGCCCTGACAATCTCCTAACTCTATATACATGACACATTGAATTGAATAATGTGACAATTTCATATAAATAGAGAGCATCGATCTGGTTTGCACTGTTTCCCTCTTGCTTCTCAATACCACAACCATGCTTTTGAAACACACATTGAGACTATCACTCGTTGCTACTGCTGTCTCCTCTCTTGTCAGTGCTGCTGTCATCATTCCCAATGCTCGTAAGCGCAGTGGAGGTGTATCTGGCAAATTTGTACACATCACAGGTAGAAGCTTGCTCCCGAGTAGATGTAATACACTATCTTGACACACCAATTAGATTTCCATTTAGATCCCTACTATGTGGAGGGCGCCTCCGTCTCCAGTCTCTGCCATCGTAAAGACGGCGACACTGGCAAAGGTATTGCTGGTAAATTTGGCGCTTTAGGAAGTGATTGTGATTCCCCAAAGGCCTTGGTAAATGACAAGTAGTTTGATACAATCAAGCGCATACTGAGCCCTTCTACCTGAACAGATTGATGCCACATTCGAATTCTTGAAGCAACAGGCATCCGATGCAGACTTTGTCATATACACGGGTGATTCCGTTCGTCATGTAAGCAGCTTCTCTCATACAAACATCTCTGGATACGCCTCACTCACTCTAACCCCTCCCAGGATCGTGATTACCAGGACATGCGAGGCGACGACGAGGTCAGATCCACTCAGCAACGAGTAGTGCACTATTTCAAAGAGACATTCTCCTCCAAAGTCATCCCTGTGCTTGGCAACAATGATGTAGACACACACAACAATGTCATGGCCTACGATGATTCCTACACAGATTTTGTGTCTACCTGGGCTCCATTCGACCTGGCATTGGGCCAAGATTTCATTCAAGGCGGCTACTATGTCCAGGAGATTACCTCCAATCTACGTACCATCAATACAAACACTATGGCCTTTTTCAAAAAGAATGGGCTCTTGTACACAGACTGCGATGTACCTGGACCTGGAAGAACTCAATTAGACTGGCTGAAAAAGTCATTGGAAGAAACGCGAGCTCAAAACTCCAAGGCTTATATTCTGTAATGTGTCTGTTTTTGTTTTCCTGGATTTCTAAATCACTAACCTATGTATAAACAGTGCGCATGTGCCACCAAATAGTAAATTAGACGAGCATTTCTACAAGGATAGATGCTACGATGAGTACTACAGTCTTTTGGGCTCTTACTCGGACGTTATTTTAGCCCACTTCTCTGGCCATTTCAACTGTAGGATCCATCCCTTAAAGTCAAATCGATCATTGTATAAAAAAAAATACTAACGGCATTCTTGATAGATGATCAATTGACAGCTGTACTGCAGAACAAACAAGACGGCACCTATACTCGAGTTGCAGCCCTGGGAGAGGAGGAAGTTCCCATGACAGCTGCAGAACTAGAGACATACAAGGTGGTTGGTGTCCTTTTCAATGCGCCTTCGATAGTGCCTCAACAGAATCCTGCAGTTCGAATCTATACATATGATACAGAAGGCACACAGTAAGAGGTTGACCGTTTGCGATTCATACAACAGACACCCTAACCCTACTTCCCCCCCCCCCCTCTCCTTCTCAGATACCCTTATGGCACTATTCTTGATTGGGATCAATACTATGCCAACTTGGAAGAGGCAAATCAGAGCGGTGTGTTGCGATACAAGTTGGAATACACTGCGTCAAAATTATACAATGTAGATCACTTTGATGCCAGCGGTTTGCAGAGCGTCTTTGAAGCTATTTCATTAGATGAAACAGTTCGCCAACAATACACTGCTTTCCGTGCTGTCAATGGTGAAAAGACAGCCGATATCTAATTTCATTAATATATAAATTTTATTTTACAAAAAGAAATGTTGTGTGTGTGTGTGTGTGTGTGTGTGTGTGTGTGCGTGTGTGCGAGCTTGTGCGAGTGTTAATGTAGTGTATTGTATTGGTGTGTGGGGTTGCGCATGGTGGATGTTTACAAAAGGGTTATCTATAATAGTGTTTACTCATCATCGCTGTCTACTTTTTGCTTTTTTGATGACTCGTCGTCTTCCTTTTCATTAGCACCTCTCTTCAAACCCTTCATCTTTCTGGTTTGGATCTTATCAAGCTCTTGTTTGCCAAGATGGATACGACCATATTTATCACCCATTTCATCCACTTCAATGTTCTTTGCCTTCTTGGGCTTGACTTCCTTGGACACTTTAACAGCGGAATTCCAGATCTCTTGCTTGGGAACAGACGTACGCTTGATCTTGAGATCGTAACTAGGGCCCATTTCTTCCAATTCAACACGAGGTGTCTTGAGTCCACTCTTCTTCATTTGGATAGCATAGGTACGGAAAAGAATACGATCATCAGGTGTAGCTGTTAAACTGATCACATGCTCAAGACCTGCCAAGTTGATGGCATCCGTCTCCTCACCATTAAAGAAATCCAAAAAGTAGTTTTTGATGTACTTGCACTTTTCATCCGATTCAAAACGTTCGCCGTTAAAGACCATCAATGGCTTCAAACCCAATGAACACTTGGGTCCAGGAATAGAGCCCATGGATTTGGGGTTCTCGATACCGAATTCGTACATGTCCAACATTTGATGATTGTACATGCGGACAAAGGTCAAGTTGTGAGGTCTCTTTTTGGAGTGAGTGCCAATGACTAAATGTGCAGAGTCGTTCTTTTGAGAAAAGAATTCGAGCTTTTCTTCATCCTCAAATGGCTTGATTTCGTTCTTCTTGCTAAAGTAAATGGCATTGGGACGCTTCAATGCATACTAAAAAAAAAAAAAAAAAAAAAACATGTCGTGTTAGTCGATACTCATGCTTTTACCCTATTTCAACAGTTCAACTCACCAAATCCTTCAATGCATCACTGACAACTTGACTAGTAGAGGAACCCCGCACAACTAATGTGTTCTTGGGGTTTTCATGGACCTTGGCTTCACGGTTCTTCAAGAAACGCTTGGCACGAGCATTTTTGGCTTTACTAAACAGACAGGGTGTGTAAGGAGATGGTATGTTTATCTGATCTGGTCCACTACTTACACTGTACGCAACATGGTTTGATATTTGGATTCAGGTGAAGAAAGAAAAATTAGCAAAAAAAAATCAGAATGTGATTTCCTTTGTTCCAACATTTTGGGCAGGGCGGATTAGCAGTCTTGGTGGCTTGATCCAAGTTGACATGATTCGTTTGACCCAGGCTTTGAGGGAATTTTTTTAGGTATGTAAAATGCAATTCATGAGATGTTTTTAAGCTACCACCATGTTTTGGAGTAGGACGACCTGCATTTCCATCCTTATGTTGATTCTATCTGTGATATCAGGCATGTTCTTGCTTGCATTTGAGTGCGATGTGCAAGTCAACATTTGAAGTAGCGCCAAGCAACTAGCGCTTTGCGTCTCCTGGATTACTCCAGTGACAGCAGACGATAATACAAAGAACAGGCACTGTAAAAAACCTGCTTTTTCCATCACGAAAGCCAAGGGTAGGCTCCAATGTTGTCAAGCCAATGCTTTGGCGGCTTTATTTGAGAGATTTCGCTGCATTTAGTCATTGGAAAGATTACCGAATGAATCCCAAATAGTTCCGTACTCGACACTTGCTCGATATTTGCCTTAAAAATAAGAACAGCCTTGAAAACCGTCTGGTTTGTCTATCAGTACTATTCAGCGATTGAGCTGTGATATCTTGTTATACTGTTCACACCACAACGATTGTAGTTTGCAACGAAAGCAGAAGAACTGATTATCAAGCTAAGCTGTCTTTTGTAAAATCAAATAAAATTGTCAGTTTAAATATGCTGTTTATTCAAATGATTAATGGTGTATTGGATATCTTCTAATGTACATGGTATATAAATGTGTATATTCATTGCTTGCTACTTATTTCTTTTCATTGTAAAAGGTGTAATCAGTATAACCCTCAGCACCATGGCTATAGAAGGTATCTCTGTTGTAAGGGTTCAGTTCCCAGCCGTTGCGAAGACGCTCAGGGAGATCAGGGTTAGCAATGAAAGCGCGACCATAAGCAACTAAATCGCCAGTCTTTTCAGCAATTTCGTTACCGAATTCAAGAGAAGTAGAGAAACCACCAGCAGTAATGAAGGGCCCTTTCCAAATCTTCCTATAGCTCTCTAAAGTGTCGGTAGTGTTCTTGTGATCAGGCGTTTGCAAGTCGGCGCGAGACTCGATCAGATGTAAATAGGCTAGTTTAGGATGGTTCTTTTGCAATTCGGAGACCAAGTAACCCCACGTTGCCTCAACATCATCCGTGGCCATGCCTTGGAAAGCACCTCCAGGAGAGAAGCGAATAGCGGTGCGTTCCTCACCAACAGCTGCAGCAACAGCATCGACCACTTCCAACGCAAATCGACCACGGTTCTCCACAGATCCGCCATAAATGTCAGTGCGGTTGTTGCTAGAGTTGTTGATGAACTGATCCACAAGATAGCCATTGGCACCGTGAATCTCTACACCATCGAAACCAGCCTCAATAGCATTCTTGGCGGCTTGAGCATACTCATCCACAATGGATTTGATTTCATCAATAGTAAGAGCACGAGGAACTTCATGATCAGCGCCTGTCAGAGCCTTACCGGGACAAGGGATATCAGAAGCACTTACAACTTGTTCTTGATTGGGGTTGAGGCACTTTGATCCCACACGGCCAATGTGCCACAGTTGCAAAAAGAAGACGCCGCCTTTGGCATGGACAGCAGATGTTACCTTCTTCCAGCCTTCAATTTGTTCCTTGTTGAAGATACCAGGTGCTTGAGGGTAGGCACCAGCAAGTCGAGAGATGAAGGTAGCTTCAGTGATCAAGAGACCGCCGTCAGAAGCACGCTGCTCGTAATATTTGGCCTGGAGATCAGTAGGTACGGCTTCAGGAGTAGCACGGAAACGAGTTAACGGAGCAAGGACAACACGGTGCTTGAGAGTGTTGGTACCGACTTTGATGGGGGAGAATAATGCTTTAGAGCTCATTGTTGGCTTTTGTAAAAGTTAATTAATTAGATTGAATTTGATGAAATTTGGATCTGTTGACAATCATCAGGGTTTATATACTATTTTTCGCTCTGCTGAATAATCGAAATGCATTACTTGATTAGGAAATACTCCTCATCATCATTTGCATTTGTAAGCGGGGTAGATTTTTACTAATCCAAACTGAACTATGGCGTATGATCTGCATAAAGTGACATTACATTGTAGATAAGCTTATAAATCACCTCTATCATGATCAGGAGTAGCAACACCAACGCATTTATCTTTTGGTGTGTACAAAAACATGGTGGGATATCATAGCTTCCTTTGATATTACCTTCCAATCTCCAGACGAAATTCATTTGCCATTTTAAATAGGCTGAGAATATTGCATTTCGCATTTGAATGAGCAAACTGACCCGATAAAGTCTATCATATATAAAGTCGTGCATCAGAATCAAAAGAGAGGTATTGTACTAACTTATGATACTCTTAAATTCAAAACGCCTCTTCATATTAGTTTTTAAAAAACATAGATTACCCTCATAATGAAAGGCATGATCATTCTGGCCAGCAGCCAAAATAAGTTGAATCTCTGCACTTTTTTTTTTTTTTTTTTTTTTTTTTTTTTTTCGGATCTAGATTGGACAAATCCCGTATTATTTCGACTTGGTTGAACTATTTTGCAGGATTCGACTATATAAACTGCGAAGATCATCTATTGCTCCCTATTACATTCTTGGAGTATTTCTCAAGGCGCTTCTAATGGTGCTAATTGTAACAAGTGTTTTGAACAAGCTTGTTGAGCAATGTTTGAAAATCTGAAATGAGGATTTGGGCAAAAAAAATATTGAGATTTCGCATATAAAGGTACAACAAACGAGGTTTCAGGGGTTGCACTGGATCAAGAGGAACATTTTGATTTAATACAGGCCATAGTAAAAGTCTTCATTTTCGAGGTGAAAAATGCGATCGTTTGATATTTGATGTTTTTTTTTATGAGGGGTACCTCATGGTTTTCGGTCAATTTCTGGCCATGATTTTTTGGTCCCTGAAAAGTTGAGCAAAGGTATCAGAAAGTAAATACCAGATCAGAGCAACTGTTTGGTACTATTTTGGATATCTAAAGCGGCTTTCAACGAGGGAAAACACTGTTCGAATGCACCCAAGTTTCGCTGTAACTTGCATACTTTTGGGTAGCAAGAGGTAATGTTAATATGCTCTTTGCTTGCATATGAACTATTATTTTTTGATACAGACGTGGAGCATTGTAAATGAGCCAGATCTACAGTTATGGAGGTTTCTCACGTAATAGTGGTAGGTCTAAAAGTGAAACGTTAGTGTGCAATAGGAATATACATTGTAATGACTTGTCTAGTTTCTGACAGAATCGAATCTTTCAAGGGAAAAATAAGAGTTTCTGCTAAACCACTTTGATTCGAAAGGTTTCCGAAAATGGCAATTCTGATCAAGTAGAGCTCGCTGATCAGGTCAAGTATGGACATTGTCATATACTCTGTCTCTGCTTGCTATCAATTGATTGCGACCTTCATATTAACAAGCATACATTGAAATTTGTATGTGCTATTTGGATGTAACTCATTGTCCTACAAACAAGTGTCTAAGCCTATAAATCATGCAGTTTCTATTCCGTTACTCTGCACACCATAGGGATGCTCCAAAAATGACACCATCCGATTTTGTTTACTTGATCCGCTCAGCCCAAATGTGCCGTTCCTGAGCCATATGCTTTGTGCGAAATACAGCTCGAGAATCCCCTTTCTTTCATTCTGTTACAATGGACGACTTGCTCACCTACAGCAAGTACGAGCAAGTAATTTGTATAGGTAGCCTCAACAATAGATAGCATCACATACTCTTTCTTATTAGTTTGTTATATCGTAACACTGGTATAATTAGTTTTTGACGAGAATGAGCAGTTGATTATCCATAGAGGCACCAACAGAGCAGTTGAAACGGAAGAAGTGGCAGTTGTAAGGAATATATATTCAGGTGCTATTTCATTGAGTTTTGACTGCAAACTGTAGTTCGCGAGTGATACTCTGCAAGACACATCCTTACAGTCGCTTTTGAAAAATTACCTTGAAGCTTCAACAAAGGAGCAGTATCAACAGACTGACGAGGAAAAACACTCAATTTTGAAGATGCGCCGGTATGCAGAACAGTTAAGACGGGATCTACTTCTCGACGAGATGACCATGTTTGATGGGTGCCAGTTTCTCTTTTGCTTACCGCTTGGATGGGCTTGCAGCAAATATATGGATGGACTACGTACCTTGTTTATAGAGGCAAAATGGATCACCCAAGATGATCCCAAAAATCGGTTGATCTTCTCTTCTTTTATAGAGAGCCTCTTTCAATATCTTGCTGCTTACGAGGATATGAAATTCGAAAGGGAAAAGAAGTACTTGCTTTTGAGCATAGACAAAGTTGCCATTCATTTATCAAGCGCCCAAATGCAAAGCGCAAAAGAACTGATTGCAGTCTCGAAAAAGCTAGCGGCAAGCGATTTCTTACTTGTCCCCACAGATTTAGGCGATGCTGTATCGATGGACCTCACGGCGTTGGATAAATCGGTATATAATAGCGTGAAGGAGATCATTATCAAGCACATTTTGAGTATTATACGAGGGAAACGCTATTACAAGAGGAGCATCTTCAGGTTCAAGAATGGCAACAAGAAAACAACTCAGAAAGAGCGACACAATATCAATGCAACAACTCAACCACTGTTTTCTGTAATCAGTTTGCACCAAATCATTGAAGAAATTATCGATACGCTTTACCATGCATTTATTGCAGTAAGTATCTTGAATGCTTTCAATAGCGCTAATTATATATCAACAAAATGCCGTATGATTAGGACAGGAGCGAACCTTTACATACAGCATTGTATGGCTTGGAAGGATCCAAAGAAATTCTCAGAGGATTGACATTTGGGACTTTCATGGATGGTTTACTGACTGATGCGAGCGTCAAGGAGTTTATCGATCAACTGGTTTGTGAAGTAAAAGGCATACATAACAAATACAGCAACGTTCAAAGCTCTCCTGACGGAATCCAAGATGTTATTTTGCATTGTCACTCTAAAGCCAATGGCTTTTACAGGGAGGTATTTCGGGTTGCTCTGCTCGGTGCAAACTTTGTGGATGCTCAAGCTGATTTTATCAGTAACACTGAAGAGAGTCGAGATATCAGCTTTGGTGCCATGCAAAAACCAATCAAAATGATCCAGATTGCCAATGCACTGTTGCCGCCCACTGTTTGGAACGGAGAAAGCTACGAACAAGTTGAATTGGTGAGCTACAGCAGCGGCGAAGACGACTTGCTGCCACCAAACTCGTTTTATGCCCAAGCCTCTATCAATAACAATCATATTCGTTTCATTCTGAATAAGGTTATTGCCGTTTCTTCTGCCAATGACACTATACAAAAGTCGACCTTTACCGTAAAAGAGATGTCTGTGAAGCTAGAAGGCATCTTTGGCTCAGTCTGCGACAATATGTGGAACCATCTAATGATGCCTGAATGCCAGGGAGAGATTACTCGACATGCTCGCTGCGACACACATTCGGCAGGGGAGTATTCTGCAGCAAACTATCGTTTCTTCAAGTGTTCGATACAGAAGATGACTGATGAGCTGGTATGTTTTTTCTATCAAACACCATTATCAAGCTAATATGGAAATCACTGCAGCTACAGAAAAGACAGGCTAAATATACTAGAGAATTCGACGTCTATCACGCCATCCCTACTAGCAAGGAATGTGCTTGTTCTTTCCAGATATCCTTCCGCGCTCTAATGAACATAGGGCTACAACCAGCCATTAGCCACATTGCCACCATCATTGCATCATCGCTCGCATCAAACAGCTTTTTTGGCCTTTACACTCTGTCTGCGTTGATCATCATGGATGAATCTAGAGAAATGATTATCCAAGATCACAATGATACCTTTAAAAAGACAATGCAGAGCTGTTTGAAAGCACATAACAGAAGAGCCGCTGTGTTCTATGGCAAAGAAGCAGTGTTGGCTTGTGGATCACTGGGGAACTGGTGTACTGGTTTGCAACAAATCTTTGGGAAGGGGTCTTATTCACAAGTATCGAGTTCAGGCTATCTACTAAGGTTTTCCAGCTTACGAGTGGATGGCGCCGACGGGGGACTTAGAGTGTATAATTATCACTCCAATTCACTCAAGCAAGGTGACTTTGAGGAGAGACCAAACGAGTTTGTTATCCTGGAAAAGGGCCATACTTTAGATCCGAATGGTTCCGTTTACGCTTTCTATCAGAGAGACTGTAATGTACAAACTTTGCAATTGAGTAAGATCGCGGACCTAAACAAGCTATTGCATAGAAACTAATTGAACCATTAGGCATTTATAGCCTGAATAGACACAATGACAAAGTATGCTATCACTGCATAAGGGGCCGTGGCTATGTGTCTATCAGCGTGCTTCTCCCTTTTACCATCAGAGTTACTCCTCAACATTATTCATCGTCGATAGAATTTGAACTATCGTATGTCATGGATGATGGCGTTGTCTACCTTGACTCTGAATCATTCAGCCTCCATGAAAAATTAGTTTTAAGATAGCAATGTTGGGATTTTAATGATGAGGTTGTACCTATGGTTGTTCCATTGGTAGAGAATACACGGTTTATTCTTTGAAAATGTATATATATATATATATATATCAAGTAAGCTACTATTCATTGTTGTTGATCGCTAGTCTTTGAATGATACTGTATATTTGTACATATCCCAAATAATCATGCGCTGGTTAATTTATCACACTCCAGTCCGTTTCTCATCTTTCTGTATCCCCCCCCCTTTACAGACTACCACCAATGTTTATTGAGCCACCGAACTGGAAGATCAACAGTCTGTGCTCAAGTGACCCATTAAAGTCTAAATACATGTGATTGCTACAAAATGCTGTATCCTCCTTTTCATCTCTCTCTCTCTCTCTCTCTCTACTCTATAACATGGGCAACAGCAGTAGTTCCTCCTTTGATACAGAAACAGCCAATGGCCTCTATTTCAAAGAGTCTGCCAAGCGAGGCTTACAAGTAGCCAAGGCAGCTGGCACATCCATCCTTCTCTCGCCTGTGATCATCCTAGCGCTTCCCTTTGTAGGTGCCTATGAATTCAGTACTGCGCTGGAAGAAGAAATGATAACCGGCTACAAAGTAGTGGATGGCATGATTGGTGGTTTGTTTGGTGTCATTGCATCTCCCATTGCACCTCTGTATTGCTTTCTAACATCCATGCAAGAGATCTTTAACACCACGAGCACAGCACAACAACATCGACGACATATCAATCAATCGTATCTGAGGAAAGCGTACGGCATGCTGCGATTGGATTCCAATGTGTATAATGTGGTGGTTACCGGGTGTCCAGGTACAGGCAAGGTATCCATGGGACCTCTTGGCACATCTTGAGCACTCGTACTCATCCATTGTACTAGTCCTCCTTATTGAATGCGCTTTTAGGGTACCGAAGCAATCATCCCAAAGCTGCTGCGATAGGCGAGATAGAAACCACCATAGAGCCTAAGCGATATCAGCATCCAGCGTTACCTAAATTGCATCTGTGGGATATGCCTGGCATTGGTACACCGAGACATCCTACCAACAGATTTTTTGACACGTATTTTCTCGGCGCATTTGATGCCATATTGGTTGTCTTTGATGACAGACTGATGGCCAGCGATGTAGAGATTGCCAGAAAAGCCAAACTATACAATGTGCCTGTATTCTTTATCAAGAACAAGGCTGATCTAGTAAGTTTTGTGTTTCAGATGAGTTGCAAATGTTGAACCAAACTATATGCATGTAGGCGATTGAGACGAAAATGCAGCGCATGAGAAAAACAACTATCCAGGCGTGGGCCATTGCTGTGTCAGAGCTGACAACTGAGGTAGTTACAGGCTTATAGATATAGACTGCCGCAAGTCTTACACACTGCGTTACAACAGATCAAAGGCTCCATTTACAAAAGCATGCAGCAATTTGGCCTCAATACAAACCAATTGTACATTGTCTCGTCCAACAATTTGCTTGATTTTGTGATACGTCTTCAAAGTCAACGATTTACAAACAATGAGAAACTCATACATGAAAAGCTCTTGATCACCAACTTACTCGACACTATTGCCAATCAAAGAGACGGTAGGATCATCCATAGCGATAGCGATACTTCATCCATCATCTATCTGTAGAGCATGTGGAGCAATAAAATGTGATTGGATGGTTGCCAATAAATTTAAGCTGTCCTGATAATGCAAAACCAAAAGCGAGAGGGGACGAAAATTTTGACAAAAAGACCAGGTTGCTTGACCCTGCTCTTCTTATTTTTTCTTTTCCCATCATACTTTTTCTTTTCTTTTTTGCATCATGTTGAGGAAGACAACGGTTTCATTATGGCCCACTATTACAAGATCTATACAACATGTCAAGCCAGCGAGACATGGCATTCACATTACTCGTCACAGGCCATATGGCTTCTTTTATTCAACAGAATCAGCAGCAGCAGCAACAGCAGCAGCACAGGCAACCACCTCAGAAGCAGCAGCAGCAGCAGAATCCGCATCCAAGAGACTACCTTGGGAACGGTACCGTGAACTCGTTGCAGCCAACCACAATGAACAAATCACAGCAGCCGATTTACAGCAGTTATCCAAATTCACCGTAGTTGCCAAAACCATCAAACCCAGTGAAGCCATCACCCGTCTACAAGACATTTTAAAATACATGAGCACTCGCAAAGACACCGAGCCCGACTTTAAAGCAGCGTTTCCCCTGTGCTGCAATTTCTTGATTCGAGCCTACATCCGTCATGGAGATTTGAAAACAGCCCGATTGGTGTTTGATAAGATGGCCATGGTAGGCGATGTCAATGAAGGCACGCTCAGTGAAATGCTATCTGGCATTCGACAATTGGGCACCCGTGCGGAAATCTATGAATTTCAAAAGACCATGGAGCGTCAAGGACTCTGGGTCAACAGCAGTGTGGTGTACACCAACCTCATTTATGCGCTCAGAGATTTTAATGATACACTGGGATGTCGACATTACTTTCAAGAGATGAAGAGCAAGGGTTTGGCAGACACAGAGCATGCTTACAAGGCCGTCATGTCAGTCTATCGCAAGGCCAATTCACCGCATGTCGTGCTCAAGTATTTCAATGAAATGAAGGAAGCAGGCATTCAACCCAGTATCGCTGTCTATGGCCTCTTGTTTCAATCTTTCAGCCACGACGATCCACAGCAGCACAAGGCCATACTACAGTCCATCTTTCAGGAAATGAAAACCAGAAATTTCCCTATTGATTTAGCATTTTACCTACCCCTGGGGTGGGAGCCTCTGGACGCATTACAGCAAATGATTAATCACAAGCACCCTGTCAAAGTGCGAGATTGCAATGTGGGCCTATCATACTATATCAAAAACAACCAATTTTCAGACGCCTTGAATGTGATGAAGTGGATGAATGAACACAAGGTCAAGATGGATTCCTACAGCTACGGCATCATGATTGACGCACTCGCCAAGGACCCTGATACATCGCCTCAGCTTGTGTTTGACTTGTACGAGGACATGAAGCGACACAAATTGCTTCCTGATACAGTCGTGTTTACATCGCTCATCTCCAACTGTTGCAAGAACCAAGATTTGGATAAAGCTCTGTCTCTGTTGCAAGAGATGCAAAGCTATGAAATCAAGCCCAACACATATACATTCAATTCCATACTCAATGTCGTGACCAGCATGACGGATACATCCTCGATTGACGTAGAGCGAGCCAGTGTGATTTGGTCACACATGACAGAACTTGGTGTTCAACCAGATACCCGTACCTGCAATATTTATCTGTCGCTGATTGCTCGATTGATCAAAGCGGCACCCATACACCATGAGCCAGCAAGACCAGCAGCAACACCCTTGGCAGACGAACGTTACATACAAAAGACGGCATTGTGGGAGGAAATAGAAGATACCAACCGCCGAGTACCTCAAACGGTGAAAGAGATGCAGAGAATGTACCGCTACATGAGACGACACAAGCTGGAAAGCATGCAGCCTGATTTTGTCACCTATGCCATTGTCATCAGTGCCATGTCTACGGCGGGTGAAGTGCGATCTGCCATGCAAGTGTATGACGATGCCAAAATCAATCGAGTGACACTCCCAATACCCGCTTACAACAACATGATGATGGCCTTACAGCGTTGTGGACGAGTATCTGAATCCATGGGCATCTGGCATGACATGAAGCTTCAGGGCGTGCTACCCAACAGTACTACTTACAGCATCGTGTTGGAGAATTGCGAGCAATTGGGCTTAGTGGATTCCATTGAAAACATTCGTAGACAGAGAAAATTAGATTTTGATAGATTGCAGGAATTAGAAAGAAAAAGGGAGATGCGTAAATTAGAGAAATCTCTCTCAAAAAGGCCACAATAAAAAAGCCTTTTTCCATTGTGTATATAGTATGTCTAGTAGTAGTGGTAGAGAGATGCTGCAATTGTGATACGCTCTCTTCTCCTTGATCCATGAGATCAGCATTCTATTCGAATGGTGGCACCCAGTGACCACTAAATAGAAATGAAGTGTGTACAGATGCAGCAGCATATATATACACACACACACACACACACACACACACTTTGGCTCATTCTCCCTTTTTTTTTTCTCACTTGGATTCATAATACATCAACATGCCAGGAGGTTTAGAACGACAGAATGCCTTTAGTGAGTATTACGGATCAAAGACATTTACAGAGGTGCGTGTGTATTTGTGTGCATCCACTCTAGACATGTTCTTATATCATGATTCTTTATTTATCCATTCCAGTTACACTGTCATATCTGCAAGCAATATGAATCCGATGGAGATTGGATCAAGATACAGTGTAAATGCAATGCTACGACAGCTTTGTATGTATCCACAAGAACGCATGTGCTTATACCAAGTGAATACTCATCACATTCCATACAGTACAGAGTACGTTTACACACATCGACATTGCCTAAAAATGTCAGGCAAATGCAAACAATGCAGTCAACTTTATATCCAACAAACTACATCTAAACCTGCTACTGCTGCGACGGCAGTGTTTGCTGCATTGGAAAGATCTCACTATACACGCATCATGCTAGGTAGGCCGGTGCATACTCGACATTGTCTCTTCTCTCTAATGGCTCAAATGGCACACCAGAATTCATGCGAAAATACAGGGCACAATTGGCATTGCTCATTTGCTGCATTATCGGCCTGTCAATATTCTACGAAGCCCTTGATTGTATCACGATAGACTTGTTGGTGGGAGACGAGTTACAAGGCTTGACAGACGCAGATTTCTTATATTTACCGGTATGGGAATGGAGTATTGCATTCTCTCAAGATACGTAAACACTAACACAGTCTGAAATCATTAGCGATTTCATCGAAGCTGCTTTAAATCCAAATCATTATCCATTCGCATCAAATTTTTTATTTGCTGTACATGCATGATATATTTATTTCTTGATCGTTCTTCTCTTGGTAGTGGTCGTCGTCGTCGTCGTCTTGGACGCAGCAGTGGCGGTGTTCGCAATAGTAGTAGTAGCAGCAGCAGCAGCAGCAGTGGCAGAGGTGGCAACAGGCTTCTTCTTGTTGGGTGATCTCGTTTGCTTCAGTTTGGGACAACCCTCGCCTGTCATTAAATGCAATTTCCATCCTTCATCCGTTGCTGGTTCAATCGCTATCAAACATAATGGGCATTGTACTTGATCTAGATCACAACTACCGATCAGCTACAATAAATATAAACATCTATAAACTACTTACCACTGCAAGTTTGTTTGAGTGTATGTTGGAGCCATTGCTCAACTGGAATCGCTTGAGAACAACGACTGCATTTCTTGATCAAGTGTCTTCTTTCGCAATCTTCAAGCATGTGTTCATTTAATGTGGGTATTTCCGTAATCTATCGTTGTAAACATGTGAGTCTCCTTTCTGACACATGTAGATATATATATATATATATATAAAAACTTACAATTTGACACATGGGGCAGTTGGTAAGTACAGGGCATGTGTTGTAATAGTGCTTGATCAATGTATCTTCATTGAATTCAGGATTGACTTCGTCACAAAAGATGCAAACACTATTTTCATTTAGTTCTTCTTGGAGCTGTTGTTGCTGAGGCTCATGTGGCTGTTGTTTGGGTTTTTGTTGTGCCACTGCAGGTGATGATACAGACTTTTCCTTTTGCTTCTCTCTTGGTGTAGTCGCTGTCGTGGTTGATTTGGCTGAGGGTCTTGTAGTCGCGGCTTGTTGCTTCTTGACAGCCTTGTTACTACTGTTTATGTTTGAAGGTGTTGATCTCTTGCTCGCACTGCTGGTAGACGAAATGGCTGATTTTTTAACACGAGTGATTGTCTTTTTTTCAGGTTGCTGAGAAGGAGCTACAGTCAACGCTCTCAATTCAGTCAATGTATCCTTGGTCACAGACCCCTTCTTGAAATTGGAAGGCTCTTTGTCCACCAGCTTCTTTACAGAATCCGCCAACGACGCCCCGAGCGATTCGTCAATGTACGCGCTTACACGATGAAATCCAAACTGATCTGCGATAGCTACCAACAACTTGACTGCTGCCTGTCTCACATCTTCATGTACATGCTTGAGGTACGCCACGACAAAGGACATGGCATCTTGCAAAGACACCTGCAATTTGGAGACGGTGGTTTCCACCAACTGCACACGTGCTTTGGCTTCTTTATGGTTATGAATGATACGTTCTGGTTTACAGACATACAGCTGCAACAAGGAAGGATAATCTTGCACCAACACCAATACCAATTCAGTGGCTGTTTGTCGAATATTGACATTGTTGTCCGACGTGCGCTTCAGGAGTCCACCAAAGGCGCGTTCCATGTAGCTGATGTCTGCCAATTCACCCATGTGATGTGTTTGATGCCAGACGTCCATGGCTTGACATACAATAGCTTCTCTTGAATCCATCACAGCTTCTTGCATCATCAATAAGGTGGCATGCACCACGTCTTGGCTGGCTGTTTGTTGAATCATGTGTTGCTCGATTTGTGTCAAGCCTCGCTTTCGGCATATAGCCTTGATACTGAGAATACAGGCAACGGTATCTTCACCGAATATCTCGATGGGAAGGGTATATGGAATGCGTTCTTCGTCCATGATGGGTTCGGGTATACTTTCTGGATCCATCATGGCCGTGTTGCTGGTGGTATGTGCAGGGGGTATATAATGGTTGCTTGAGTTTGCCTCTTCAGCAATCACTGTATCTTCGGTAGCATTGGGATGCGATACCTGGTCAAATTCAAAAGGCTGTGCTAAAGCCGATGGTGGCTCAAGCATCACCTTTTGGTCGTCTTGGTCGCCCATGGCATCTGCCACCTCCGCCTCCAATGGCACAACACGACCGTCCTCGATATAAATGTGCGCATGCTTCAACATGGTGTCTGCTGCCTGTTTAATCTCCTTGATATCGTCCTTGATCTTTTCGGCTTCATCGTAGTCTTTGGTCTCCACGGCATGTCGTTTGCCGATCTCTAGATCTGATAATATTTTGGCGAATCGCTCCAGCTTATCGCCAAGGTATTTGTATGTCTTTGCGACTTGATACGATTCGCCTAGGCAATGCCATTAGCTTACAACAGCACTGCTTGTCAAATGGCAATGACATACCTCTGACAGCTTCTTCTTCGGCATGGAGCAATGCAACCGTCCATTGCTGCAATTCCATTTCGGCCACGCTGGATGTGGGTAATCGATTGACTTGGCTTTGGGTACTGGATACACTGGTACGTCGAGTGGATGAACTCAGAATGCTGTTGTCATCAAAGGGGCTCTGCTGAGGCATGCTACTGTTGTTGTTGCTGTTGCTGTTGCAAGATGCCATGATATCATTTTTATCGATTAAATGTGATGGTTGCCCTAATATGTTTAGAGCAAGAATGCCAACCTAATGTTTAACATGTGTGTGTGTGTGTCAGCCTTGTCCTTGCCAAAAAGCTATTGGGTGGGCTGCTAAAACAAGCACGCACACACATACCTGGTTATAGGTGTTTAAGCGATTGCGATGACAGTTCCTGATCACCAATCTCACATATTCTCCGTCTGCGTTGATCTTGATAGATTTGAGTTCCCGAGCTCGAAATTGAGCGCGTGCGTTATTATCAAAACAAACATAACTAAACATGTCTTTCTGATCAGTCAACAATGATGGCGTAGCAGCTCATGGATTAGTGAAAAGACTCACCCTAATCTTGTAAACTCAATCAGCATGTTATCTTCATCTTGGCTGGGCGGTGTATCAGGTGCAATGTCCTCCAGTACATCTTGAGGGTCTTTCAAGATGCCAATATACACATCAATTCGAGTCGCAATTTTAAAGTGATGTGATAGTATCTGCACTTTGGATATACGGCTTGCTCCACTCAGCAAATGAATGATCAAGTCTTGAGGGTACTCAGGGCATCTACCATCTGATGATCAGTACGGTTCGTAAGCTTGAGAGAAGAAACTCACTTGGGTGTCTGCCATCCTTTGCATTTTATCTGTTGTGCTTCCACTTGTTGATTTCCAGGACTACTTTTGACCAGCTGTTCAGGATTGTAATCATCATCCCATGAGGAGCAATGAACCACTTCATATGGCAGCGAGTTGTTTCCCATTTTGTTCCCTTTTACAGTGTAGAAATATGAAAAGAAAGTAAACAAAAAGAGAGAAAGAGAGATGGTCACCCTCATTCTCTACACTTTTTTTTTAAAAATAGGATGTTGTACTCGTGGCTCTGCATGAAATAGTATATTACCATAGTTTGAGCTCTGTTTCCCCTTAGTTATTTCCCCCTTGAAAATAGGTTTCACACACTGATTCAATTTATACAATCAACACGTTCATGTCAAATAAATGATGCTGCTATTCAAATAAAAAAAGGAGACAGAAGAGAGAAGCGAAAAAGAAGGTAGCCCTTCTTTTTCATTTGCTTGGTATCACTTTTTGCTAGTGCTGTGTTACTAGAGTTGCAATATATAAAAATCTTTTAGCTCTTCTCCCCTTCTTTATCTTCTTTATTCATTCGGCCTACTGCTCATTTCACCAATGAATCACAACACAACACCACCATCCAACATGAAGAGATCCAAGAAACCAATGCCGCTATTTGGTTTATTCCGTAAAAACAAACCTGATCCAATTGTTCCTCATCAGCAGCAGCAACAATCTCCTTTGGGATCTGGTATCTCATCTGTGCCTTTTAATTCCATGCTATCGCCTACCTACTACCATCAGCAGCAAGCAGATCCTTACTCTCCACCTAGAATACCAAAGCCATCTGTATCGGATTCTCGCAAACCTACTAGACAGCAACCACCACAGCCGCCTCAACAGCAGCCACAGCAACCACAGCAACAAAGACAACGAACAAGACAAAGATCCAAATCTGTGGGCAGAGATCCATCCACCATGGTGCTGGAAGGAAGAGAATTAGCACTGAATAAACTATGTAAAAGGGAACCATCATCATCGCTGGCCGATTCACTTCCTCTTTTATCACCCACTTACAAGACAACTGCACCACCCGTACCTCCTATCCCATTAAAACATCAGCCCAGCAGCCATAGTATGCGTAAATTCAGCTCTGCCCATGACTTGAGAAAAGCAGCTAAATTACAACAAGAATCAATGAACCAACAGGTTCCATTACCCATCAAGCATGAACAACTCTCTCGTTCTAGATCTCTCTCTGCATCGCCACGTAAATTACATACGAGCAAATCGCATCAAAATTTGGTCAAATCACCTACTACACCCACTTGGACAAGAAGCTATAAAAAATCATTCAAACCACCTGCTGCGTTGGATTCAGGTGATGATGACGACGACAATGTGCCCTTGGGCTATTTGCAATCACCTACAAGCAAACCATCCAGTTTGCTCAGCGATCAAGAAGAAGACGATGATAAAGATCTGGTTCCCATTGCCGTATTGGATATAAAACCAACCGAAGAATTTCAAACAGCAGCAGACAAATACAAGTTAAAGGTCAAAGAAAGATTGCAGTTTGATGACCACTCAAGTGGCCAAGAAGAAGAAGAAGACGACGATGATGATATCCCCATTTCTTTAGCTTTAATGTCTCCAAAATGGAAAAAGAAGGAAATAAAGCGATTTTAAGTCATCTGTAAATATGGAGACAATGAACCGGGATTCTGGAACCTCTTTTTTTTTTTTTTTTTTTTTTTTTTTTTTTTTTTTTTTTTTTTTTTACTCTTATTGCCAATACATGCTCCGTTTTATTTAAAAGTGTGGTTCTCTTGGCTTGTTTCGTTCTATAATATGCTCATCATTTGCCTGCGTCGACTTGGAGGGATTGCTTTCTATTGCAATGCCAAACCACAAAACATGAGAGATTTATAAATAAATGTCAAAAAGAATATCAAGAAAAAAAAATAATGAATCCCCAATAAACGCTCGTTGCCATGTACATGCAGGCACACACACACACACACATCTTTTTTTTTTTGACATATCCGTTCTCTTCCAAGACGGTCCCGATTTTGGCTTTGTGAGACATTAATTTCATATCATTTAATAAATTTGTGTAGGATGGTGATCCTTTCAACATTGAACCCAGTACCTCTTCATTATCGGCCCAATGGGTGATGATTGCATGATTTGGGTTCGACTACCTGCCACATCTTATGCTTATAGCATTGATCGTAGCACTTGAGATTCGTCCAATGCTGTATAATTGAGACTATATGCTGCTTTGGTGTACTCTTTGATTTCCCTTGGTCTGTCTTATGGAGGTAATTACGTTTGTATTATTGCTGATTTATTCTTTGCTTCAGCATCTTGGTATGATGGTTGGGCCCATGTTGGATCTCGCCTATACTTTATGAGGACAATCCTCGACGTAGAGCCAACGTCTATTTCGGAGCTATAGATGCGCTAGGAAGCATTTGATGAAGCTTTTGGGAGTATCATTATAACCTCCAGTATGATTTAGCAAACGTCATTTTTAATCAACATGAAAGTAACTTGATTCGTGGCTCGGGGCTATCTTCAAAGAAGTTGCTAAGGTGCGAAAATCTCCAGATTCAAAATGAATGAGTGATTCTGAGGAGCAATGACAAAAGGAACATGGTCCTAGTCACCGTCGAGTCTAAATGTTCAAAGATAAGCAGGATACTAGTTATGAATATGCTTGATACCGTAAGGTTTATTGCTATTGAGATTTAGCAAGTATCGCAGCACATTGAAAAGTAAATGAAATACCAACATTGCTACTTCACAGCTAGTTTTTCCTGGATACTAAATGAATCATAAACAGGGCAAATAACTCCATAACTTTTGACATGCGATATTTCAAATTCTATTGTCGATGAATGATGCTGAGGAGTAACTCTGATGGTGAATGGGTGAAGCATTTCGGCAAACATAAAGCCACAGGTCCAAATGCGGTGATGATACGCTTGGTCTTTATGTCTAGTTATAATACAAAGTTCTGATTGTTCAATTAGTTTCTATTCAATAGCTTGTTTAGATCCGCGATCTTACCCAACCGCAAAGTTTGCACATTAAAGTCTCTCTGATAGAAAGCGTAAGCGGAACCATTCGGATCTAAAGTATGGCCCTTTTCCAGGATAACAAACTCGTTTGGTCTCCCCTCAAAGTCGCCTTGCTTGAGTGAATTGGAGTGATAATTATACAAACCAAATCTTTCGTCAACGCCACCCATCCGCAAGCTGGAAAACCTTAGTAGATAGCCTGAACTCGATACTTGTGAATAAGACCCCTTCCCAAAGATTTGTTGCAAACCAGTACACCAGTTCCCCAGTGATCCACAAGCCAACACTGCTTCTTTGCCATAGAACACAGCGGCTCTTCTGCTATGTGCTTTCAAACAGCTCTGCATTGTCTTTTTAAAGGTATCATTGTGATCTTGGATAATCATTTCTCTAGATTCATCCATGATGATCAACGCAGACAGAGTGTAAAGGCCAAAAAAGCTGTTTGATGCGAGCGACGATGCAATGATGGTGGCAATGTGGCTAATGGCTGGTTGTAGCCCTATGTTCATTAGAGCGCGGAAGGATATCTGGAAAGAACAAGCACATTCCTTGCTAGTAGGGATGGCGTGATAGACGTCGAATTCTCTAGTATATTTAGCCTGTCTTTTCTGTAGCTGCAGTGATTTCCATATTAGCTTGATAATGGTGTTTGATAGAAAAAACATACCAGCTCATCAGTCATCTTCTGTATCGAACACTTGAAGAAACGATAGTTTGCTGCAGAATACTCCCCTGCCGAATGTGTGTCGCAGCGATCATGTCGAGTAATCTCTCCCTGGCATTCAGGCATCATTAGATGGTTCCACATATTGTCACAGACTGAGCCAAAGATGCCTTCTAGCTTCACAGACATCTCTTTTACGGTAAAGGTCGACTTTTGTATAGTGTCATTGGCAGAAGAAACGGCAATAACCTTATTCAGAATGAAACGAATATGATTGTTATTGATAGAGGCTTGGGCATAAAACGAGTTTGGTGGCAGCAAGTCGTCTTCGCCGCTGCTGTAGCTCACCAATTCGACTTGTTCGCAGCTTTCTCCGTTCCAAACAGTGGGCGGCAACAGTGCATTGGCAATCTGGATCATTTTGATTGGTTTTTGCATGGCACTAAAGCAGGTATCTTGCCCTTGAGTGCCACCGATGAAATCAGCTTGAGCATCCACAAAGTTTGCATCAAGCAGAGCAATTTGAAATATCTCCCTGTAAAAGATACTGGTTTCAAGATGACAATGTAGAATGACATCTTGGATTCCGTCAGGAGAGCTTTGAAAATTGCTGTATTTGTTATGTATGCCTTTTACTTCACAAACCAGTTGATCGATAAACTCCTTGACGCTCGCATCAGTCAGTAAACCATTCATGAAGGTCCCACAAGTTAATCCCCTGAGAATTTCTTTGGATCCTTCCAAGCCATACAATGATGTATGTAAAGGTTTGCTCCTGTCCTAATCACACGACGTAATATATAATTGGAGCTACTCAGAGCAATCAAATACTTACTGCACTAAATATTTCGTAAAGTCTATTGACAATTTCTTCAATGATTTGGCGCAAACTGATTACAGAAAACAGTGGTTGAGTTGTTGCATTCATATTGTGTCGCTCTTTCTGCGTTGTTTTCTTGTTGCCATTCTTGAACCTGAAGATGCTCCTCTTGTAATAGCGTTTCCCTCGTATAATACTCAAAATGTGCTTGATAATGATCTCCTTCACGCTATTATATACCGATTTATCCAACGCCGTGAGGTCCATCGATACAGCATCGCCTAAATCTGTGGGGACAAGTAAGAAATCGCTTGCCGCTAGCTTTTTCGAGACTGCAATCAGTTCTTTTGCGCTTTGCATTTGGGCGCTTGATAAATGAATGGCAACTTTGTCTATGCTCAAAAGCAAGTACTTCTTTTCTCTTCCTAAATTCATATCCTTGTGCGCAACAAGATATTGAAAGAGGCTCTCTATAAAAGAAGAGAAGATCAACCGATTTTTGGGATCATCTTGGGTGATCCATTTTGCCTCTATAAACAAGGTACGTAGTCCATCCATATATTTGCTGCAAGCCCATCCAAGCGGTAAGCAAAAGAGAAACTGGCACCCATCAAACATGGTCATCTCGTCGAGAAGTAGATCCCGTCTGAACTGTTCTGCACACCGCCGTATTATCAAAATTGAATGTTTTTCCTCGTCAGTCTGTTGATACTGCTCCTTTGTTGAAGCTTCAAGGTACTCTTTTAACAGTGATTGTAAGGATCTGCCTTGCACAGTTCCACCCGATATCTACAGTCTACAATCAAAACTTGATGAAATGCCACCTAAATATATATTCCTTACAACTGCCAGTGGTTCCATATCAACTGCTCGGTTGGAACTTTTTTGAATGACTAGCTGTTCATTTTCGTCAAAAGCTTGTAATCAAGATTACGATATAACAAACAGATGAGAAAGAGTATGTGATGCTATCTATTGCTTAGCTTACCTATACAAACCACTTGCTCGTACTTGCTGTAGGTAAGCAAGTCGTCCATTATAACAGAATGAGAGAAAAGAAACTCTCGAGTTGTATTTCACACAAAGTATATGGCTCAGGAACGGCACATTTGGGCTGAGCGGATCAAGTAAACAAAATCGGATGGTGTCATTTTTGGAGCATCCCTATGGTGTGCAGAGTAACGGAATAGAAACTGCATGATTTATAGGCTTAGACACTTGTTTGTAAGACGTTGAGTTACATCCAAATAGCACATACAAATTTTAATGTATGCTTGTTGATATGAAGATCGCAATAATTGGTAGCAAACAGAGACAGAGTATATGACAATGTCCATACTTGACCTGATCAATTTTTTTTATTATAGGGCATATACTTGCTTTATTTAAAGTCCTCTAACGTGCACCTATCTAGAGAGAGAGGATAAAAAAAAACTGAGAAATATTTACAGGCAAGCGAATTAAGGGAGTTGATCCAAGTTTTCTTGGGAATGTAAAGTGTCTGAAGAGTTATGCAACGAAGGTAGTAGAAGAGAAGGTAGGAAAGGTTTGGCTTGGAATACGAATTGGTAGTGATAATACCAGACAGTTTGTAATATACAAGCAAAAACCTGGTAGACGGAGAGATCAGGGTAGATTGGATGGTGTTGGCGAGAAGGATGATGGTAAAAAAAGTAGGAATTTCCTGAAGTTGGCATAAGAGTTATACTTAAGCTGATCAGCAATCTCTACTTGATCAGGATTGTCATTTTTGGAAACCTTTCGAATCAAAGTGGTCTAGCAAAAACTCTCATTTTTCCCTTGAAAGATTCGATTTTGTCAGAAGCTAGACAAGTCATTACAATTTATCTTCTTATTTTATGCTAACGTTTCACTTTTAGACTTATCACTATTACGTGAGGAATCTCCATAACTGTTGATCTGGTTCATCTACAATGCTCCACCATGTCTGTATCAAAAAAAAAAAAAAAATCCATATGCGAGTAGATAGCATAATAGCATTAACTCTTACCACCCAAAAGTATGCAAATTACAGCGAAATTTGGGTACATTTGAACTGTGTTTTCTCGTGTTGGAAGCCACTTAAAGAAGCCAACATAGTACCAAACAGTTGCTCTGATCGGGTACTTGATTTCTGACACCTTTGCTCAACTTTTCAGGGACTAAAAAATCATGGCCAGAAATCGACCAAAAGCCATGAGCAAACATGTCAAGAAGTTACTGCTACTCGAGTACAATTCTTTGGTGTCATTCCGGCGGCTCAGAAAGGTCTACATGCCAAGCTATGAAGACTTGAAAGCTGTCAAATCTGGTTGTGTTTTATATATTTGCTTGTCAATAGGCGTGGCCTTGTTACGATACAAAGGCGTAAGACATTGTATGCATTAAATTAAATTCAGATCATGCTGTTACAATTAAGTATTCAGATAAAATATTAGACTCAGTGGCACTGCTGTATTGTTTTATCATAGCATAATGATACAGCTTGTTAGCGAGGCGATGACGGCTGTAAGGCACGCTGGTCATTTTAGACACAATAAATAGTCTGCATCGAATACACGATATATTAAAGATTGAATACATGTTGTATGCAACAGCAGAGCATTTTATCAACAATGCTAGATCTCAATATTCACATTTCATCGCCTGTAGGGTTTGCAGACTGACGCTGCGTTCATGATGCTCACCCGTTGGCCAGTGGGGTCACTTTGACAGGTGGTGCAATCCGTGGCTGTCTTGCCTTCAGGATTTGCATTAAACAACTTTTCCTAAGACAAGCCACAAAATTACATGATTTAATATTTTTGACGGACCCTCCTTTTTCAAACTTTCTTTTTATTCTTGTATCTTTAAAGATGGTTGCCAAGAAGCCAGTATCCAAGAAGCCAGTGGCCAAGAAGCCCATTGCCAACAAGAAGAGTGCTGGAAAATTCACCAAGAAATCTCAACCAAAAGAGGAAGATGCACCCGAGAAAGAGCTTTCAAAGTCTAAATTGAAGAAGCAAGAGTTCCAGCGAAAGAAATACAACAAGGACAAGAAGAAGAAGAAGAGCGAGGCAGAAGACGATGATTCAGATTTCGAGATTGTACCTACTACCAGCACCAAGAGTATCATGGATAGCGATAGCGATGACAACAACATGAACGACGACGATGACGATGAGGGCGATTCTGATCTCGAGTTGGACATGTTTGGCAAGTTCAAGGCCAAGAAGCCTGCTACTGTAGCCGTTGCAGCACCTGCTGCTTCCGTCAAGAAGCAAAAGCCAATTACCATGAACGACAGCGATGATGAGGGACAAGACGAAAAGTTCATTGCTTCAGAGACATTGGCAGCAAACCGCAAAAACAAGAAATCAGGTGGTTTCCAGTCAATGGGTTTGAGCAATCCCGTTTTCAAGGCCATTATTCACAAAGGCTTCAAGGTACCAACACCCGTTCAACGTAAATGTATCCCACTTATTCTGCAAGGAGACGATGTAGTTGGTATGGCCCGTACTGGTTCCGGTAAAACCGCTGCCTTCTTGATCCCCATGTTGGAAAGACTCAAGGCTCACTCTGCCAAGACGGGTGCTCGTGGTTTGGTTTTGTCTCCTTCCCGTGAATTGGCATTGCAAACACAAAAAGTGTGCAAGGAATTGATGAAGTACACTGATCTTCGTAGTGGATGCATTGTCGGTGGTGACAGTTTGGATGAACAGTTTGAAATGATCGCCTCGAATCCCGATATCTTGATCGCTACACCTGGTCGTCTTTTGCATTTAGCTGTCGAAATGAACCTGGACCTGCGCACTATTGAATACGTCGTTTTTGATGAAGCCGATCGTCTGTTCGAAATGGGTTTTGCTGTCCAATTGCATGAAATCCTGTCTCGTTTACCTCCCAGCCGTCAAACTTTGCTGTTCTCTGCTACTCTGCCCAAGATGCTTGTTGATTTTGCAAAGGCTGGTCTGCAAGAACCTACCTTGATCCGTTTGGATGTAGACACCAAGATTTCTCGGGACCTCGAAATGGCCTTCTTTTCTGTCAAGGACAACGAAAAGGAAGGTGCCTTATTGTATTTGCTCAAGAATGTCATCAAATTACCCAAACACACACAAAATGAGGATCAAACAGATATCAAAAAGTACAAGAAGAAGAAGGCCGACAAAAAGGAGAAATCTGGTACCGAGGCAGATCACCAAACTATCTTGTTTGCAGCCACCAAACACCATGTCGAGTATTTAGCAACATTATTAGAAACTGCTGGATACCAAGTGTCATATGTGTATGGTTCTCTCGATCAAACAGCTCGTAATATTCAAATCAACCGATTCAGAAACGGCGTTACCAACATCATGGTCGTTACTGATGTGGCTGCTCGTGGTATTGATATTCCCATCTTGGAGAACGTCATCAACTATGATTTCTCGGGCTCATCCAAGGTCTTTGTGCATCGTGTGGGTCGTGCTGCTCGTGCTGGTCGTCGTGGTTGGGCATACTCTCTTGTGTCTTCGGACGAACTCCCCTATTTGATTGATCTCCAACTCTTTTTGACTCGTCCTCTTGTGCTTGGTGGTGAAAAGGAAGAGTACGATTACACATCCGAGTTGGTATTGGGTGCCATGCCAAAGGACTCGCTGATTGATGATAAGGCTTGGGCCGACGACAAGATTTCAAAGGATGCTGCATTGGAAGGTATCTACAGAACCGCCATGAATGCTTACAAACTATACAACCGTACAAAGCCTCGTGCTGCTGCAGAGAGTTATGGTCGTGCTAAGGAAGTCATCAAGAAAAAAGCATTCATCAACTTGCATCCTCTGCTACTCAATGAAGAAAATCAAAGCGCTGCAGAGATTGAGCGTGCCAACATGATCAATGCTATTAGCGGATTCAGACCTGCGGAGACCATCTTTGAATTTGGTGTACGTGGTACTAGAAAATTGACACCTGCCACTATGATGATGCGTGGCCGTCGTCAAGTGGTTGATAAAATCATCACAAACCACAAAGCCAAGAAGGAAGCCGAGTCTGCTGTTTTGGATAAACCATTGGATATTCGTGACGAAAAGAAGGTCGTTGAAAAATTGGGTGGTGATGTTGAAGAGGAGGAATTAGCACAAGCATTTAATATACCAGAATCTAAAGAAGGTAAGAGCGACTTGGCTTTAATGAGTAGATGATGAAGACTCATTCATAATATGCTACAGATAAAAAGAAAAAGACTAGTTTCCGTGATGAAGAGTTCTACATTTCTTACACTCAAAAGGACGCCAACACAGAACGTGGTTACTCAATGAACAATGAAGGCAGTTTCATGGAACAAGCCAGTAAAGCACAACTCGATCTGACAGGTGATGACAATGATGCTATCAAAAAGAGTCAAAATATGCTTCGTTGGGATTCCAAGAAGAGAAAGTTCATCAAGGGTACGGGTATTGGTTCCGACAACAAAAAGCTGATTCGTACAGAAAGTGGTGCATTGATTTCTGCCTCCTACAAGAGTGGACGATTTGATGAATGGGCCAAGAAGAAGCATATCACATTGCCTCGTGCTGGTGAACGTGAGTTGGTCGGTGCAGGTAACATGGGTCAAAAGCGTTTCCGTCACAACAAATCCGAAGAAGCCAAACGTGTTGATCCTCTTGCCTTTGATTACGAAAAGAAGATGAAGAAGAGAAAGCTGAACGAGTCTGGAGGCATTGTGGAGCAAGGCGGTATGGGCAAGAAGCGTGTAGGTGAATTCGGCAGTACCAAGAGTGAATTGAAGAACGCTAGTCAGATTCGTAAGGATCGTGTGGCTCTTGAAAAGAGAAGAGAGAAATCAAATAGACCCTCATCGTCTGGTGGCCGTGGTGGCCGTGGTGGAGGTCGTGGTGGCGGCCGTGGTGGAAGTAGAGGAGGAAGTCGAGGTGGACGTGGTCGTGGTCGCTAAACAATTATAGACATTTCATAGCATTTTTTATAAATAAAATCAATGAACCTTTTTGTAGCATATACACTCATGCAATGGATATCTCTCATACTCATTTTATTACAGCTGACTCTTTACACGTGATACATTGCAAGTCCGGGAAATGATGTGTGTGTGTGTGTGTGTGTGTGTGTGTGTTGGGCTACTAGTAGAATGGGTTTTCGTAACTATTTACGTGCCATGATAAAGGATTTTTCTTTTCTTTTTTCTTCTTCTTTTTCCTCTATTCCTTTATTTTTAAATAATTTATACACAACATGTCTTGGCAAGCTTATGTAGATACCAACCTCCTCGGTACTGGCAATGTTTCTCAAGCCGCTATCTATGGTTTGAACGGTGGTGAATGGGCCAAGTCTGCTGGTTTCCAGGTAATGTATTACTGTGTTGAAAGAGGGTCGCCCGAGACTTATACTGTTCCCTTGTGCTCAGTTGCAACCTTCCGAAGTCCAAGAAATCATTGGTGCTTTCTCTAACGCTGATCAAGTTCGTGCTAACGGTATTCACGTCAACGGCGTCAAGTACCTTCTTTTGAGAGCTGATGAGCGTTCTCTTTACGGCAAGAAGGTAAAAAAAAAAAAAAAAAAAAAATCTATAGGAAAAGCGCTATACCAGGTTTGAGACAAAGGTATTCATCTTTTGTTATTGCTGTAGAACTCTGATGGTGTTTGTATCGTCAAGACCAACCAAGCTTTCTTGGTTGGTGTCTATAAGGAGGGTATTCAACCTGGTAACTGCACCAAGGTTGTCGAAGGTTTGGCCGATTATTTGATTTCCGTCAGTTATGTAAGTGTTTGTTTCATCATTACCAGAGAAGTAGGCTGACATGTTTATTCTCGATAGTAAAAATTGACCAGGAGAACTTCAAAGCCGACATAATCAAATGTATTTACCCTCTCTCTCTCCCTCTCTTTTTATCTCACACACCATTTTTTAATGAAATAAAACAAATGTATACACCCGTTAAACTCTGTTAGATGTTGTAAGGGTGGGTTGAGTGAACTCTATATAGTGTCGCGTCGTTGCTTGTCATCAAAACAGCCACCCCACTCATCTAAAAATATACTTTATATTTCTCGGTCATTCCGAAGCCTTCTTTTCGTTTCTTCTCGAGTGAGTAGGCTGCAATGGGCTAAGAAACTCGTTAAAATGTAATTGCTGAATTTCATTTTATAGTGGCAAATCAGAAATGAATCGATAACATGGAAATGAAATGACGACGATGGCTGATGAAATATATCAAAGCATATCTACTGCTCTAATGCTTCCACGGGCGTTTTATAGCAACAGAAAGTAAGAATTGTGATACCCGATCATGCAAGGCTTGTCATGGTATACAACATGCGGCTTGTTGAATGTTGATTAAGAATAAAATCACGTTACCTTTAAAGTAACCCTCTTCATTTTCGTGTTTGAGAAACTCGTAAAGCTGATTAACTATATCAGCATGTTGACTTCATAATGTGTTTAAGTTTCTGTACTGAGGATGCGAAGAATTATTAACAATAGAAACAGAGTGTGAATATCTCTTCGCTATCTACTTGACATCTCAAGATGCTTAAATAGCACAAGCTGTAAAGGCACAATCAAACGGGGTGTCTGTAGATAAATTACTCAATGTTTGATTGGTCAGAATATATTACCTTTTGATTGGTCGTATTTTATTGTCTTCTGATTGGATAAACTTCGGCATTGGTATACGGTATGCAATTCTTTGGTTCCTGTCGTTCATGTTGCCCTGGAAACTCTATATTCACTAATTTCGCTATAGATATAATAGAATATACACAAAAAAAAGCACGTGGGATTAGAATTTACCTGCAGATTGCTTCTAAATAAGACAAGTTTCACTCTATGGAGACGCATGGGAAACATTTGATACTGAGGAGATTGTGGAGAATGCAAACACACATCATTAAGAGGATTGGTATTGAGATGTATCGTCCATTCTTTTGTCGATAACTGGCATTCAGACAATTTGTATTTCCATGATATAGATATATATATATATATATACATCGATGCATGGAGTTGATATTTGAATATAGTCTTTAAGCGGTTCGATTTCATGTTGATTCGTTTCTCCATATACATTAGTAATTAGCATGAAATACTTTGCCGTTCTAATCCTGGTCTCTGCCATCTTCTTTACCCAAGCGAACGCTCAGGGTAGTACCTCTGGCTCTGAAGAAAAGCACAAGGAAGCTCTTGACACGGGTATGGTTGGCATTTATGTTTCTACCTGTGAATCCAATGGCAGCTACACCAAATTGCAATGCGTTAGGTCTACCGGTGCTTGTCTCTGTGCCGATGATCCTACGTCTGGCAGTTTTATTCGACCTGCCGAAAGCGCTGATGATTGTTAAATCACACACTATTGAACAAAATTCATATGGATGCGAAAGCAGCTTTTATTTGCTGTTTGTGAAAATCAAAGTATTGGATTAGTCTTGTGTATGCCTTATTTTAAGAATAAATGGTGTTTCTTTAGAAGGAAGTATGTAATTCAGCCAGATCGAATATCTAAAATGTTGTTGTTGTTGTTGGCATATTGATATAGGTCGCTCGCTACACTCAATATGCAATCATCATTGAATTGAATTGAATTATCGCAGTATATTACATTTATTATCTGAATCTTTTTGATAGAAGAGAAGGGGGAAAAAAAAAACAAGGGAGAGGGAGAGGGAGAAAAGTTACTAAAATGTGTATGTGAAGCTATATGATTATTTTGTCAATTTACGTCTCTTGACAACGCGATCAGCCTCTTGATGAATTTCAGCTACACGACCAGCCAAGGACATGTACATTTTACTTTGATGACCCAATATGGCACCAATGTGTTGAGGAGAGAATTGCAGATTTGGTTGGTAACTATCGACTGCTTGCTCAACGGTAGATACGGTTTCTGACAACTGGTTCATTCTTTCTTCCATGTTGATGATAGCATGTTTGAAGAAATTCAAATTCTCACTAGCACCACGCATACGCCAGTTTCTAGAGTCTTGTTGCAGAACATTACTTGCAGCAGCAGCATTCAGGCGTTGTTCCTTGTTCAAAAGAATGAGATCATCGATAGCCTTGCTTTGAACCTCTAATTTCTCGCCCAAAATGAGAGCATCCTGCTCCAGTGTATTAGATTGATGTCATGTGAATCAAATATGTGTGGAGACGTACCTCGTTCACGGTGATAGCACTGGCGTGCACTTCCTTTAATGCTGATCCAAAGTAAGAACCAAGCTCTTGATCAATCTTTTCTTTTTTATCAGTTTGTTCAGTGATGAAATGAGCAAGCTGAGCCAACTCATTTCTAGCTTCATCAGGGAGTTCCCAGAATCGAGTCTTGTAGGTAATTTGATTGACTTCAGTGATGCTAGATTTCAGTGTGGTTTGTAAAGCAACACCAGAACTACGGTAAAAGATGAGTTGCTTGGTTCTTTTTCCGCCATCCTCATTCAGCTTTGCAACTTACCTAGAGGTATCCTTTTCAGCACTTGAAAGTAAATTGAGAGTCGAAGGTTCAGTGACATCCTCTGTGCCCTTAACCTTACTAAAAGCAAGCGATGCGGATGCTGGTTCAGATGGTTTAGTAGCTGTGGGGAAGGATGAGCCAAAGGAAGAGGCTGAAGATAAGGAGGCATCTGAAAGATTGAAGCTGACTTTCTTGGTAGTGCTTGGTCCTGAAGATGCACTAGCGCTCTTTTCACCTTCACCTTCTTTACCGCCAGCTTCGTTTGTCATAAAAAATGTAAGGTTAAATAATGGACATTTGCTATAAACCTTTGTTACAATACCTTTGGATGTATCGGGTGTCTTTGAGGTAGCGGTTGTGGTATCTTTTGTCTTGTCAGCAGCGGTGGCAGCAGTAGATTTGCTACTACCAAATGGCGAGGGTGTAGCAGTACCAGCGGCAGGAGTGGCTCCAAATGAAATGAGTGGTGTCTTACTGCTATTATTGGCGTCTGTAGTAGATTTGTCCTTTGATGTACTGTCAGCGGTTGTTTCTGATTCAGGTGGTGCGCCAAAGTTAAATGTCTTCTTCAAAGTAGAGGCAGAAGTAGGGGAGTCGAATGAGAAGGATTTCTTTTCGGTACTCTCTTTGCTACTGGAAGCAGAGCCAGATGTAGAAGTGGTAGTAGTCGTAGTAGTAGTAGCAGCAGCAGCTGGTGTAGCACCAAAAGTAAAGATGCCGCTACTGTCCTTCTTTTCAGTTGCAGCGGGTGTAGCGCCAAATTTAAAGGTAGGGACAACAGTAGGTTCTTTGGAACCTTCGGTATCAGACTTCTTGACAGGAGTTGGACCAAACGTAAAGGGCGACGCATCCTTGCTTCCAGGCATACTGAATGAAAATGGAGATGACGTTGCAGCATCAGCTTTAGATTTGACTGAAAAGCTCTTTTTGTGTGATTGTTGCTCATCTTGGTCATTTTCATCTTCTGAATCTCTATCTCTCTTCTTGCGAGAAGCACTAGATGAAGAAGTAGTAGTAGTAGCAGCAGAGGGTACATTGAAACTGAATGTGGGTGCAGGTGCTGCTGGCTTGTCAGTGGATGTGGTTGCAGGACTATTGAAAGAGAATGGCTTGGGCGTTGCTTGTTTATCAGATGGTGTGCTCGTGGCAAATGAGAATGGTTTAGCAGGTGCAGGCTTATCAGAAGAAGTTGTGGAAGCAGGAGGCAAATTGAAACCAGCAAATGGCGAGGGCTTGTCGGTAGTCTTTGCTGGTTGATTGAATGAAAATGATGGAGCAGAGGTGGCAGGCTTATCAGTGGTTGATTTTGTGAATGGCTTACCGCCAAATGAGAAGGCTGGTTTCTTGTCCTCCTTCTCAGTGGTATCTTCATCATTATCTTCTATCACGACAGTATCCGATGTCTTATCTCCAGCAGGCTTGCCAAAGAAAGAAGAAGGCCCAGGGGGAATCGAGAATCCTTCAGATGATGTACTTGCACTCTTATTAAATCCGCCGAATGTAGGCTTGCCGGTCTCTGAGGTCGTCTTGCCTGTCGTTGTAGACTTGTCTGCTTCCTTGGTTGTCGTAGTAACTGTAGCAAAAGGTGACGGGGATGCTGCAGCGACTGCTTGAGTACTGGTGTCCGAGGCGGTAGATGTAGCACTCAGTTCACGTTGCTGACCAAATAATAGGCTCGTGCGAGGAGCAGCTTGCTTTTCAGTGGCATTTCTATCCTCCTCCTTTTTCGTTTCTTCAGCTGCTGGTGTGGTGGTAGAAGTGGTTTCCTTCTCAGTAGAAATTGAGTTGGTAGCGCTCTCAAATGTGCTGATGGTGGGAGCAGGGCTAGCGGCATTTGCAATGACAGAGGATGGACTACTGACTTCAGAGGCTGATTTCAGGCCTGCAAATGTAGGTGGGACGTCAGTCTTTTTGAGGGTGGAGAAAGTGCTGGATTCGTCACCCTTTTTCTCGGTAGATGTAGATGTAAAAGATCCAAATGACATGGTGGGTGGTTTTTCTGCTGCAGCAGTGGTACTTGATTTATTGCCCTCAGTTGATTCTTTAGCAGGTGTGGTGAAGGAGAATTTAGGTGCGGGAACAATCTCTGTTGGCTTGCTGTCATCTTTTTCATTGTCACTGCCTTCAGGAGAATGAATCTCTGTAATTTTAGCTGAAGGAATAGGGTTGCCAAAGCCAGCAAAGGGTGAAGGCGTGGTTTTTGAGGGCATACCTAAGCCAGCAAAGGGAGAGGGAGCAGATGTAGTAGCGGGTTTTCCCTCCTCTGCTGCTGTTGTAGCCTTGATTGTACCGAAGGACATGGTGGATGTGGTAGGTGCCGTGTTGGATGGTGCGCCAAAACTAAAAGCAGCAGTGGTAGGTTTGTTCTTGTCAGCAGTATCTTTAGGTGCAGCAAAACTGAAAGGCGAAGACAATGTTGTTGTGGTAGGCGCTTCCAATGGCTTAGAAGTTGCGGCACTGGGTGTTGTTGATGGTTTACCAAATGAGAATCCTGCAAAGGGTGTTGCTGGAGCAGGAACTGAAGTGGCAGGTTTGCTAGATCCAAAACCACCAGACGAAGATGCTGCCGCTGCTGCTGATGTAGCGGGTGGCTGTTCATCAGAATCCATACTGGCATCATTATCATCCATGGTCTTTGCTGTTTCTTGAAGTTGAGCTGGTTTGCCTGTCCCAATTGTGGCATATGAGCAAACATTTCAATTCAACACACACATTCTCTCTGTTGCTTACCAAATCCACCAAACATACCTCCAGAGGAGCTGCCAAATCCTGATTGAAAACCTCCTGTGCCTCCACTAGCTGAAGTAGGTATATTAGATGCACCTCCAAAGGGGCTACTGTTGGTATTCATTCCAAATCCACCACCAAATGTAGGTGCAGTCGTTGTAGTCGATGTAGATGCTGGTGTTGAAGAGGGTACTACAGGGCTTCCAAATCCACCGAATCCCATGGAAGAAGTAGGTGCGTTCGTAGCAGAAGAAAGGTTTGTGCTGCCACCAAAGCCCAATGTTGTTGAGGGTTGTTGTTGTTGTTGTTGTTGTTGTTGTGGAAATCCACTGTTAAATCCTAAAGTTGGAGTCGTAGAAGCAGCTGCAGGCGCACCGAATGGACTACCAAAGGAAGGTTGCACTGGAGGTTTAGCACCTGTTAATGAAGCAGCCGAAGAAGGGCTATTGAATCCAAATGGACCCATGGGACTAGTACTTCCAGGAGCACTACCAACGCTTCCAACTGAATTAGTAGAAGTTGTTCTATTCAAGCGACGTCTAGGTTGAGCAATAGGACGGTCTGGGTTGCTGCTAATGTGTTATATTAAACGCGTTTTCCAATCCAATGCTTTGCTGCCCAAATACCTCATTTATAAATCGATCCGTTTCTTTTTGTGATAGTGAGATGAATAAGAAAGAAAAGGAGGGGAGTATCATGTTGAACTAGCACATCCGTCTATAAACTGAAAAAAAAAAAAAAAAAAAAAAATTGCGCACGAAACAGTGACTTTTTCTATACAAACGCGCTTCCCATCACTTGAACCCTGAATATACGGGTTGTTGCATAACACTGTGAAGAGTGATATATGTTTGGTGTTAGATAAAAGCAAAGGTTAATTATAGGGTACTAGACATCTGAAAGAGCCAGAGGTTTGCTCAATCAACAGTAGCTATTTTTTCTAAAAACGAAATACAGATCCATTGAAACTAACAATAATGCGGCTAATGAACATGAGGTCGATAGATAGATCACTTTACTAAGTGGTGGCAAACATTTGCCAACAGTGTCTACCCAAAATGAAAGCGAATTGCCAAAGATAAACTGAATATCCATAAAGTTATTGTATGTACAAGGAGGGCAGGATATTCCAGAGGTTTAAATAAAGCAAAAATGATGATGGAGAAGGGGATAGAGGTGGATGTGGAGAAAGAAAGGCGAAGAAACGCCTTCTTGTTATCTTGTTTGTTCTTTTCGTTATCATTATCATCTTGATCATCTTTATCGTCTTGATCGTCTTGATCAAATTCTTCAATCTTCGAATTTTGAATTTGCTGATCAAAATATGTGAATTTTTTCAAATATGATGATTGAGTGCTTATCTTATTGATTCCAGAGCCCCAAGAGGCACACTCGTCGGCCAATTAGCCTCAAAAGCATCATATTCATGGCGTAATGATAAGTACACCTCTGTGTGTACGATATCATTGAGCGAACTACAACAAGATGCGCTCTCAGTTTCGAAAAAAAAATACATTAAGGAGTTCAAGAAGCTAGAGCAATTGAAATGACATGAGCATCTCTCTCTTTGATCAATGGTTGCTTACACGATGATACTTATAGCAAACGGGTATCAAGCATGGTCTCCTGAGTCTTGTTGTTTTTTGACTAGAAATTTTAACCTGCATACATTAGTAAGGGTCCACATCTCCTACGACCCACTACAATATATGTCCTGTTAGACTCATTTTGTTTACATATATATTGCATTAAATTTTGCTCTAAGCTCTTCTCAAAAGAAAGTGTATATTGGTGATGTAAGCTCACGTTTTGCGATATCATATCGACAGCTCACTGTAGTAATCTAAAACGTGTTACTAATAGCATCTACCATTTTCTAAACCCTTCCATTTTTCAACAACCAAACTACCTACGCACATTTCAATTCCACCATCGTTATCAGGGCAAAAAACCGGTATAAGAGCATGCTTATTTGGTGAGTTAGTCGACATTGGAGATGCTATTTCTAAGCAGAGGAATATGCTAGCTCTAACTTGGAAGAGCTATTATTCTTGAACAAAACAAGCTACAACTGCCTAATCTTAAAAGCAAGATTCTCCAATATGTCAAGTATCTATTGATAACTTGTTCAATTTATTGTGGTTTGGCAAAATTTTTGAGCTATGTCGCTGATTTTACCAAGAACGAAGAGCAGCGGTTTTCACGTTCTATGTTGATGTTAAAGAAGACTTTTTATCCGGAAGATTTTATGCCCATTTTGAGGGGTTGCTAAACATATAAAGAGAGTTTAAATGCAAGCATACTCACAAAGGAATGCCATGCGTAATTTCAAATTTATTAAGCATCTTATTGTTGTGGTTGTTGACGAAGCACATAGTCTAATGTCAAGTTCTCTTCATGGCTCAATTGCGTCTGACAAATCTCGTTAAAGTTGTTGACATTGTGTGTATGACAGTTGCGGAAGAAATCTGCTAAATAGGCCTTCATATCGGTTTGATAAATAGGGTCATTCTTCAAATCTGGATTATCTTCTTCGTCGTCATTGTCTTCAATGTTGCCCAACATTTCTACACGGTGATAGTAGTAGTTAGTAAGTGTGTGTCTGTCTCAAGAGAGTGTGTTGCATTACCAGACAAAAGGTTGATATCGTTGCGAGAAGCAAATGGCTCGTCATCCACATCTTCCCAATCACCACCCTATGGAAATTTGTATTAGCCGCCATTTCTATTGTGTGCATCCATTCATACTTACATCATCTTCAACGGATTCAGCATCTTCAGCAGGCACTTGCTCACTCATGTAGGCATTGGTAGCATCAGATACCAAGAGCTTGATGATTTTAGCGGGCAAAGGAATGGCTGTGTACTGGTCAGGATCTACACATGATTACATCATATGAGTAAATGGCTATACAATATACATAAAATAACCTACTTCTCTTTGCTCTGGAACGAGTGACAATGCCAGCATTAGGATTAACAACAATCTCGCCCTTGACTGTAATACCTTGAAGTCGAGGATCGCTAGAGAGAAAGACCTTTGACAAGGCGATAGCGCTGTATAGATATAGAATGAGTTGGATGACAAGCCATAGTAATGCCTCTTTCAACTTACCTAGCTTTCATTGTATAATAACCCGAGAAACTGTCATAATTCTCACACCATGTAGTCATCAAGATCTCCAAACCACTCTTACCGCTGATATTCGTCTCACTCAAAAACTGGAATACAGTATCTTGTTGAGAGATCACCAAATGAGCAAACACCATGACAAGAGATTGGATGAAAGGTTGGTAATCGGTATTCATCAAACGAGCAAGCACAGCAGTAAGTAGATCAGGCAAGACAGGGGCAATGCCACTACCGACTTTTTGGATCAGAGTAACAATCAAATCACCCACAAACAGAGCATCAGAATCAGTACCAGTGGGTTCAAGCAGCTTGGCAATAAAGTGGATAGCATAATCTAAGCCAGACTTGCCACTTTGATCGCGCCATCTCATGATATGATCCACATCCTTATTGATAAAGGTCTTGAGACATTCTTGAGCACTTTGAAGCAAATCAATGTCAGGTACACTCCATGCTAATTGCATCAAGCTGGGGAACATTTGCTCAGTGAATTCATCGGGTAAAGGAGAAGGACCGTAGGAGATCATGGCAGTCAACAAATCAACGGCAGACTATCATAGTATAGATGTTAGAATATGACGCTAGCACAATACACATACAACTTACAGCATAGACAATGGGATCAGTGCCAGGGGTAGAGAAGACTTGACTGATGAAGGGGAGTGCCTTGCTACAAAGGCTAGGATAATAAAATTTGTTCTTGGCAAACTCGTCAAACAAATCAAGGATATAGCTGGTGATGATGGAATCGTTGGCATACTTTTGCCAGATTTGCAAAATGGCAGGTGTCAAGATTTGCTCGTATTTGGCGGTAACTTCTTGGTTGATCTTGATGGCAGAGGCCAAGGTATCCAGCAGAAGCATCAGGGACTCTTCTGTGGCAGAGGGCAAGAGTTGGCAGGTACCTTCCATGATGTTGACCTGGTAAGGAGTGACGAATTCTGGGGCCAAGTATTTGCAGTAGTTGTCTAAAGCTCTTAAAGCAGAAATTTTGACAGGAATGCCGCTGGTAGGTGCTTGGAGTGCTTGAACAGCAACAGCGACGTACTGACTGGACATGTCGCTAGGCAAGATCTTTGCAAATTCAGAAGCAAAGACAAAAGCACGGCCTTGCAAAAAGGGCAGGTCAGTAGCCTTCATGTCCTCCAAGACAACATGGTCAAACAAGCTCTTGAGATCGAATTGAACGCTCTTGGAATCATCGTTCAGGGCCTCCATCAATTCTTCAGAGAGACGACCTACAGACAGCAAACAAGCTTCTTGGATCTTCCACCAATCCGAGTTGCCGGCTTGACGTGCTTCGTTGGATTCAGTGATATGGCGTTGGATGGCAGCAGACAGGGCGTTAAAGAAGGGCGCAGGGAAAGCATCTTGCAAGTTCATGAGGACATCAATAGAAGCAACGCGGGCATTGAAGGTGAAGGTTCCGTCTTCTTCGTCAGCAACAAACTGATTAGCATCGCTGGACCAGGATTCAATTTGTTCGTGTGTGATTTGCATGTAGATGATGTAGACATACAGCAATTGCTCAAAGAAGCCAGTAGCAGCACGGTTCTCATTGACAAACAAGTGCTTGACAGTCTTCTTGGTACAAGCAGTGCCTACAAAGTCAAACAAGACATACAACAAGTTTTGGAAACCAATTTCGTTTCCTTCAGAATCCTGATATGTCTCTCCAATATCGCCGCCATCCTCGCTGACAAATTCCTGGACGTAGCGTTCACGCAAGTTGTAAAGATCCATCCAAATAGGCTCGAAAATCTGAGGTAAGTTGGTTGCAATGTATTTGGGAAACTCGACGCTGATGGTGCAAATACACTTGACAACCTTCATCTTAAGACCGTACTCTTCCGTTGCCTTTTCAGCGTCGCCTTGCACATGGTGGTTGAGGATCACAATGAAAGCATCCATCCACTGAGGAATAATGGGAGCGATAAACTGATCTGCCAAACCAGGGTTCTCTTCACGCAACGTAGAGATCATTTCAATGCAACTGGTCAAAATATTGACAGCTCTGCCACGGGTGCTGAAGGAATAAACGTTGTCTGAGGTCAAGATACGGTACATTTCTGGGATCAGTACAGGGCCGACTTGAGGAAGTTGTTGGATACTGATGTCCTTCTTGACCATCTCCAATAACACATGCATCGCACCGTGCACACTGTCGCTGTTGTTGGCTTTCAAGTAGCTCAACAAGATGTCAAACAAGTTGGGCCAGTCTTCAGGGAAATCGTCATGGGCAATCTTGGAGACGACGTAGGCACTGACTACTCTGATCTTGGATTCGGGATCTGCGAGACCTGTTACAATGATTTCACGAACAGCAGCTTTGCTCTGCTGAATAGCGTCAGTCAATGGGCTTTCTAGAAGGGCTCTTTCAGGTACTTGCCTCGGGAGATGCTTCAGGACCAACAAACTTGTCGTCATTCTTGGGAGACCAGTGAGTAGTAACAAATGATTTGAGAGTAACTGCAGCCAAGTATCAACAAAGGTTAAGGGTGTATAGATGTCACAATGTCTTGGGTTAGTTTATGTGTTAGTATATATGTAAAAGGATATTTGACGATGAGGGATTTCATGTTGCTGCGAAACAGTGAGCTTTGCGAGACTGATGGGAAATTCTAATCATGTTTCGATTTTCTAAGGGGTGAGCCGTATAAGCAGCGTTGCATTAACTTGACGCTTACCAGGTTGAACAGCTAGCTCCTTGAGTCTGTTCTCGGCAGCAGTACGAATAGAGCCATCGCTATTTGCGACACCCAAAAGAGTTTCAAACACTGCGTTATCCATCTTTCTTGGTTATTGATTAAGGACGAAGGAGAATGGGAGAAAAAAGAAGTCGAAAAATCAAAAATTCAAACTTCGCGTATTATAATAACACGAAAACCGAAAATGGGATGTGTAGCAGTAGGCATTGCGACACGAACAGAAGGAGGTGTGGTCTACAGATGGGGTGGTTCTTTGGCATGACAAACTTGCACATGGCCAAGCTCTTTGATTCCCGAGATGCATAAAAGCAATAGGTGTTTAATGCTCTGATCTATCTGAATCTCGACATATCGCATACGACTATCACTTTCCATGCTTCCTTGGCTGAAAGCGGTGTATGTATATCACAACATTTTGAAATGAAAAACAGTGGCTTGTTCGAGGCAAATCGGGATTTCGAGGGGAAGAGACCGAGGAGAGGGGGGTCAACTTGGAGTCTGTAGGCCATCCTAACATCAAACCTTCCTTCTAAACGCGGTCTAATTAATCACTATGGTAACGTAGAAAATCATCAATCCATTCAACCATCAAATCCATCCATCCTACATGACACACACATCAGCTCGAATTCGATGGATGCATCGATTTTATACAACTTGGTGGATAGGACGACCATAACATTGGACGATTGTAGGATGTCTTGAGAGTGCTTGGATTTGATCTGGATGGAATTGGACCCAACACCTCTAAATGTATATTAACGCTATTTAACACTTACTAGTCCAAGGGTACCAGTTCCTTCGGTAAGCGTCATACCAAGACCCACACTCTCTGCAGACGTTGCGGTAACCGTTCTTTCCACAAGCAAAAGAGCACCTGTGCTCAATGTGGCTACCCTGCCGCTAAGATCAGATCTTGTAAGTGATGTGTAGATTTTCGTAGAGAATACACGTTACTAACTATTACCAACAGTCAACTGGTCCGAAAAGGGTCAACGCAGAAAGACCACCGGTACTGGCCGTATGGCTCACTTGAAGGATGTTCAACGTCGTTTCAAGAATGGTTTCCGTGAGGGTAAGTGTAGTTGTTTTTAAACAGTGGATAGCATTGTGTTGATATCATGTTGTTTAGGTACTCAAGCCAAGAAGCAAGTTGCTGCCTCTGCTTAAATCTACTCCTACTTTCAGTAAATCACAAAAGATGTTTTAGTCCTATCATCGATTATTTTCTTTTTCTCTCATTTGAAAATTAAAAAAAAGCTTATTGGACCTTTTTCACACATCAAATTGGCTGTGAGGCTGTATGTTGTTGTTGTTTGATGGTAGGCAAAATGCGGATGGGTTATTGAAATGCGCACAATGCACGGAGATGGGAACAGCTGATGAAGAAGAAGCGTGGAAGTACTATGCTGGAAAAGTTTGTTTCATGTTGATTACCCAACTGTTGATGACAGCCTTCAGATGGCATGCATTCGATCTGACAGGATAAGAGATACGTCTTATAGAAATCTACGAGGCTGATGACGGTATTGCAAGTGCTTATTTTGATGGGAGATCATGGCATTTGAATACAGCATGCTTGTCCAAGTAACATGCAGCTTGACATTTCGCATTTGGACGAGTCATCTGCAACAATTAAACGCATGTATCAGATACGAAAATGCACAACAAAAATAGAAGAAATTCGATGAGGCTGAACTATGGCAGAGTGTCAATTCACAATCCTCTTCATCAGCTTCTTGAACATCGATTGCCTTCATGATTTATTTTTAAAGGTTTTTATTACTGCCTTCATGATTTAGAAAAAGAGCATTGAGTTCGCCAGCAGCCAAAATAGTTAAATCTCCGCTAAACATTTTCGGCCCAAGATTGGCCATATTTCGGTTAATTTCGACTTGGTTGAACTATTTTGCAAAATTCGACTAGCAAACTGTGATGATCAACTCTTGCTTATTTTGATTTGATATACAGTGCTTCCAACACAGGGAAGACACTTTATCAAAGAGAATTACAGAAGCGTGCAATAATGTAGAAAAAGGTCACTTCAAAGGTTTCGTTTCGCATTCTTACAAGTGTTGGGATAAATGTTGAAACAGGGAAGCAATGTAATGGCCACTGGCCGCAAACATCTCTCACGCAGAATCAAAAAAAAAAGAAGCCTCGAGCACCCCAGTGAGCTTCAAGAAGACTCCATGAAGGCAAAAGGTGGTGATGTGAAGGCGAAAGGTGGTGATGTGAAGGCAAAGTGCGGCAACGATTGGGCACAATTGCATGTAAAAAAGGAAATTACTTATGCCAAGTTTTAAGTCTGCCTTTGGTAATTTTTTCTCTTTGAATTTTCTGTAAATAGATGAAATGTGGTGCATAACATAAGAATGAAGGCAAATATAGTGTTGGTGAATAAGAGCAGAACGATTTACGGATTTCTTTTTTATTTTTTCATAAGTGAGAAAATACGCTGCGAGTTGCAGGAACAATAGAAAGATTGGTATCATTAATTAACAGGTAGAGATTAGGTCAGCCCAAATGGGCCGAGGAGTAATAAATATTTTTATGCTTGTTCATGTATATTTTCCATGCTTCTATATGATATTCATAAACTATAAGAGCCAAGCAGTTATTTTATACCTTTTTTGAGATTATTTTTTTAAGCAATACCATTGTTTACGTTCAATTCAATATTAACAAAATTTTAAATTTCAAATTATATATTATGCCTCCAGCCAACACCAATCTCGATGTTAACGTACTTGTTTCTGTCAACAAACGTTTTATCAACAGGGCAGACGTAAAAACTATTTTGCAAGCAAAGCGTGACTGGAACTCACCTGGATTGTGCTTTAAAGAGAAAACCGTTGGCCGTCCAACAGTCAATGAAAAGGTCAAGTACCATGTTATTTTGGATGAAGCACCTGGTATCACATTGTCCCTTTCCTGCGGTTGCCTCAAATACATTCGACGACTTGAGTCTAGCACTTCCAGCAGCGCCAGCACTCAAAGCATCCCTGATATGGCAACAACCGAAAATATGCTAGAAGATGCTATCGAAGGGGACAACGAAGAGGAAGAAGAAATTGATTTGACTTCTGGCGGGTGGACCGAAGGTCAAGTATTTGTCCACAGTTGTTTACGACAATCTGGCTCAGACCTTTGCTCCAAGTCCACATTAAGCATAAACAATGCATCAGTTTCTTCCCCTTTGGACTATTTCTTGTTTTTCTTGCCTTTAGATCACCTTCATTTGATCATAGGAAACACTAATGTTCATGCAAGAAATACGCTTGATTCTTGGACCAATATCACTTTTGCCGAGTACTTGATGTGGATTGCTCTGTTGACCGTTATGACAGTGGTCAAGCATGATGACCGCAAAGCTTACTGGAAGCAAGGATCTAGCCGCTTTACGATGACAATAGATTTCAGCAAATATATGCCATTCAAAAGATTCAACGATATCATGAGAATGCATGTTTTTGAAGTTCCCAGCAAAGAAAACCAGCTAATCGACCCACTTTATCAAATCCGATCTACGATTAGCGCTTTTAACTGCCATATGCCCATGTGCATCTCACCAGGGAAATATTTGGTGATAGATGAATCAATGAATCAATGGCTTGGTATAGGGATGCCAAATTTAAAGAAGGCCCCTCGTAAGCCTCATCCTATCTGCCAAGAGTTTAAAACACTAGCTGATTGCCATACGAGTTGCATCCTCAGAATGGACACAGTCAGCGACCCAGTGTCCAAGGAGTTTGGCGACGAGCCTGGCATGAAGAAATTGACTGCGACCGTTAAGCGTTTGGTACAGCCCTGGTTTGGTAGTAGAAGAACAGTAATTGCTGACTCTTGGTTTGGATCTCCCGATATGGTCATAATGCTTTTCAACCTTGGCTTATTCTCCATCATGCAAGTGTGTAAGCGCCATTACTGGCCTCGTGGAATGCCTCAGACTGATATTGTGGAAAAGGTGGAAGAAGCTTATGGTAGCTGCTATACCATGAACAAATGTCTGGTTAATGGCGGTAGTCTATTTACTTGTGCCTATCGCGATCAAAAAATCAAAGCGTTTATTTCATCATGTAGCACGACAATCCCTACAGGTGAGAAGGTGTTCGAAGGACCTCGCGGTAGAAGAATTACTATTCAAAGGCCCGAGGTTGCAGAGGAATACGAGACACACAAAAGTAAGTAGATAGTAGCAGTATATAGAGGCATGCAAATTTACATTTTAATTTTAGGCTCTGTCGATGCTGCAAATAATTTGAGAGATAAAATGGCCTCGTATCACGATATCATCGCAACTGAGAGGTGGGAAATGCGCTTTTTTGGCTTTTTCTTGGGAATATGCGAAGCAAGTGCCTTTAGTTCATTTCGGGTCTTTGCCAATGATGGAAAAAAGGGCATATCACATGCTTCTTTCAAGGATATATTGGCATGGAATATGCTGAAGCACTGCCAAAAGCTGGCTAATAGCGACGCCGAAGAAGCAGAAGAAAGTCGAAGACCACTCAGAAGATGCATGACTCATACGCTTGTGTCAATGAGTCGAAATAATGGAAGCAAGCGTGTTCGATTAGCTTGTAAGACTTGCCGCATGTCAGGTACAGTCGACGAAAAAAGGTTGGCCCAAAAAAAAAAATTGGCCAGTTTGAAATGAAAATGGATCATAATTTGAAATTGGGTCATAATTTGAAAATGGGTCAGTACGAAAATGGGTCACCAATACAGAAATGTAATGAGGATTGGCCAAATTCTCTCTTCTTGAATTTTTTCATATTGCTTAACATGAACAAAGAATACAATTTTGACAGTGAGACAGTGCCTGTGATGATACAATCATACATGGACTGGGAAGAAACTGCAGCAGTAAATGCAGCACAAAAAGAAGCTAAGAGGAAGACCAAACCTCACTCGAACGAGCCCTCCCTTGATGTAGTGAAGAAGGAAAGGGGATCATACATTACCAAGAACGAAGCAAAGGTAGTCAATTTGACCAATTTGTTGCAAGAGTTTGAGAATATGTCTATCAGTGAAGCAGGTAGAAAGGTAGGACTCTCCAAGTCAACAGCTATTCGTAAAGTCAAGCAGTGGAATCAAATGACAAGCGAAATAGCTGAAAAAGGGTTCCCTGATTCTATCGCAATCAAAGAAGGAAAGGGACGACCCACAATACTCAAAGACGAACATACTACTGTATTTATCTTTGAGCTGCTGGCTAATGAGCCAACATTGACAGTCGAAGCTGTTACAGACCACCTGTCAAAAGAATTTAGAGATATACAGATCACCCCCCCCCCCCAGATCAGTGGAGAATCACATAAAGAAGAAGTGCCGCCTAACCTACAAGCGTATATCATTCCTAGATATTATGGCAGGAACACGGATGAAACTGTTGCCAAAAGACGAGATGCGGTAGCATACTGGGTTAGCCAGAACATAGACTTTATGAATGAATGTGTATTGTTGGATGAAGCTGGCTTTAACAGGAGTATTATGCATCACTCATATGGATGGCCTGAGGCTGGAACACCTTGCAAAATTGATGTTCAAACGAAGGGAGCAAATGTCAGCATCTTGGGTGCTATTTGTAAAAGTGGTTTAATCACATTATCCAGAAAAGAAGTTGTATTTAGTGCTAGGAGTGAAAAACGAACTCGAACTGGTGAGAAATCTCAGGCCCCCCAAGAGGAAGGGTACTACTACCAGCTGTGGCTTCCTTGAGTACATAGAGCAGGTCCTCACGACACTGGATGCGGCTAACATGAGCTACAAATATCAAGTTCTTGACAATGCATCCATTCACAAGGCTGCACTTATTGAAGATTGGGTTGGGCAACGTGGTTATAAACTTCTCTTTTTGCCACCTTATTCTCCTTTTTTTAAAATCCGATCGAAGAGTTTTGGTCCAAGCTGAAGACTGTTGTAAATAACGATCCTTCTTCTGTCAGGCAGAATGAAAAAAATCTCTGATCGTATTCACAACGCATCACTTCACATCAGCAGAGAAGATGGCGAGAATTGGATAAAGCATTCTTTGACGTTCTGGCAGAGATGTTTGAATTGTGAAAAGGGATTATAAGAAACAAAATAAAAAGCATACATTACACTTCTTTATTGGTGACCCATTTTCAAAATCGGTGATCCATTTTCATTTCATGCCTCTTTTACTTTTTCCCCATACAACCACTACTTTTTTTTTTTAAACATATTCCAACAATGTTGAAGAACCAGTGTAGATATTGCAGCGATCTATTTGAAACGAAAGGCAAACGCGATAGTCACACGTTAGATCAACATGTTTCTACGGTGATAGTTGGTGAGTGCTAGATTTATTCATTTATTTGTATTAGTACTTATAACAAAAATGCAAAGGGGAAACAAATGTGTCTCGTACTGCTTCCGGATTTCCGTGCCCATGTTGTCGAAAACCATTAAAATCTGCAAAAACCTTGAGGGTACATTTGGCAAAGAAACAGCTGCCATGCTCGTTTGTTTACGACTCTGCGCCTCAATCTGACCCCAGAGAAAGCTTGTCTTTAAAAGTCGAGCCAGATGCCTTGACCAACACTGCGACAACAGCTGAAACAACAAGCTCTGTGAATATCAGCAAGGAGTCACCGCTTATTGAATCAACAGCATCAAACGTATCAACCGCGTCAACCCTCTTGACCTCATCACCCACTTCCTCCACGTTATCTTCTTCAATTGTACTTGATGAGTTGAGTTTTTCTCCACCACCAATGGAAGATCGTCTGCTCTTTAACAGTATCGACGTGTCTGCTCAGTTTTATAAGTTTCAGCTGGATGCGCAAAGCCGGCTGCGAGAAGATGCTGCCTTCACTATTGAAGAACATATGCAACATATATTGGCCTTATCGTCAGTTCTCTTGCTAAAGCCTGCGCGCACTCATGAAGATTTGCACAGGCATATCGATCTTAACACTTGTGAAGGACTTCGCCGACATATTCTTTCTAAGCAGCAGACTGCGTATCAACCATTCCCAACTTCAACCAGGAACCGACTTGAAGAAATTATGGGACAAATGGATTTGGTAATTTTTTTTTTAAAAAAAAAAAGCTGGCAGCTACTTGTCGCTGAATGGCTTTTGACTTTTTGTTAGGATGGCGACCGAAATAACATATGTACGCGTTTGGGAGCATCGTGCCGAATTTCTGCAATGATACAGGAGGATGGCCTCAATTCTACAAACAGGATTCTGTTGGCCGTTCGTAACATGTAAATATCTTGAGATGCGAAGATTTAACTAGTAAAAACTCATACCATTGATAGGGTGGAAAAACTACCCCGTCATATTGTTGAAGATGGGCCCAAAGAAACTGAATTAATCACAAGGCATTTGGAAGCAATCCTGGCCCCTCTTTTCGAGGACTTGGATAACAACATAATTTTTAGATGGTAAGTAAAGAATTTTGGCAGGAAAAAATGGGTATTTCAGAAAAGAATAAGATTTAACGTCCATAACGTAAATTGAATAGGACTTCCGTCAGCGATGAAGAAAAGCAAGCCACTACACGATTAGATGCCTCAATAAATATCACAAATGGAGCAGCATTGAGTAAGCGAATTGGCTGCGGTGAGGTAAAAGCGCAATACCAAGCTCTCAATCATCGGTTGGCTGGCATTGATTTAATGCGCATTACACTGTTGGCCAAGGCCGCATCCGATAAACACAAGTTGAAAGAAATCTTTACCTTCACTGTTGTCGGTAAGCTCCAATTGAGTTTCATCTGCTGTTCGCATTCTCACCTTTTTTTTTTCTTAGGCAAATATGCCACTTTCTACATATTTACTCGCGCCCAAGCTTATTTGTATACAATGTGTGAGATCGCACATATCCAACTACCTCTTACCCTTGATCATGTGCCCCTTTTTCTTTCACAACTGGACAAGGTTGTCAAAATTATTTCCTGCTTTCAATATACTTTAAATAGCGGCAGCCACAGCTATGCAAATGATCCATTTACACTCACTGATAACATGCTCCACAACGCTACGGATCCCAAATCGTCACGCAAGCGAAAATCAATTACAAGTCATTATAACCATTGATCATCCTCCCCTTCCTTTGTGAATGTATCCCCTCTCTCTCTCTAAATATACCATGATTCATTTGTCAAAATAAGATAAGAGCAAAAGTGTAAATTACATTTTTATTTGAATAAATTAAATGGGTTCATATTTGATTTTCAATTATATATTTAATTGTTACTGCTGGTTGCAAACAAACAAAAGGCTCTTTCCGATTAAAAAATTTCTTGATCCACATAAACTTCCCCTGTACCTTATTACTACAACAGCATCTGTCAACAAACAGAGAGGTTAACCATGTCAATGACCGATCATACGTATTAAAATTTTCTCTCTTCTTCTTCCTCAGATTTTATATACGAGAAATAAAAAGTTTACACAACACAGCTTTGTTGTATCCAGAGAAAAGATACAAGTAGCGATAATATAAAAAGATAATAAAGACTTGTAAATTAAGCCAGATACGAAAACTAAAGATTTATTAATTGAAATAAGCACACCTTTTTATATTGAATCATAATCGCTAAGTCAATCGATCTATCTTATTGTTTAATAACCTAATGTTTGACAAGTGTCAAACATATATTTACAACACAGCATTTTATCAGGAACAATGGTCTGATCAAGAATTTAGGTTGAGTTAGGCATTGTCTCAAACGTGCCGCAATCTTCCCAAATCTCTTATTCAGCACAGACCATTTAGAATGTTCTCAAACCACTAAATAGCTTGTTCCTTATCTTGAGACTCTATCAAAAGATCTAGCTTCAAAATGAAGTATCGTGATCCGACTACAGCTGGGTTATTCTAACTCCAGTATCCTGCTGGATGCAACAAGCTTCTTTAAAAAGATGCCCAGTAAGCCAGCATCCTAAAAGAGATGCCCAGTAAGCCAGCATCCTAAAAGAGATGCCCAGTAAGCCAGCATCCTAAAAGAGACGCCCAGTAAAACCGCAAGATTTGAATAAGCAGAGATTTGTAATACAAGGTGTTTGAAATGAAAATGGTTGTTCAAGAAGAATTGAAGAAAAAGTAAAAGAGATATGAAATGAAAATGGATCACCGATTTTGAAAATGGGTCACCAATAAAGAAGTGTAATGTATGCTTTTTATTTTGTTTCTTATAATCCCTTTTCACAATTCAAACATCTCTGCCAGAACGTCAAAGAATGCTTTATCCAATTCTCGCCATCTTCTCTGCTGATGTGAAGTGATGCGTTGTGAATACGATCAGAGATTTTTTTCATTCTGCCTGACAGAAGAAGGATCGTTATTTACAACAGTCTTCAGCTTGGACCAAAACTCTTCGATCGGATTTTAAAAAAAGGAGAATAAGGTGGCAAAAAGAGAAGTTTATAACCACGTTGCCCAACCCAATCTTCAATAAGTGCAGCCTTGTGAATGGATGCATTGTCAAGAACTTGATATTTGTAGCTCATGTTAGCCGCATCCAGTGTCGTGAGGACCTGCTCTATGTACTCAAGGAAGCCACAGCTGGTAGTAGTACCCTTCCTCTTGGGGGGCCTGAGATTTCTCACCAGTTCGAGTTCGTTTTTCACTCCTAGCACTAAATACAACTTCTTTTCTGGATAATGTGATTAAACCACTTTTACAAATAGCACCCAAGATGCTGACATTTGCTCCCTTCGTTTGAACATCAATTTTGCAAGGTGTTCCAGCCTCAGGCCATCCATATGAGTGATGCATAATACTCCTGTTAAAGCCAGCTTCATCCAACAATACACATTCATTCATAAAGTCTATGTTCTGGCTAACCCAGTATGCTACCGCATCTCGTCTTTTGGCAACAGTTTCATCCGTGTTCCTGCCATAATATCTAGGAATGATATACGCTTGTAGGTTAGGCGGCACTTCTTCTTTATGTGATTCTCCACTGATCTGGGGGGGGGGGTGATCTGTATATCTCTAAATTCTTTTGACAGGTGGTCTGTAACAGCTTCGACTGTCAATGTTGGCTCATTAGCCAGCAGCTCAAAGATAAATACAGTAGTATGTTCGTCTTTGAGTATTGTGGGTCGTCCCTTTCCTTCTTTGATTGCGATAGAATCAGGGAACCCTTTTTCAGCTATTTCGCTTGTCATTTGATTCCACTGCTTGACTTTACGAATAGCTGTTGACTTGGAGAGTCCTACCTTTCTACCTGCTTCACTGATAGACATATTCTCAAACTCTTGCAACAAATTGGTCAAATTGACTACCTTTGCTTCGTTCTTGGTAATGTATGATCCCCTTTCCTTCTTCACTACATCAAGGGAGGGCTCGTTCGAGTGAGGTTTGGTCTTCCTCTTAGCTTCTTTTTGTGCTGCATTTACTGCTGCAGTTTCTTCCCAGTCCATGTATGATTGTATCATCACAGGCACTGTCTCACTGTCAAAATTGTATTCTTTGTTCATGTTAAGCAATATGAAAAAATTCAAGAAGAGAGAATTTGGCCAATCCTCATTACATTTCTGTATTGGTGACCCATTTTCGTACTGACCCATTTTCAAATTATGACCCAATTTCAAATTATGATCCATTTTCATTTCAAACTGGCCAATTTTTTTTTTTGGGCCAACCTTTTTTCGTCGACTGTACCTGACATGCGGCAAGTCTTACAAGCTAATCGAACACGCTTGCTTCCATTATTTCGACTCATTGACACAAGCGTATGAGTCATGCATCTTCTGAGTGGTCTTCGACTTTCTTCTGCTTCTTCGGCGTCGCTATTAGCCAGCTTTTGGCAGTGCTTCAGCATATTCCATGCCAATATATCCTTGAAAGAAGCATGTGATATGCCCTTTTTTCCATCATTGGCAAAGACCCGAAATGAACTAAAGGCACTTGCTTCGCATATTCCCAAGAAAAAGCCAAAAAAGCGCATTTCCCACCTCTCAGTTGCGATGATATCGTGATACGAGGCCATTTTATCTCTCAAATTATTTGCAGCATCGACAGAGCCTAAAATTAAAATGTAAATTTGCATGCCTCTATATACTGCTACTATCTACTTACTTTTGTGTGTCTCGTATTCCTCTGCAACCTCGGGCCTTTGAATAGTAATTCTTCTACCGCGAGGTCCTTCGAACACCTTCTCACCTGTAGGGATTGTCGTGCTACATGATGAAATAAACGCTTTGATTTTTTGATCGCGATAGGCACAAGTAAATAGACTACCGCCATTAACCAGACATTTGTTCATGGTATAGCAGCTACCATAAGCTTCTTCCACCTTTTCCACAATATCAGTCTGAGGCATTCCACGAGGCCAGTAATGGCGCTTACACACTTGCATGATGGAGAATAAGCCAAGGTTGAAAAGCATTATGACCATATCGGGAGATCCAAACCAAGAGTCAGCAATTACTGTTCTTCTACTACCAAACCAGGGCTGTACCAAACGCTTAACGGTCGCAGTCAATTTCTTCATGCCAGGCTCGTCGCCAAACTCCTTGGACACTGGGTCGCTGACTGTGTCCATTCTGAGGATGCAACTCGTATGGCAATCAGCTAGTGTTTTAAACTCTTGGCAGATAGGATGAGGCTTACGAGGGGCCTTCTTTAAATTTGGCATCCCTATACCAAGCCATTGATTCATTGATTCATCTATCACCAAATATTTCCCTGGTGAGATGCACATGGGCATATGGCAGTTAAAAGCGCTAATCGTAGATCGGATTTGATAAAGTGGGTCGATTAGCTGGTTTTCTTTGCTGGGAACTTCAAAAACATGCATTCTCATGATATCGTTGAATCTTTTGAAAGTCATATATTCGCTGAAATCTATTGTCATCGTAAAGCGGCTAGATCCTTGCTTCCAGTAAGCTTTGCGGTCACCATGCTTGACCACTGTCATAACGGTCAACAGAGCAATCCACATCAAGTACTCGGCAAAAGTGATATTGGTCCAAGAATCAAGCGTATTTCTTGCATGAACATTAGTGTTTCCTATGATCAAATGAAGGTGATCTAAAGGCAAGAAAAACAAGAAATAGTCCAAAGGGGAAGAAACTGATGCATTGTTTATGCTTAATGTGGACTTGGAGCAAAGGTCTGAGCCAGATTGTCGTAAACAACTGTGGACAAATACTTGACCTTCGGTCCACCCGCCAGAAGTCAAATCAATTTCTTCTTCCTCTTCGTTGTCCCCTTCGATAGCATCTTCTAGCATATTTTCGGTTGTTGCCATATCAGGGATGCTTTGAGTGCTGGCGCTGCTGGAAGTGCTAGACTCCAGTCGTCGAATGTATTTGAGGCAACCGCAGGAAAGGGACAATGTGATACCAGGTGCTTCATCCAAAATAACATGGTACTTGACCTTTTCATTGACTGTTGAACGGCCAACGGTTTTCCCTTTAAAGCACAATCCAGGTGTGTTCCAGTCATGCTTTGCTTGCAAAATAGTTTTTACGTCTGCCCTGTTGATAAAACGTTTGTTGACAGAAACAAGTACGTTAACATCGAGATTGGTGTTGGCTGGAGGCATAATATATAATTTGAAATTTAAAATTTTGTTAATATTGAATTGAATGTAAACAATGGTATTGCTTAAAAAAATAATGTCAAAAAAGGTATAAAATAATTGCTTGGCTCTTATAGTTTATGAATGTCATATAGAAGTATGGAAAATATACATGAACAAGCATAAAAGTATTTATTACTCCTCGGCCCATTTGGGCTGACCTAATCTCTACCTGTTAATTAATGATACCAATCTTTCTATTGTTCCTGCAACTCGCAGCGTATTTTCTCACTTATGAAAAAATAAAAAAGAAATCCGTAAATCGTTCTGCTCTTATTCACCAACACTATATTTGCTTTCATTCTTATGTTATGCACCACATTTCATCTATTTACAGAAAATTCAAAGAGAAAAAATTACCAAAGGCAGACTTAAAACTTGGCATAAGTAATTTCCTTTTTTACATGCAATTGTGCCCAATCGTTGCCGCACTTTGCCTTCACATCACCACCTTTTGCCTTCATGGAGTCTTCTTGAAGCTCACTGGGGTGCTCGAGGCTTCTTTTTTTTTTGATTCTGCGTGAGAGATGTTTGCGGCCAGTGGCCATTACATTGCTTCCCTGTTTCAATATTTATCCCAACACTTGTAAGAATGCGAAACGAAACCTTTGAAGTGACCTTTTTCTACATTATTGCACGCTTCTGTAATTCTCTTTGATAAAGTGTCTTCCCTGCAAAAACCTATGGCGCTTAATCTTACTTTTTGCTATTGTCCAGGGTTGTTCTATTGGGTTAAACTCCGGAGAGTATGTAGGAAGATATGCACATTTGTATCCTCGATACTCAATGTATCTCCTTATGTTTTCATGCGTGTAAATGGGTGCATTATCCATGACTATATAATGACCCTTCATATGAAGATGTTTGTCCATTTCATCGAGAGTCATTTTTAAGAAACTTATGTAGTGGCCAGCCACAGTCCCTGAGCTTTACATACCCTTCCGTCTTTCTCTTCTTTGCAGGTCTTGGTTTTTTTTTACGCCAATTGTGATCAAACCTGCAGCTGAGATAGCACCCAGTATCGATGTTGTGTTTGCTCTCGTAGTAGGCCGAGTAACAATGGCGCGCGTACCTTTTTTGGACCAAGCTCTTGAGCGTTTCATATTGATATCAAAAGCTGACTCGTCAAGAAACACGCAATTCGTCAAAAAATGCATATCAGTATTTTCCCATTTACGAACCCAATCATGTCTCTCTTCAATCTTTGCTGGGCTGTTTCTTTCGATAGAATGGAAGTCAGCTTTCTTCAAAGAAAGATTGCACTCACTTCTCATGAAATTATAAACAGTGCTACGTGAAACTTTAAGATCATTGAACCGATTCAACAAATGTTCAGTCACTTCAACAACAGCAGCAAAAGGATTAGCATCAATGAAGTCGATAACAGCAGCTTTATGCTCTTCGCTCAAGATACATTTACGACCAACCTGCTTACAAAACTCGAAAATACTATCAGGACGCATATTGTACTGCTTAACCCATCTCTGCGCAGTTCGAATGTGAATACCCAACTGCTTCGCTGCAGCTGATGCGCTCATACACTTTTTCAATCTTCAGGTCGAAAAATCGAGCCTTATCCTGAACGGTGTACCGCACATAATCACGTTTTGTGTCTGCTTCTTTCATACGGATGTCTTCATCTTTTGGCTTTTCCATCAACATTGGACAAACCGATGAAGATTCACAAGAGGGCATATTTTTCAAGTACTCGCTATGAGTCGCAATCGACGCTACAATAAATTCATTCTGATCAACGATATATTCCATGGGTTTAGGGCCTCCATTCTCATCAACGACATTTCCATGTCCATCTTCAAATAAAAATATTGCACTCATGTTAAACTTTAAACAATTGAAGAAACGAAAAAAAAACAGATCCAGGAAATCTTCATTTTCAAATGCACGACATGGTTTCTAAAAATACGACTTGGTTCCTGGAAAGTACGAAATTGATGTTGGATAACTGACAACATTGATTTGCATTGGCTTGCGACATCATTTTCGACCGTGTGCGATACTGACGACTGTTGGAAGCACTGTATGCCATAATAAAAATGTTCATTTTCGAGGTCAAAAATGCGATCGTTTGATTTTTGCTGAAAACCATGAGGGGGGTACCTCATGCTTTTTGGTCGATTTTTGGCGATCCCCAAAAAGTTGGGCAGAGGTGTCGGAAAGTCAGTGCTGAATGAGAGGAATTGTTTGGTGCTGCTCTGGCGGTCTAAAACACCTTACAACAGAACTTACTGCTTGAATGCATTCAAATTTCGCTGTGTTTTGCATATTTTTGAGCAATATGCAGTAAATTCCAGTTCGTATACGAATTGTCTCTTGATACGCATTCAGAGTATCACGGCAGAGTCAAATCCAGCGTTGCAGTTCATTCATCAAGGGCCCCAACTTGATTCTGGAGAACTAATGCAAACTAAATTAAGACAATTTTCACTCTGCACAAAAGTAAGGGGTCATTGCATCTTGTGCACACGTCAGACGGGCTCATCAATATTGCGAAAATCACTCAGATCTCTGTTTATCCCATGGAAGTACAAGCGATATCAAATGCCTCTGCTAAACAGAAAAGTATTTCCCTCATTGCTTCATATTGCCTCTTTAAATTAAAGTCTGACAGATTGAATTGCTAAAGTGTTCCAAAGCCCAAAATTGTCTCCTTGTGAAGTTTCCACGCCACTACCTGTAGTGTCCCAGTGCAACATCAATTTAATAAAAATGACAAGATTTATAGATAATGTACATGGGCTTCATAAGGAGCGAATTAGAATGCGGTATCTAATTAACATACGCTTTGCATTTGCATCTTGCCAAAAAGTTACCCTATGCGTAACGTTACAAAAACGCCATGTAGCCATAGTAGTAGTAGTAACAAGATTATTATGCACATGCTTTATTGTTTTTGAGTATCTATTTTGGAGATGGATGAGCAGGACTAGAAGACCCCCCATTACCCACTGAAATCGACAGCTTGGAACTTGGTACTGTGGTAGCAGGCGGTTTTGATTTGAATAGCTGCTCCACCAGATCTGTGGGAGAGGGGTCATCTGTATCACTGAAAGGTGTAACTTGCCGACAGTATTGAGGCTGAATAAACAAATACGTTAATTGTTGTATCATAAATGAACATAGTTACATACCAAAGACATGGCTGATTGAGACTTTCTGAGGATAGGTGTTTGTGGGCGCAACGAGGATACTGCGGCATCATTGCCTCCTCCTCCTCCTCCTCCTCCACCACCACCACCACCACCGCCGCCGCTGCCATTACCACCATTTGGTAAACTGTTGCTATTGTTCATGTTACTGTAGCTACTAGTGCTCAAATGAGCCGAGTCTAACAAAATTAAAGTATTTAGAAAACTACGGATAGCTTGATAAATGCTCTCAATCTCCTCCTTACGCAATGATCGCTCATCAAAGACAGCCGATCTTTCTTGCCTTTCAGTAATCATAGAAGGTATATCTGTAAAGACTTGTTGTTTCTTTAACGGTGGGCTAAGTAGAAATTAGATTCGTACGTTCAATCAACTTGTATCGCTTGTATATTTACATTTGAAATTCTGTCGAGGAATCTGATTTCTGGTCTACTTTGATAGATAGCTAATGAGAGAGAGAGAGAGAGGCCGGGATATCAATCAAGAGACTCATGCCTAAATAATGCAACATGCTAAACTCACCTTGATTGTTGAATTGAACTTGCACTCATCGAGTAGATATCGTCTTGTTGTCAACCCTGAGCTAGCATATTCGGAAAGATTGATGGTGAGGCTTCCGATGGGGATGGTGTCTCTGCTGCCACCCAACTCTTGATATACCTCCAGTCGCAGCTCGCAAGGACCTAGGATGTGTTGCTTTGAGATGACGAGATGGGCCATTGTGCTAATGGGATGTCCCCAAAATATACAGTGATCTCGGATAGGCGCTCTAATGGGATGTTAGTTGGGAGTGGACAACAACATGCTCTGGAGCAATATACCTCGCTGTTGAACCACTGGTGTGTGCTGCATTCTTTAGCTTCCATTTGACATAGTACAATCCACTGACCAAAGGTACATTAGCAAGATCTTGAATTAGGATGGTTAACTCAAAGTCTATTTTACGGTCTTTTGAGACAAATAAACGTGAAAAAGACATTGAAAATGAGAGGATGAAAAGAGGGATATCAAACAAAGCGCGGCAAAATAGGGATGGATAGCACAACAAACAGCTGAATAAAATGACTCGCTTTTAATATAGAGTTCTTGGTTGTTCCTAATTGTTTGACTCTGGCATATAAATTGAAGCTTTTTTCCCTTTTTTCCTTCTTTTTCTTCCTCTTGTATCCACGCACAACACATACACATACAACATGTCGACTACATTTACAACGGCATTGTCTACGCCCATCACAAACACAACGACAACAGCAAATGCCACCAATTCAATACGCAAAAGAAACACAAAGCTGTTCTTTACCCAAATTTATCACTATCTCGCCGTTACCTTTCGTTTCATATACACCATGATGAAGCCCTCGGCCAGACTACTTGATTTCAAATCAGCCACCGCTAATGCAACCAGCCATATACCCTCTACTACAACCACAGCTACTACTACTACTACTACTACTACTACTACTACTACTACAACAGCTTCACAATACTATAAAAACAAGACATTAATACTAGACTTGGATGAAACACTAGTGCATTCGGTTCGACTCGGTTCTGAAGCCTCTATCAACACCAAGGTCAATGCTTCAGTCATTCGCAAAAACATAGAAGTGCAATGCGACAAGCAAAACCTCATCTATGAAGTGTACAAACGACCACATGTGGATTTTTTTTTAAAGACAGTAAGTTCTTGATGATGCTATACCCTTGATGTCATTGCCAGAAAGCCAACCTTCTAAATAGATTAGTCAATGGTATAAAGTGGTGATCTATACAGCTTCTATGGCAGAATATGCTGACCCCGTGATAGACTGGCTGGATCAGGACAATTTGATTTCACAGAGATTCTTTCGACAAGTAAGAATACCCATCTACGCTTGACCAATGAATTTGAATATTGACAATAGCATGGCATGATCATTTGTTGTTGTATAGTCTTGCGTTTTAAAAAATGGCAATTTCCTCAAGGACCTGACACTCGCAGAACAAGATTTGTGTAAAGTTTGTCTAGTGGATAATAGTCCAATTGCTTTTGATTTATATAAAGGTAAGGCACGATCATTGGATTAGATTACTCAACAGTGGGGTTGGATATACTCTTTTCCCCAAAAAAAAATCATGGATTTTTTTTTTTTTTTTTTACTCATACCCTTTATGTATATACACCAGAAAATGGCATTGCTTTACCCACCTGGATATCAAACCCCAACGATGAAAGTTTACTGGATCTCTTGCCTTTTCTAGATGCCCTTCGTTTTGCGGCCGATGTGAGAAGTATATTACGACTACAACACAAGTTGAAATGATGAGAAACACAGTCAGTTTTGTCTCAAGACGTCTGCTTACAACTGTGGGTCTGTATACATACACACATCTCTCAAGCTAGTAAGCAGCAGTATGAAAATTTTTCTCCGCATTCTTTTTCTCTCTTTCCAAATAAACCTAAAGAGATTTTTTTTTTCTTTCTTACCTTTACACTTGTAACAATAAATATATCAACATCACAAGCAATGTCTGTTATTGCTAGAAAATCACTCGTGCCCGCTATCAAACATGTAAACTGCAGCTATTGAAATGCATCCAATGTCTTACTAACTTGATATCCAGACATGGTCAGTCCAACGACCCTTATTAGCTCAGTGCAAGCCCCCCGTACAATCAGCTGTCTTGGTAAGTATCTGTTGAATCAGAACAATGAACGCTCGCTCATGCCCGCACTGCATGTCAGAAATCAACCAGCTTGATTCACACACGCTGGAACTCTTCTACATCAACACCTACAGAATCCCAAGAACAGGGATCTAAATATTCAGCAACTACAAAGAAGATTGTCTTGGGTTTAGCAAAAGCAATGGGATATTATTCAACAGGATCCACTGCCATCAAGGCCAGCCATAGTTTGTACAATACCTGTGCTCAACAAATGGAATTGAATAAGGATTTCTACATTAAAGGTAAATACAGCAAGTGTTTGACAGGGGCTTGCATTGAGTCGCTCAACTCTTCCGTATTTGATAGAGTGTAACTTGCCCGATAACTTTCAATCATGGTTTTCAGTAACGCAATTGCATGTATGGATGTTGATGGTTCATCTTCGTGCTGAGGGCCAAGGCAAACTGTACATCCAAGAACTCGTCAACCGTTTCTTTGAAGACGCTGAAGCTAGAATCAGAGATCATGGCATTTCACAACAAAAGGTGATCAACAGCTACATCAAGGATTTATTAGCACAATTCCACGGTGGTGTTGTTGCTTATGATGAGGGCATGTGCAAGGACGACCCCGTTTTGGCTGCTGCATTATGGAGAAACCTGTTTGCCATTTCATCAAACAATGCTACTGATCTAGCACTTGTTGTGCAATACATTAGACGTGAATTACAAGCATTGGAGAAATACGGTGGAGAAAACCTTAATGCAGGCATTGTGAAATTTGATAAGCCCGATGTCTCTTTTGTATAATAAATAAAGTGCGTTGTATGTATAAAAAATTTATTTTATTAGATCAAAAATAATAGCATTATTTTTACTGTATATGCGAAATTGCTTAAAGATCCTTCTTGAGAGTACCCATGAATTGATGCTTCTCGGCAGGAGTTTGGAAACGACCGTGACCGAACTTGGAAGAGGTATCGATGAACTTGACGTTGACCTTTTCCAAAGCAGAACGCTTGGTGTGGACAGTGAGGGACTTACGAAGAGTGATGACACGCTTCTTGGAACCAGCACAACAACCCTTGATCATAACGAAGTCGTCATTGACAACACCATAGTGAGGGAAACCACCCATAGGAGTGATGGGCTTCTCGGTCAAATCGTAATCAGTGGTACCAGACTTGGCATCAGAACCAGTGGCGATACGGTAGATCTTCTTGTTGATCTCAGTACGACGGTGGTAACCACGTTGACCAGCACGAGCAACAGAGTACATGACTCTGCTAGGATGCCAGGCACCAATACAGGCAACCTTACGGAGACCACGATGGGTCTTACGAGGCAACTTCTTGGTACCCCAACGAGCAGTGACACCCTCGAAACCGTGACCCTTGGTGGTGGCAATGATATCGATCATCTCATCTTGCTCGAAGATGGAACCAACGGTAACTTCCTTCTCAAAGTGTTCGCGAGCCCATTCAACCTTATCGGCGACGGAACCACCGTTCAATTGAACTTCCATAAGGTGAGCCTTACGTTGGTGGAGCTTGGCCTTGGAGATTTGAGTGTGAGCAATGACACGGACAACGGAACAGTACTTCTTGATACGCTCGAGTTCACGAGTGACATCCTTGGCACCTTCAGCATACTTTTGAGCATACTTGGTGAAGGCCTTCTTCTTGGAACGGTACCAGTTCTTGTAGAAGCGACGCTTGGCCTCTTCAGAGAGATGTTCAGCCCAGACGGTGGTCAAGGTACGGAGACCACGAGGAGTCTCGACGTAACCAACGACACCGACAACAACCATAGCGGGAGCTTCGATGACGGTAACGGCTTCGACGATTTCCTTCTTGTGCATCTCTAAAAAACAGATTTTGACATGTCAGATCAAAAATGTTGTACATCCCATTCAAGAGCACTTACTGGAACCAGGACGTTCAAGATCACGGACAATGTGGGTCATACCAGCCTTATAACCCATGAAAGCGGTCATATGGACAGGCTTCTTGGCATCATCCTTGGGATAAGCCTTGACACGACCACGGTGAGATCTAGTTCTCTTACGGGGGCCGAAACCCAAGTGACCATGACGGGGAGCCTCGAATTTTCTGCATGTAGTTGTTAGTATATCTTGTCAGTTGGGCAATTGAATGAAATCGCAAGGTGTGTCATGCAACGGGTGTGTGTGTGTGTGTGTGTGTGTGTGTGTGTGTGTGTGTGTGTGTGTGATATATGTTGTACATCCACTGCAAAAAAAAACATCCAGAATTTCAAACTGAAACTAACCTGTGAGACTATGATTGAATGGATGATGAGTATCAGGTTGATTATGGATGGATTGATGGGTCTTGTTAAACTTACCATGTTTAATACACCAAGTACAAAAAGACGATGAGGAAGAGGAGGATTCAAATTCTAGCCATATCTCATCTACCATTATGGGATGGAAGTTCGCTGTTTGCCCAACCCACAACCGCAGTGCTGAGAGACCGTTGTCCGAGCCATGTTCGCTAAGAGCTGTCCGACATAAATTTTTTTGTGCCATTCTGTTCCGCTAGGGCTTATTTAAGCAACCCCTGAGCTGTCAAATGTTAGGCATCTTCATCTTTACTACTTTTGCTTTACCTTGTATCCAGATATCGATTGCCATCCATCGATTATGGCATGTTTGTATAAGATGATTGCTATTGATGTATGGATGCATGGTAGTTCAAAATGAATGCAGTGAATTATGGATGTATAATGTAAGTATCATGTCTAGAGTGGTTTGGTCAACAAATGTGTCATCATTTCGAAAGTGATGACTTACAAAAAATTCTTATCTACATTGCCTGAATGATTGATGTGAAAACTTGTTTACTGATCTTTGATGACACATCTGTTGACTGAATATTTACTGTTTGGTTATATCAATTACTAATATCATCCCCATCAATAGGTAATCGGCACGTTTATTACGTTATATATCATATGGCTCTCTTGTGTGATAATAAAATTGTGTTTTACTCTAAAACTTTCATGTCTGTCCCTCGTCGTGTATTTTTTTTGTGTGAGGCATATTCCGGAGAAGCCTGGGTATATTTTCATTACATCAGGCTACTATTATAGTGAATCTGTCTTGGAAAGCTTCATACTAATTGTAGTCTACATTCTATGGTTATAGTATCCATATACCTCGCTTCTCATTCACTGATCATTGGTATTCTACTTTGCCTGGAAACCGAACAATACCATGTTCGAAGTCCGGCAAAATTTGACGCGACTATCTGGCACAGTTCATCTTGAACTAGCTACCAACTCTCCCTAAAAAATACTTACGTTGTATAGTACTGTTCCTTCGTGCTTTGGCTTTCGAAACTGTGAAGCTTGTTGATAGCAATAGTTTTCAGGTGAGAGAATAGAGAGGCATTCAACCCATCCAAGAGAACACCGTCATCATCCGTTATCTAAAGAAAACATGGACTCCATTGTTAGTAAGATTGTTACCGGTGGTATAAACTTGCCCTACCGTGATGTGTTTGCGAGGCGGGCTAGTATTGGCTGGGGCACTTCTTTTGACATAGTGTTGCATACAAGCATGCATCTTAGGCTACATTCACTTTCTCCTCAAGCCACCTTTTACAGTGTAGCAGCATAGATGATGTTTATCGTAGCACATCACATCTATGTGTACAAGTCCAGTCAATTGTGTGTGCACAGGTGCCTCAGGAACTACAATACATTCAATTTCTCTAATGTCAAGATATCGAGATCCACCTGCACTACATGAAACATATCGACTTTGTTGGCCTCTCAACAAGCTATACCAACAATCCATAAGGCCCCAGTGGCCAGCTATTTATATACCATCTCAACGTAGTAGTCATTGACCAGGGATCTATCATATTTAAGTTAGTTAGATGCCCTGTAATAAAGAAGCTTTTTGCTTTCGTTTTAGATACAATTGACAACTGATTGTTATCATCGACTTTATTATTACGAATTCATCAAACAATCAGTTAATAGTAAAAAAAAAGAAGGCTATATCAGAGTCAGGAGGGGGAGGTATCCATTCGCTGATGCTGCTCTTGATATGGCGGCATAAAGCTGGCCATGTGTAAATACGGGACTTGTGTAAAATCTACAGCGTCTTTTCTAAGATACTGTTATTGCAAAAAATATCTTCATAGGGAAAAACTCCCAAGAGAAAAATATTCAGGCTAATCAATTGTCCTTTTAATTCCATAATCCCTATTTCATCAGTATCGCAATCATCGTTGCCATCATCGTTATCAGCATCAAAAAGGCATCTGGGCCAGCCAGCAGCAGCGCTGATCGCCACCGTTGCCAAAATTCATTCAAACTCATTTTTTTTTTCTGCTTAAGATTGGCCAAATTCTGTCTTCTGTCGACTTCTTTAATCTATTTTGTGTTATCCGACTATATAAGTTGTGATGATCATACGATGCTTCCTAATACAATCTAAGAGTACTTTTCAAGACGCTTCTAATGGTGCCAAGTAAAATAAATGCCTTGACTGAACTTATTGAGTAATTCCAGAAAATATGAAATAAGGTTTTAAGCCAAAATATCAAAATTTTATATACGAAGACCTCATAAAAGTGGTTTCAGAGGTTGCTTTGAGTCGAGAGATACATTTTGAATTAATACACACCATAGTAAAAATCTTCATTTTCAAGGTGAAAAACGCGATCGTTTGATTTTTGAGGGAAAACTATGAGATACCCCTCATGCTTTTTGGTCGATTTTCGGCCATATTTTTTGGTCCCCAAAAAGTTGAGCAAAGGTATCAAGAAGTAGGTGCTGGACAAGAGCAACCATTTGGCGCTGTTCCAGCGGTCTAAAAGGGCTTCCAACGCGAAAAACCACGGCTCAAGTGCACACTGTTTTTGCTGTAGTTTGCATACTTTTGAGCAATAAGAGGCAATAGAGTTTGCTGTAGGTCCGTATATAAGCTGCTCCTACCAACACAGATATGGAGCATCGCAAAAGAGTCCAATATATTGTTACAGGCCACTTATAGAATCTTCGTGTTAGTGTAAATGGTTGAGAAGTGAGAGTATCAGTATTTAAGTATCAAGATCAAGATCAAGAGAATTTTTACCATTCATGAGAGTTAGTAGCCTGGCAGTTTGAAGCTGAGAAACACAATTTACAGATATCCCACCACAAGTACCACCATGTAATGTTATAGATTCTATAAAGATGTGATCACGTTGCGCCTAGCATTTAGTGCATTCTGACATTTGAATGCTTTTCAGGATCAATTTCGAATATGATATCACCCGCACTTACAAGCCTTTTTTTAGTGTATGTGTCAGATATTAAATACCTCTAGGCTCATGCAAATAGACTGAGTAGATGAATGCTGCTTATTCAGTTCAAATCTATATATAAAGTTCAAATTTAGAATCCATATTTTCTGCAAGAACTTGTGAGGGAAGCCATTTTGTTGACTATTGACATGCCGATAAGGTTTTTTTTTTAATGTCTCTTACCGTTCACCCGTTCCTTGTCTCCACAAAAGGGAAGATGTGGGTTAAATATAATGGAAACGTGTTCGACGGAAATATTATCAAACGTTCGTTCTATTTGAAACACATATAATGCAATGCCACGCCCATAATTTTTTGCTCAAGGCGACAGGATGCCAGACAAATTTCTCGGTTTAACATCGAGCTTAAATGATATCTTTCAATAGGCCAACAAAACAATGTTAGAAGATTCTTTGCTTCGAATGGGTGGCTGATTGCATCTTGATGTCATTCTCAATATGTAGCATTAAGCCAAGGATCATGTTTAGTATTTGTTGAGCAAATACTTGAAATTATATGCAAATTTAATGGTACGATTTTCAAGAATGCAGCACTTTTTTCAAAGAAAACTATACACTGTAGATTCCGTTTGTTCGGTCCAGTTTCTTATTTAGAATAAGTCGTGTAGATTTTCATCTCACGTAGATATACAAACAAAGATGTTCTTAGAGGGAGATATACTACATGCATATCCACGCAAAAAAAAAAAAGTACCTCAAATCAAGGAATATTCGGCTAGGTTAGGTACATTGGAAGTGTAAAAAAAAAAAAAAAAAAAAAAAAAACGTGCGATGAACGAGAACGCACGCAAATAGTTACACAGCGAATATCAGCCCTTGCGCACTGCATGACCCATATTTAATAACTGCCCGTAAATTAAATCATCTCATATTATTAGCAAATACACCATTACAAAAATTTTGCTTTCAAACAGCAAGATACGGTAAAATAAGGGTCGGGTAAATTGGAAGGTGGGGATGAAAGAAATGTGGTTGACTCAAAATTTTGATTTGGGAAAGACGGGTAAAGAAACTCCAACTGGGCAAAAGCTGCGCAATGTAAAAAGAAATGTCTCAAAATGAGCAAAGAATGGCAACAATTACTGATTATCTGATTGGCCTCTAGATCGATAATCAATGTGGATATTGCCACTCGAACAAACTATTACTCATAATGAGCGGGGGGCCAATTGAGGTATGACTAATTTTGAGTATGGGAGACAAATCATATAAATAGAGAGCAAGAAAAATGCATTGATCCTGTCTTTACCAAACATATAATTCAAAAATCAAAATGGATCTTTCATGGTGTATCATCTGCGATCGTCACTGTATTGACAATAACGTAAGTCAATGTTGGCCTGATTAAACATTCAACATGGACACTAATAATGTAATATGATTTTTATAGCTCTACTGCTCTGAATCTTGTCGTTTCCAAGACAACACAGATCACCACCAACGCTCTGAAATCAATAAGCCAACTCACACCACCGACTTGTTCAAGTCGACACCTTCTCTCGTATCTCCTCCTGCATCTCCTGTGCTTGCTCCATTTCTATACTCATTCCAACCTTCCTACGATCGTCGTCGCTCTACATCAGCTGGCACCATGATGCATGCCACTACCACCACATCCACTCATACAAACTACCAATACTACCCCTATCAATTCACGCCAAGCTCTCCTTCTGAATCGTCGCTCTTTGCTGATGATACATAATTTGACTTGTCTGGACAACTCAACATACCTCATTGAAATTGCACTGTTTTCCCAAATTACTAGATCAGCCTGAATTTCCATTCTCAATTACTGAATGTTTGACCTACTCAGCTCACCCCCCCCACCCCCATCACCCGAAAAAAAAAGGACCCTCCGGATGCTTCCCAGCTTCATCAACACGGAACCGTCTTCCTCCTTTGCCCGTCTCTGAAAAGGCAAATTCTTTTCCTCTCCTTATACAACCATAGATTTGTACATATAGATTTGAATTTATAATAAAAAAAAAAGTTAAATTACTTTCTCTGCTCAACATATAATTCGTTTCAAATGATGATGAAAATGGCTATCAATGTATAGTGGCTTCACTGGCACGGGCCTGGTTCATCCGCTCGGCTTAGCTTATTCGAAACACTGGAAAGGTAGACATGATCGCTAACGCATGTTATTGCCATGTATTGCGGGCCAAGAATACATCTTACTGATGCTTGGTGGGTATTAAAACCCAAGGGTATTTGTTAATTCAATTGACGCATACTACAGCATTTACTAACTATGACCTTCGGGTAAAGTGATGTCCTTGGTTGCCGCCACTGCCGACGCATTAATACCAAGGCTAAAAAGCATAATAGAGTTGATTTCTGATGATTCATTTAACCCTAATCTTTACTGCCACAAAGCATGCGCCTTGAATTACCCGTATTAATCTTATCAAAGGTGATGAAGAATCAAGATTCCATCATGATAAAGGTCTTCAACTCCTCCAATGCGAGACCCCTCTTTTGTCATTCAGAACAACAGAACGCAATCGGGCCAATTCTTTTTCCCTTTTCTTTTTCGTTCGCTGTATTCTCGTATTCTGTTTTCCCTCTTTCAAATCATGCAAAAAGAAGCCCAAGAAGAGGAAGACAAACTAGTTTTACATTATCATGATGTAGTCATTCGTCAATCCGTAAGTTGCAATCATCTTAAAAGCTTAATTGCCTTAATTAAATGTCCAAAATGAGCAGGATCTGGACACGCTGGCTCCGGGACAGTGGTTGAACGATACCATGATCGAGTTTCATATGGAGTTTTTAGAGAGAACATTTGTACCCAGGGATGCCAAATACCTGTTTTTAAGGCCTGGCATGGTGCATTTGATTACATTTGCAGAAGGTAAGTAGCGGGAGTGCGTGTGTTTGTGCAGAGAGACAAAGTTTAGAGGTTTAATCCGTCCCTTAAGGAGATGTCATGCAACTAGAGCCAGCATTGCCGCCTCAAATGGATCAGTACGAATCTATCTTCATTCCCGTTAATGATGGTAAACCACATGAAGCGTATAGTGGGACACATTGGTCCATCATGGTCTATATCAGAGCTGTCAATTCATTCTACTATTACGATACGCTCAAGTTCAACAATCTGCGAGATGGTGAATTAACTAGCAGACGAATTCAACCACTACTCAAATTGAAGAAAGCAGCACAGTTTATACCCAGTAGCACGCCTCAGCAGATTAACGGATCAGATTGTGGGGGTATGTTGTTACTGAATACGAGAGATGCTATAGCAGAGAGTTGACATGTTGGGTATACATAGTGTCTGTCATCAGCATCATAGATTACACATTGCATCAGCTTCTCAAGAGTCGAGACAACAAGGACGACGTACATTACAGCAAGATCATGATCCTCAAGAGCAAGGACATGTCCACGCCAAAGCAAGTGCGAGACAATATCAATGGCATGATCAAACGACTTCAACAAAGATGCAAGACATCTTGCTCTTCTTCTTCTTCCTCCTCCTCCTCTTCAACAACAACATCTTCTTCACCACTGAACAAGTAGTCATACCATGAATAAAAACTCCACTTGAGCCAATGATGACCATGTATTTCGCTGTAAATTTTTTAAAAAAGAAAATTTTTTCGTTTACAACAAAAGTTTTGCTCACGACATTTCGTTGCTCTTTCTTTTCTCCCTCTTTTTGTTGGAATAGGTGCGTACAGCTACGTTTGACAATATTTTCGCTATGCATCTCTCGCTCTCTTGTCTCGTCCTGTTTGAATCAGCATTGAACGCCAAATAACAGAAATTATCAGCCATCAGCAAGTTGAATAGCACAACAACATGTCGATGTTAGTTTAAGGACACCTGAGAAAAGACTGTATAAGCCACCCAATTGGATCTTTTTGATTTTTCATCTTGAAAGTGTTGATGATGGACATGGGATGTGGACGCAGAGAGGCTAGGCAGAGAGTGAGATGCAGAGAGAAAGATTGTTCGCGTACATCTATGATGGCAACCTTTTTGTAGCAAATCACTTACACATTTTTCTACACTGTTTTAGCTTATAAAATAAAATGAACGCTGACAAACTCCAAAAGCTCCAAGCTCAAGTCCGTATTGGTGGTAAGGGTACTCCCCGTCGTAAGGTCAAGAAGACTGTTAACAAGGCTGGTTCCGGTGATGACCGTAAGCTCTCTGCTGCCCTCACCAAGTTGAACGTTCAACCTATTGCTGGTGTTGATGAGGTCAACATGTTCAAGGATGACGGTAAGGTCATTCACTTTGCCAACCCTCGTGGTAAGTTATATTGCATGTTTATGCAAACATGAAGCATCGACCATTGACATCAAATCATAGTTTCCGCTGCTGCCAATGCCAACACTTTTGCCATCCACGGTCGTTCCACCGAGAAGGAATTGGCTGAACTCATCCCTGGTATCTTGAACCAATTGGGTCCTGATTCCATGGCTGCCCTCAAGAAGCTTGCTGAATCTTTCCAACAAGCTCAAGGTGGTGAAGCTGCCGGTGCTGATGATGATGAGATCCCTGATTTGGTTGAGAGCTTCGATAAGGCTGAGGTTGAGGATAAGGCCGAGGCTGCCACTGAGGAGAAGAAGGAAGAGTCTGCTTAAATTCTCTTTTAAAATGTATATCTCCCTTAACCCCTTATAAAAAATACAAGAAAAAACTATTCATCTATTTGTTTGTTTTCTTACAACAATAAAAAATTACATTTTCTCAGTTTTTTGAATTTCATCAAGATGTCTCTTTTGTTTGACAGTTGCTGTTCCTGGCATTTGAGTGATCTCTATGGCCAATATGACTGCAACAAGCATGAGTCAACACGTATCATCTAAGTGTATGGTGTTTGCGATGGCCAGACAACACTATTACAAAAGATGTATCCTGAATGCTAGGCATCATTCTTAAACAAGATAGCGTGTCATGAATCCAAGGTCAGATGAAAAGGTAAAGTTGATGGGCCATTCAAATAGAAGCATTCAACATGGCACTTGTGTCGATTTTTGGACAAAGCAGGCCAATGAAACTAGTACAGCAAGACAAATCTTTCATGTTTCGGCACCCAACACATCTACATTGGTCGAGACAAGGGAAAATCTACAAACGAAGCTTTCAAAGCAGACGCCATGACATTTAGATTAAAAGCCACACAATCAAGACAAGTATATTTTAAATGTGAATCAAAATGTTTATTATAAAAATGGAATGAACAATAGATTTATGAAGACCCAATAGAGAAATCTGTAAGAAAAGAAGTTGAATTAATAAAAAAAAAAAAGTTCAAATAAATGATTGAAATCTTTCATCAAATTGGAATACAAGTTTCTTTTTTTGTTTTCAGAAGTTATTATAAGGTAGCTAGGGGTTTTTCGTCATAGTCATAACGACTAAAGTCAAATGCCTGTATCATCCTTTAAACAGAAAAAGAAACTCATACTCGCAAAGAGAATCCAGATGATTTCTTGTTGAATAGAGCGTTGTACTTACCAAAAATGCTTGTTGTTTACCAAAGAATGGAATGAAAGAAAAAGAGAGTAGATGCCACATTTCCTACCCTTTATATATCTCTCTGAACCAGGCCGAATAAATTTTTTCAAGAAATTTTTTCGTGTCTGCTCTTTTCCAGGATGGAATGATAAACAGTCTATCATCGAAGATGGTGGAATCTCTCAAGTGCCAAAAAAATTTATTGGCATGTGCAGTCCTGAACGTCAAATCCAAAGCTGGAAACGAGAAGAGGTCCATATTGCATATGGCCTCAGTGAATCATTAGTGTATGCTGGCCATATCATCATCGACATCATAGGTGAGACTCGAGAATCCAATGCTTGATGAAAAACCAATGCAACTTTGTGCTTTACCATTGCAAGTTTATTACGAGAATTGAAAAAAGTTCGCAACGTCTTCAAAACCAACTATCAAAATATAACATACTCAATGGATAATATAATCAGCGCTTTCCTTTCTGATGCTTATTTTTGCTCTCGGATTCCAATGGACATGGATCAGGATGTAATGCTTTCTTTTAGCCCCACTACACACAATGCGAACCAATATATAAATATAATGGGCCGCGTTTTTCTTTCGTCTGTCATCGAGTTCCAATATTTTGGCTGTCTTGGATCGTTATTCAAAAAGAGATTTGTTGCATGTCTTTGGCAGACCAAATCAAACGACTTTCGATATCTGCAAATGATCCTTCAGGTTCAAAACAACACGAGCTTGATTGTATGTTGGATCAAGCTTCAAACGCGTGTCAAAAGCTTCAACAGAGGGCAGACAGACAGAACAATTTCAGAAAAACTATTGGCTATTTGGGGATTTCCACTTGCTTTTGAGTCTAGATAGGTTCAACGCAGGCATGTCCTGATCTGCGATGTCAATAGAGTTTACCAAGAGAGCTTCCAGTTTGGGCAATTATTGCAGCAGATACAAGGGGAGCATATACGTCAGACTCGTTTCAACGAAATGTGCCTTATTGAGCCAATATTGAGTAGCAATGTCCATGGCATTCTACTTGCTCTACATAGTGCTCCATTGCTGTATTTTCACGAAAAAATAAGTACAGCTGATTCACCCTGTTCCTCTTCAATACTGATGCTTTTGTATATGCTTTAAAAGTTGAACAGTACAAAAAGAGTGGCATAGTATCCATTGCTGGTACCAAACTAAGCAGCCAAGTCATTTATGGCAGTATCAAATTCATAACAAAAGTGTGCCTATTTTTGAGCCTTGTACAAAAATTAAGTTCATCTGAATTGTGGTTATCTTGAATCATTGATGCAACAATAAAGCTGGATCAAATCCCACTCGTAAATTGCTTTTCAATCGTCTATTATTTCTGGAACTTTTCTACGAATGGCCAGCCACAAAAGACCTGACTCCTCTAGGAGGTCCCACATTTGTACCATTGGAAATAACGCCTATCCAAGTAGGCAGCATATCGGCATTAGCTCTTAATACACAAAAACCTGTAAATGACACCGAAAATCAAGTGCATTTAATCAGAGATTTCTCGTGTTGTAAGGCGCTTTAGAGCGCCAGAACAGCACCAACTTACTGACACCTTTGCTCAACTTTTTTTTGGGATCGCCAAAAGTCGATCAAAAACCACGAGGTATCCCTCATGGTTTCCATCGAAATTCAAACGATCGCGTTTTTCATCTTGAAAATGAAGATTTTTACTATGGTATATATTAGTTCAAAATGTGTCTCTCGACTCAAAGCAACTTCTGAAACCACTTTTATCAGGTCTTCATATGCAAAATTTCGACATTTTGGCCAAAAACCTTCATATTTTGTGGAATTGCTCAATAAGTTTATTCAGGACATCTATTACAGTTAGCACCATTGGAAGCGCCTTGAAACGTACTTCAAGAATGTATTAGGAAGCATAGGGTGATCATCGCAGCTTATATAGTCGAATATCCCAAAGTAAATTAAAGAGGTCGAAAAGAGACAATATCTGTCCAATCTTGGACAGAAAAAAAAACTGAGTATGAATAGTTTTGACTTGGGGGGGGGGGAGGCGGCGAGCAGCGCTACTGCTGGCTGGTCGAAATACCTTTCTGATGATGACAATGATGCTTGCGATACTGATTAAATGGGAATCATAGAATTGAAGGAATAGTTGCTTAGCCCTGATCCTATTTTTTTCTTGAGATTTTTTCCTGATAAAGCTGTGTTTGCAATGGCAATATCTCAAAAAAAGTCGCTGTAGAATTTATGCAAGTCCTGTATTTACTTATTAGCCGATCTATCTCGCTACGCTCGATGTTGGCGTTGCCCTGCGGGCTCTCGCCAAAGATATTTTAAATCATATATTATAGCATTTTGGTGTATCAAGTAAATTTTAAACAACCACTTATTAGTTAGTAAAAGAAAGGTTATATTAGAGCCGGGAGGAGGAGAGGTATCTCCCTCAGTGTCCTTTTTGCTTACACTGATATCAAACGAAGCCTATTATTGAGACGATGTGAAAGAAAATTCAAGGTTTATGCAGCATTGTAGATCACAATCTCCATTTTCTGATGGTAGAATTGCCGCGCCATTCGCTGCTACTGATGCTCTTAATAAGATGGCGACATAAAGCTGGTCATGCACAAATACAGAACTTGTGCAAGACCTACATCAACGTTTTTGAGATATTGCCATTGCAAACACAGCTTTATCAGGAAAAATCTCAAGAAAAAAATAGGATCAGGGCTAAGCAACTATTCCTTCAATTCTATGATTCCCATTTAATCAGTATCGCAAGCATCATTGTCATCATCAGAAAGGTATTTCGACCAGCCAGCAGTAGCGCTGCTCGCCGCCTCCCCCCCCCCAAGTCAAAACTATTCATACTCAGTTTTTTTTTCTGTCCAAGATTGGACAGATATTGTCTCTTTTCGACCTCTTTAATTTACTTTGGGATATTCGACTATATAAGCTGCGATGATCACCCTATGCTTCCTAATACATTCTTGAAGTACGTTTCAAGGCGCTTCCAATGGTGCTAACTGTAATAGATGTCCTGAATGAACTTATTGAGCAACTCCACAAAATATGAAGTAAGGTTTTTGGCCGAAATGTCGAAATTTTGCATATGAAGACCTGATAAAAGTGGTTTCAGAAGTTGCTTTGAGTCGAGAGACACATTTTGAACTAATATATACCATAGTAACGAGCCGTTTGAACGTAGGTTGGTTTCCACCGAAGCGAAGCGTAGGTCAGGAAACCACCCGAAGTGCTGAAAGGCTCGTATACCATAGTAAAAGTCTTCCTTTTCAATGTGAAAAACACGAAGGTTTGAATTTCGATGAAAATCATGAGGGATACCTCATGGTTTCGAGTCGCTTTTTGGCTATGTTTTTTGGGTCCCCAAAAAAGTTGAGCAAAGGTGTCAGGAAGTTATGACTACTCGAGTACAATTGTTTGGTGTCATTCCGGTGACTCAGAAAGACCTACATGCCAAGATATGAAGGCTTGGAAGCTGTCAAATTTGGTTATGCATTGCTTTATAGCTTTTATTTATACGGCATGAATCTCATGTTTGGTAGCTGTAGCTTACTGAAAGGGTAGTTCCGTAGCCTGTGCAACTTTTGATTCGAATAGGAGGCATATTGATTCTGGTGGTAAAGCTAATTCATGCAAATTTTGATGCGTTATGTTGTTGGTGGTAAGCTTATTAATAAAATGGAAACGAAAAGCCGAATTTGCTGCTTGTTGAATACTATGGTTTTGCACCTTCGCTTCGCTACGGTAAAACCCTCATTAAGATTAATATTACTAAATGTTGGGTTAGAGATGCTTCGTTGTCATGGTTTTTCACCTTTATTTTGCTTACGGTAAAACCACCTCATAGGTCAATGTTGTCAAATGTCGAAATAGATGCATTATGCTCTTGATAAATGCACCTCCTTTAAACCCCTCTCTCCAATGCCGGCTTTGCCGATGGTTTATTCACCTTGCATGGTACTCAATTCTTTATATTTTGAATGCTTTGCAGTATATATATAATGAAAATACACAATGACGATATGTCTTTTGCTGAGCGCGAGCTTAAATCATGGAGCCTGGTTTGCCTTTACGGTCGAGTAGTGATATAGTGGGCAAAACGGCAAAGGAAAAAAAAATAAAAAAATCGAAATCTGGATGTGTTTATACTATCGCTATTACTACCAATAAGGCCACTATGGTTGCATATGCAATGCCGTGCTATATCATGGTACAGCCTCAAAAGCCGAAATGTCATGCCGCATCAATTGCATATATAAACCAAGGCGAGGGATTCAATATTTTTCTTTTTTTCATCGTCTTGCACCCCAAAAAAAAGACCATGATAATGAAAGGTACCATTTTGTTCATCATCAATGCCTTGTTCTTGGTAATGACTACTGCGCAATTCAATGATGATATCAATACCAACAGCATCAGCTTTGTGACACCTATCGCTGATACCCCTCCCCCTACTCTTGCTACAACCACTGCAGCTGAGAGCGACAATACGAATGCAATTTTGCCAGCTGTTACCATGACAGTGACAGAAGTATCTACCATAACCACGTTTCCAAAGCAAACCACAGCTACTTCCTCTACCACTGCGACTACCACAAGTAATGATGCATCAAGGTAAGTTTCCTCATTGCGAGTTGTATAGCATCATCATGTTGTATTGAAATCACCCAAATTAAAAACAGATTATTCATGATGAAGTCATCTCAGTTAGCGGCCATTGTCGTATTGGCGTATTTGGTGTTTTTGATCTAGATCAGAAAACAGAAATAAAGCATGTATAAAACTTGATGATCTCTTCTCTCTCTCTCTCTCTCTCTCTCTCTCTCTCTTTCTATCTCTTTTTCTTTTTATATATCATCTTTGATTTCTTGATCTGATCAATTTGCACCGAAACAGATGTATGTATTTTACAGTGATTGGAGATGTCTTGATGTAGATGATGGGTTTCGGAAGGATGAAACGATACCATAATGAAAAATCAAGACATGATTGACATGTTGCAGCCATTCTGATATTCATCTTTTTTTTTTTTTTTTTTTTTTCTTTTGGCCATCATTTAGAAATTTAGTATAAAAATTTAAATGGGAATGACAGAAAACAACAACGCCAACTACTATACAGGCAACGCCCAACCACCACCACCCGCTTATCAGGGTGGAGCACCTGCCGGTCAAACTTACTATCAACCACCACCTCCTCAAACTGAGTACGCACCCCCACCACCTACTAACAATCAACCAGCTAGTATGGGCCAACGATTTACACAATTCTATGCTCCACCCAAAAACAGAAAGCTAGGCATGAAGAGGCGACTCTGCTCATTCATCTGCTGTTGTATCCTGATCGGATTGATCGTTGGTTTAGCTGTCGGTTTAACACAAAGAAGCTATTACAGCTACAATAGCAGTTGTAACTGGTAAATGTGTGCATGCATGTAGGATACGAGAGTGACACTAACTGATCGCATTTCGTTTCATAGTCGAACCAATTCAGACTGCACCGTTCGATATGGTAAGCACATCTTTAGATCAGGAAAAATAATTGTCATATACTAACCACGCTACATGATAGGACCAAGCACTTACTGTTACTCTGGCTGTCAATGTGCTAGAAGATAAAACTCTCTTGTGTACCTTTAATAATGTCTACTATACTTAATTCCAAGTCGTTCTTTTATAAATAAATGTCGAATCAAATCAAGCACTTGTTTTTGGGGGTATATTCAAGGAGAAGAAGTTACTATATTACATACAAAATGGATGAATGATGTACATGTTGCTAGAGGCAAACTAAAATTAAAATTGATTGTTCCAAGTAACGTACATGTAATGAAAGAAAAGACCTGCATGTCATGCACTGCTGTAAGGAGGCCACACCTCTTTCTAGAGATCCTATCCATTTGAACTAGGGAAACAAGCCTTAAGCACGCCATCACATCGTGGAAATATGAGATACCTCAGCAAGTGTGTGAAGAGGGATCATACGATCACTGCACGTATTATTGGCCAAGATAGACCTACTTACAAGCGCCGTCCTACCGCCCATCATAAGGTTAAAACCTGCTATTCCATCTTCATGGTAAAGTTCTCCAGCGGGAAGCTTCCACGGCAAAAGAACAATCATCAAGCGTCCTTTTTTTTCTCTCATTTCTTGTGATTTTCCAATGTCAGGTTGCAACACAACAGCAACACTATCCGTGCACCGTACGCTGAAAACATTGAAGGAAGCATGGTTACAGTGACACACGGCTGCTTTATTGTTGCGAATATGACAAGTTGGTGCAACACAACATGATATCTGGAATATATCAAGCTTAAATTCGTCAAATAAAAAGGAGGATGCGGAGCACTTGCGCAATCATTGATAATGCCGTGCTGGTCTATTCTTCTATGAGCCGTTGTTTTCGTCATTCTTGTGCTTTTCGGATTTGAATTATCCCATCTTGTCGCTAAACCTTAAGTTTCTTAATTCTGGTCGCAGGACCAATGCGTCCTGGATAAAAAGATATAAAAAGAAAGACCAGCGTTCTGTTCTCTCTCTCGTTTTTTTTTCATCTTCTCTTTCTTCCATTATACACACACATACAAACAATATGACACTTCAAAAAGAAATCCACATTCCATTTCTAAGTCAAGATGAACAAATCTTTTTAAACACCACAGCAACATTTAGTCAGTACAGAAGAATGTCGAATCAATCCCTGGTGGACCCATCTAGCAGCAGCAGCCATCATCGACCAAGTCTAGAGAGCAATCGCCTCAGCCATAACAAGCGACATCAAGTCGTTTCTGTTTCTTCATTATCGTCCTTTTTATTCAAGAGAAGAGGCTCTTCTACATCGTCCTTGGCTTCATCATCTTCTTCATCCATGGACTTGTCTTCTACATGTCCGTCGTCCCTGGCTGAGGATGACTACTTTCCCCCGCAATCACCCAAAGCAAGAGAATTGGAGTCGCTTATTTTCGAACAACCACAAAGAACAGTGCGACTAAGCTTGACTCCACGTTGTGCAGTCTAAATTACTTTGTATATACCAATATGCCACATACTCTTAACACTCGCATTGTATAAACGCCTCTTCCCTCTCGCTTTCGCTGAATCAGGATAACCCCTAGCTTTTCAAGTACATGTAAATAAATACACATATATACATATTGCAATACCCAAACCAAAAAAAAGGTTCCAGTAAATAATGCATCCGGGATATCAGTTCCCCCCCATACATTTGATGATGAAGCATAAATGAATGTAAAGATGGGCGCGGGAATGCATTAGTCTACACGATCTATAGGCTCTCCTGTATATATTCAAATGTGAAACCAAAATCAATCTAATTAGATTTCATCATGACATGTAAGCGTTGGCCCTCTCTTGGCAGTTGGAATTCATTGCAAAGGTAGCTTGACTATGATTGAATTTCAAATCCATTGCAAACCTCATACTTTATGCACTTGATTGTTTGTTATTTATCAAAGTGCTGACAAATATAAACATGCAAGTTGCTGCTGCAATTGCGTTTCACTAACCTCATGAAATAATAGTGGTAAAAGTACAGAGCTATCTAGTTGATATCACTGGATTGCCAAATCATGATGGTGTGCTGCGGTTAATAGCTTTTGTTAAACCCCTCTTCTCTCCTCCCCTGTCTCCCCGCCACTCTGGATATATCCATGTTTTGAGGTTCAGGGTAAACCAAAACTTGATCCGAATGTTATAATTTTATCAGCGAATATAAATGTAGTAAAACGGGAATACAGTATATGAACGGAGCGGTTTTAGACATTTCTCTTTTTCCATACAGCGCTCAATTCATAGCTCTCTTATAAGCATCTATACGCCGTTGTTGATGAACAGCTTATCCATGAATGGCGAGCAATGTATCCTATAGCAGCTCTTGTAACTACACGAGGACAGCTCGCTTTGAGATGGTGAAGAGACGTGTGTAATCTAGTAACCAGATCAAGAGTCATGCAACGGGATTCTGTACTCGTCATATAAGTTGAACCAGAGAGATATCATGGATGGTGGTATCAACTACATCCAATATGCTGTTTCTGTAGGACACAATAATTAATCCCTACATGCTCTCAAAAGGGTGGTTACCACTTGCGCGTGTTTTTCATTGTAACTCGACACCAAATCACGATGCCATTAGAATGGAAAGTTGAGTACTTGGCTAGGTATCACTTGGAGTCAGATGAAACTGTCAATCTTTGGCAATTCAATGCACATTACGCCGTATTAGCATAGCAGATACCTGATAATTGTTTATACATGCTGGAAATTACCTGCCAACCCCAGGGCTTTCCTTGCCATGTTATAATAATATTAGGCGTTATCCGTCTCCCATGTACATTTCACTTGTCAGGTCCCATGTATTCAGTTACGAGAAGACTTGCCATGTCATTCGAGCATTGTTCATTATACTACACGACTGTTTATCTATGATATAAATGCGTACAGTACCCGTCAAGATGATCTCAATTTGAGAAATCTCGACTAAAATCATGCAGGATGGCTATTTTTGACGGGGGGGGGGGGAAGAGATGATGATCTGACTTGAAATCGATAAATTACTAAGGGTTTTTTTTTCTTCTCAATGCAAATCAGACGAAATTGATCTACAAACAACGAAAAACAAAAAACATTTGATGTTGATTTTATCTAAAAAACATTTTCGCCCAAGTAAATTGAAACAATGCTCATTTGTTGCGCCAACTTTGGCGTTGCCATTTGTTTTTGGATTCAAGTGTAAATCATATAATTTTTGATGTGATTTGGGTTATTATAGACTTGGTACATGCCCCCCCTTTCAAACACACTGCAATGGTTGTTTCCTCAACATTATATTAAAAAAAGCATCATCATGATGGCAAATGATGTTAATTGATGCCAAGTCGAAATACAAACCCATCTAGAGACAAAGATAACGCCTCAGATCACATTCATTAAAACTAGACTGATGTTTTAGGCTCATGTTTGCATCATAGTTACTACCATGGAATGAGTGTACAGAGTGTTATACACATCAGCCTAAAATAATTAATTACTGTTTAGAATTCCAACCTAAATTGGTCAAAATCGTTCGTCTTACTACTCTATTACTTACCATTGAACTCATATAAACTTTGCCTATTATTTATATAAACATATCATTATTGTGGATCAAACATTTTGAGATGCCATCAAAGATCAAGGAAAAACCGGTTGAATCCATTTGAAAAAAGGGAGCGAAGCCATTATAAAGGATATAGGGGAAGTACATTATAGATTCATAAAAGGGGGCTTACAGGGAGCCCGATACAAGCTTTATTCATCTTTATTATCAAACAACAAGGCATCATTTAAGGTTTAGTAACATTTCATGACGAAACTTTTCGCGTGAGCTCTATTTGCGTGATATTCATGCAACGTTGTATATAAATACTCGAGCTGTTTCTGGGCGATCTTCTTCTTTTTCCTTATACATTTTCATCTACAACCAAATAAAGCATGTCCAACAAGTCCGTCCACATTCCGTTTCTCAGTGAAGATGAAAAAGTCTTTTTAAACACTACTGCAACATTCAGCCAAGTACGAAGGATGTCGCATAGCGCTGAGCAATGCAACAGTGTCAGACCCAGCATGGAAGACAACACCCATACACATCATCAGCAGCGCCATCGACGAAACCAAGTTGTCTCTGTCTCTTCATTAGCATTACTATGGAAACGTAGAGATTCTTCTACATCCACATGCTCCTCGTCCTCATCATCGTCATCAACGGGCCATACTATGGCTGCTGGATCAGTCGCCAGCATGGATCAAAATTCAAACATGACATCTCATTATATTGCGGAAGAGGAAGACTATCCAGAAGCATGCTGTCCTAAATCACCCAAAGCAAGAGCATTGGAGTCATTGATCTTTGAACAGCCTCAAAGAACAGTTCGATTAAGTCTAACACCTGGTTGTGCTGTTTAATTTCACTCTTTCTCTCTTTATTCCATACCCTCTGTACATATATATATATATACACTTAGCATGCCTTAATCTCCTCCTATCACTATTTCTGGCCTGTTGACCTTCCTCTGTGTGTCCCCGCCCCCCTCACTCAATTATATTCGCCATCACTCCTTTTATCTCAACATGGAGGGGGGGGGGGAGTAAGCAAATGAACATTTTACCCGCCCTACCCATGGTTCGCATTCTCCCTCTTTTCAACAACTATGTTTATCCTTATACATCTCCCTCTTTCAATTGTTTCTATGATTTGTGCATGTGAATAAAGAACATTTTTATGGATTTGCTAAAATTGCCATGATTTGGGTCTTTTGAATCCTTTTCAACTCGTCGAGGCGTCGTTTGAGCGAGGCTTCTTAGATCAAGCTAGATATTGCTAGATGTTGTTCATTTCAATTCGCTTTTCAAGATGGGATTGCTGATTGATTTGCATTGGGTAAAGAGACCAAATGTGTCAAAAGTGACTTGATTAACTAAAAGAAAGGGAAGGCTTTGAACCATTTGAATTCAAGGACGGCAGGCAGCATTCAACATCAGAAGTGTGGTGTAGCAAGAATTATTTGAGGGCATGCTTCCAGGAATCAAAACTGAGCTATTTTTTTTTTCTCTCTTTTTCTCTCTCTCTTTGCTTCTATATCTTATTGAAATAGTGTTAGTATTTTCTACATGATATCCGCAGCAGCACTAGCGACAACCCTAGCACATAAACCAAACAATGAGAAGTCTCGTGTTTTAACACATTTTCTTATAGTGTAAATAATGTCAAGAAGTGACGACGAAGATTCCAACTTGTACGATCAAGACGAGGACAACAGCATCTCTCATCGCTCTGATGACGATGAAGAGGGCGAGGATATTGGCTATTCATCTCGCAAAGGTAACAACATTGCAGACGACGACGATGATGACGACGACGATGAAGATGAAGAGGAGGAAGAAGAGGACGAGGAAGAAGCTCGAAAAGTAAATTCATCACCACTAAACAAGTGTATATAACAGCGTATCTGAATCTCTCTTGTTACGATTCTCTAGGTAGCAGAGGGCTTCATTGTCGATGATGAAGAGTCAGATGCCTCAGATGAAGTAGCTGTTCGCCGCAAAAAGAGAAAGAAGGTCGAAGATTGTAAATAGCGGTTTCTATATTCAGCATGCAAAGAGACAGAGACTGACACGCTTTGACTCACACACACATTGCAACTACATAGATGATGAAGATTTGGACGAAGAAGATTTGGACTTGCTGGAAGAAAACACGGGCATCAAACTGAACCGATCTACAGGCGTGCGTATTTCCCTTTGTGTATACAGTTGCAACATTGTGAGATAACATACTCTTATAGCCCAAGTTGAAGCGTCTCAAGCGTGGTCGTGAAGAACAATCTTACGAGAAACCATCCAAGGGCGTTGACAATATCTTTTCTGACGATGATGACATGGCAGCAGAAGAGGCAGAACAAGAGCTTTCCCGTGATAGCCATCGTCGTAGTCGTGATGATTATGCTGAAGATTACGATGATAGAGCAAGATATAGACATCGCGATGCTTATGACGATATGGGAGATTTCATTGCTGATGAAGACGATGAGGATGATTTGAACGAAACGCTGGGTGAGAGAAGTCAGCCTCGTGGTTATGATGATGATCGTGGAAGACGTGGAAAGGCCAACAAGGATATGATGGATATTTTGCCAGAAGGCATCAGCGAAGAGTGGGTTATTTTCTACCAATTGCCTAGATGATTGTGCGACTGACTCATATTACGATATAGTGTTCTTGTAGACATGTATGATATTTTTGGCGACGGTGCAGAGTACGAATGGGCCCAATACGACGATGAAGAGACGGAAGCAGCCAAGGAGCGTGAGCCTCAGTTGGCAGATATCTTTGAGCCCAGTGAGCTTGCTGAACGTATGATGACAGAAGAAGACGAGGAAATTCGTCTGCGTGATGTACCTGAACGTCTGCAAATGCGCTATGAAGGACTCACCAACAAGACATTTGAGCAAGCAACCAACGATCAAGTGCAGGAAGAAGGCGCTTGGATTTCCCGCATCATGGCTCGTCAGCGCGGAGAAGAACAGCCCACGGATCAATTTATGGCTGCCGTTGCTCATGTCGTCAGTTTCTTTACACGCGAGTTTTTGGAAGTACCTCACATCAAGGACCATCGTCGTGATTACTTTACAGAGGTGGATAAAGTGACAGGCATCAGCAAGGAGATTCTGACAGAGAAGGATCTATGGGAGATTTACGATTTGGATTTCAAGTACCATAGTTTCATGGATCGTCGCAACGCACTCAAGGAATTCATCGCCAAATGCCAAATTGTCGACGGTTATGTAGAGACCATGCTGGATCGTGTGGAGAAGGTGGAGGAGGTCACTGATCTGACAGATTACATCAACCTGAAATTCAGTGACAAGATCAACCTCATGCAACAGCAAACGCGTGGCCCCAAACGTCCTATGAACAAGTCCTTGTACGAGCTGAGCCAGACCTCCAAGATTGGCGAGTGTCTGCCACGCTTTGGTATCTCTGCCAAGGAGTTTGGTACCAACTACATGGAAGGCAATTTGCGTCATACTCCCGATGATCTCTCCGTGGACCCCATTGTGGAGGCTGAGCTCTATGTCGACTCCAACTTTCCCGACCCCATGCGTGTGTTGAAGGCTGTGCGCTCTGTGCTGGCCCAAGAAATGTCATTTGACCCCCAAGTCAGAAAAGCCATGCGCAAAGACTGGGAGTCGTTTGCTACTGTTACCGTAAAGCCCACTGAAAAGGGGTACTCTGTCATTGACGAACTGCATCCCATGCATCCCTTCAAATTCCTGACTGAAAAGCCCATTACCGAGTTTAAAGACGGCCAATTTCTCCACATCCTCAAGGGTGAGGCTGACAACCTGTTGACCATCACCATCAGCATTGCCGACTACCCTGCTTGGTTTAATCGTATTGCCACCTTTTACGTCTCAGATGCCTACAGCGACACTGCTCAACAATGGAACGATCAGCGTAGGGAGATCATTGAGCAAGCCCTCAAGGAACATTTGATGCCATTGATGAGCAAATATGTGCGAGAGAAGCTGAGAATCGAAGCACAGGAGTTTATCTGTCAAGCCTCCTTTGAAAACCTGTACAGCAAGATCAACGTGGGCCCCTTCCGTGGCGCTGAATCTCACTTCAAGAGCCCCTTGCCTCGTGTTGTCACTGTGTCTTCTGGTAACGGATCGGTCAAGGACCCTGTGGTAGCCATCTTTGTGAATCAACGTGGTAAAGTCCTGGATCAAATTGAAGTGCCCAATCTCAAGGATGAGCGCTACTGGAAGGAGATGTCTGATTTCATCAAATCCAAAAAGGCCAATGTGCTTGGTGTAGCTGGCTACAATGCAGAGACGCGTCGTGTTATTAAACATATGCAGACCATGCTCAGTGAAATCAACCAGTCGCACGAACACAATGGCATTTCTCGCATGGATATGGTTGTGGTGGATGATGAAGCCTCTCGTTTGTACAAAAACTCGCGTCGTGCTCAAGAGGAGTTTAGTGATTACTCGGAAACCATGCGCTACTGTATTTCGCTGGCGCGTCGCCTGCAAAGTCCCGTGTTGGAGTATGTTGGTTTGGGCCGTGATTTGCTGGCTATCCATCACCATGATCTGCAATACTTGGTGCCTGAAGATACGCTCTTCTTTTACTTGGAACGCGCTCTCATCAGTGTCGTCAACGACTTGGGTTTCGATATCAATGCTGCCATCACCAGCACCTATCATGCCAATGCTTTGCAGTATGTTTGTGGCTTTGGCCCTCGTAAATCGCAGAGCATTCTCAAGAAGATCGAAGCCACGGGTGAGTTGGAGAGTCGCACTGCCCTGGTGCTACGTAAATTGACGCCTGCCAACACCTTCATGAACTGTGCTAGCTACCTCCGTATTCGTGACATTGACGGTGCTGACATTTTGGATGATACACGTATCCATCCACAAGACTACGAGTTGGCTCGCAAGATGGCTGCTGATGCTCTGGAAATTGACGAAGATGAAATGGACGACTATGACTCCAAGGTAGCTGTTGTTACGCGAGTCATCAAAGAATACCCCGACAAGCTCAACGACTTGATTTTGGATGATTATGCTGTCGTTTTGCGCAAGCAATACAATGCTCCCAAGCGCCAAATTTTGGAACACATCAAACTAGAACTCCAAGGTCCCTACCATGACCGTCGCCACCGTTACAGCCGTCCTACAACTGAAGAGACCTTCATTATGGTCACTGGTGAGACACGTCAAACATTGAGCGAAGGCTTCATCATACCTGCCATGGTGGTTGCTACTCGCGGCAAAATTGCCAACTGTGTACTGGATTCTGGTCTTGAAGGTATGATCTATGTCGAAAATGCTTCAGATGAGCGCATCATGAATGTGGGTGATGTGTTGCAAGTGGGACAGACTATCAACTGCAAAGTGCTTCGTATTGATCGTGACAAATTTATGGTGGATCTGTCAAGCAAGGCATCTGATACCAAACCTGGCTCCGATTATGAACTTCGCAAGTTACCACTGGACCCTTACTATGGCCACGTTGAAGAGACCAAAGAGCGCGAACAACATCGCAGCAGCCGTCGCAAGCAAGCGCGTTCTACCCGTGTCATTAAGCATCCCTTGTTTAGACCTTTCAACCACATGGAAGCAGAAGAGTTCTTGGCCAGCCGTCAGCGCGGTGATCTCGTCATTCGTCCATCCTCGCATGGCTTTGATCACATTGCTATTACTTGGAAGGTAGATGAAGATGTGTACCAACATTTGGACGTTGTGGAAGTTAAGAACAAGGATGATCCACATGCACCTGTCAGACTTCGAATTGGAAATCAAACTTTCGAGGACTTGGATGAACTGATTGTTACTTATGTGGAAGCAGTAGCTCGTAAAGTGGAAGAGCTCATGTCTCATCCTAAATATCAGCCCGGTGGTACGCGTGCTTTGAATGAGCATCTAACTGCTTTAACGCAAGCGAATCCCAAGATGTCTGCTTATGGTTTCTGTCAAAGTGAAAAGCCCGGTTACTTTGATTTGGGCTTCAAACTGAGCATTCGTGGTCCTCCTATGCGTTGGGTATGTATATTTATAGAGTTGGATGGGGGGGGGGGGAGCGTTGCCGAGTTGGTAACTAACAATATTCTCAAACTATCTAGGTTGTCAGAGTCCTGCCTGATGGCTATCGTTTGCGTGATGTGTCTTACGCTCAAGTAGATGACCTTATCAATGGCTTCAAACATATTCAACAAGCTGAAGCGCAAAAGCAAAAGCGACGAAATATGAGCAACAACCCCCACAGATACTAGAGTTACTCTTTCAGCACCAAAACTCACACACACACACTCTCTCTCTCTCACCCACATTTACACTCACTCTCCACACCTTTTTATGTATAAACACAATTTTCAAAACATGATTTTATGAAATCACAATAAAAGCTTCATTTCTGTAGTTTATGATGCTGAGATGTTGCCTTGTCGTATGTTAAAATGGCAGAGCAATCGATTGCTGTGGTGGATTAGTTCACTTTATTAGGTACTAGATAGCAATGATCAGCTTTGGTTTGCTTTGTTTTATCCCAAGGAATTGATTTGCTAAACAACTCTGACAAAATACAGCAGTGATGATGGCCACCGCACTTTAATAGAGACTTTGGACAGATGGTTCTAAACCTCCCATCCTATATCCAACACCTAACGCAAAATCAATAAATAATGGCACGCTATTTCAACAGATGCGCAAAATAAAAAGCTTTATTGAAATAATGCTCAGAAAGAAAATGTATTTTTTCTTGGTTGATCAAAGCATATCATGTCCTGATGCTAACAGAATCAATCTCGAGAAGGTGAAATACAGTTGATTCCAAAAAAAAAAGACACCTACCTTTGTTGGCAACCCTTCACTGAAGAACCTACTACTCTTCTTGGAGGAATGATCATGCAGCATGTCACCTGGTTTTGGGGTACTAAAAAGGCGACACCTTTGACACTCTTCTTCTTCCCAGCCAAACTATGGAAAAAGGCTGTGAAAAGGGACTCTTGCAGCTCCTGATGAAAGGAACCACACAACCACCCTATACCCTAATGTTTGGGATCAGAAGCCTGGCAGAGAACCGCACCGATGCCGTGGCAGAGTGATATTGAGCTCCAGATTACTGTCGATGGATATGCGACAAGGTATGCCTACATTGGTACCTGACACAGACTTACAAGACCGTAAATTGTCGGCGCTGCTTCCTAGCAGTGAGAGCGACCTAACGGGCCAGTCCAGCTGTGAATTCTCCTTCTAGCCCTACCTCTCAAGTTTTAGGCGATACAGCAAGCTGGTTTGAGCAGTCTTGTAATGTATAAATGGTAGCGACAAATGATACACCCCTTCAGTGGCGCCTTATTCCCTTTCATCTACATTCTTCCTTGGAAGAAACGTAAAGAAGAAAATTGTTGCTAGATGTGAGATAGACCCCTGGAACTAGGACTACGAACCCAAGTCAGAAATGAAGGAGAGCCAGAATAACCAAGAAGACCTTGCAAAACGTTCATAACCATCTGAACCTGACCATAAGGCCCAAGAATGTGCTACCATTGGCAAACGCTCTTTCAATATCATCTTGCAACATTGCTCCGCTAAAATCATTGCATTATGAAAATCAATTATAGCAACATACGAGATCTTTGATTGCAACCAGCAGCGATTGATGATGCAACGTTCTCAAACGTTTCAATCAACATTTAGTTAGTATATCTAATGTAGCTCTCCTGTTATACTACAGGACCTCAGGCTTTCAATTCCTCAAAACAGTTTGAAGTCTTGACATTGCACGCATAAAATGAAAGCGTTTATCTCCTCCAAAAGCTTTATATTTTTATGGCACTATCATTTCCGTAAAATTATCAGATTTAAAGCAGAATAGGGCTTAGTCTTTAGGTATTATATGCAGCTCGATGAAGAGGGTGTCAATTTTGCCTTCCTCATTAAGCTTTGCATTTGAGTGCCTAATTCGCAACGACTAAATCCGCCAGCTATAGAAAGTGCACATTGAATACAAAAAAAAATAGGGAAAGGCTGAGCTAAAGTACGCTTTTGGCTTATAATCTTCGTCTTCTTATAAGCTTCCAACAGCATCGATTACGCTTAGGAGAACCATGGCATTGAGATTGTCAGTCGAAACTGGTTTAAACGCCGATTGTTTATACGTCGTCTCGATTGGTTAAGTTTAATTAATTTTCGACTTGTTTGATCTATTTTTGGGCATCCGACTATATGACATGGTTCCTAACTGTTTTATAAAGTACTTTTCAATACACATCCGATGATACCAATTACAAGAAATGTTTAGATTGAGCTTACTGAGCAATACTAAAGAATATGAAATGAGAGTTCATTTTGATTTAATACATGCCATAGTAAGAGTCTTCATTTTGAAGGACAAAAACGCGATTTTTTGATTTTTGATGAAAACCATAAGGGGATACCTCGTGGATTTTCGTCGATTTTTGGCGATCCCAAAAAAGTTGAGCAAAGGTGTCAACAAGTTAGTGCTAGATGAAAGAGATTATTTGGTACTGTTCCGGCGATCTAAAATGGCCTCTACTAACACGAGAAATAATGGTTCAATGCAACCAAATTTTGCTGTGCTTTGAATTTTTAGCGTGGTAAGAGGTAATGCAAGTGTGTTGTCTGCTCTTATTCGACTTATTTACATCAATACAGGTGTGTAGCATCGTAGAAGACTCAAATGTGCAGTTATGGAGGGTTTTCGCGTGAGGGTAGTAGGTTAAAAAAAATGGATTACAGTATGATTAGTAGGATTCAAGGAAGGTTCCCTAAAATTATGTTAGCTCACCCTAATATCAAGTTCATAGCGCTAAATCCAGATCACCTTACCACTTACTATTCAATCAAATAGTTGAACTCGTGGATCGACAATCTTCAGCCATCAAGGCATAAATTGCAGAGCACTGTGCATAGATCTATATGAAGCATGACTTGGTGGATTCAATTGACATGTTCATTGCTCAGACACTGTCCTCCCCTCGCCTCAATGCTAGGATTTCTGTCGATAACGCAACATGGATGTATGCTGTATTACGCTTATCCATATCTCTCCAGACTGCCATTCAAAGCGCACCATCCACAATCCCATCATCTCTACCGTATAACCAAATAACAAGTGCCATGCAACACTCCACCTTTTTATTATACAACTTAATCAACCCATCTATGTCCACAACCTCTATTACCACACACATAAAATAGTGTCATTTTTGCATCTGCACGTCTCGAGGATGACTGGAAGAATACAGCTTCTGGATGACCACATTTTGCACATTGAACATTGGCTCTAGGCTGTCAGCAAAAAAAAATGAGCTCGCATCGTTTGCTTACTACGGAATTCATCAAACACAACACTTACAAGAGTAGGATCAGTACTCAAATCTGCCAGCATCATGGTTTGTTCACTGTTTTAGCGAGATTAGTCATCAGTCAGGTTGAGATAGAATATCAATGAAATACATACGAAGGAGCGTGCACAATTTCATGACGATAGACACACACGTTTTCAGCTTGTTCTTGATATTCACAATTGCGACAAGCAAACATGAGTTTTCTTTCGTTTTTATCTTCTCTGGGGTATAATAAGTTGTTGCTATCGAAATGTCAATATGTCACTCCTCGCTTCGGGTTGAATACATGTAGCTTTTTACCATTCTAAACAGTATTTGAATGTAGCCATAATGAAAGAATGAAAATGCTGGAAGTTAAAGAGTGTTGAAGCTTTTTTTTTTTATTTTTGGTTCAGGATGATAAATGAACAGAAGAGGTTGAAAGAGTCACGAATTGAAGCTGCGGTGGTGGATCATGGTCCATCACCATCCTCATGTTGTTTGACACCCTTTACAATGATAGGCACTAGCCAGGGCTTTGATCCCAACAAGCCAAACAAGAAACTTGACACTTTTAAAAAGATTCTATTTGAAAGACTGACACCAATGCCATACTTCATTGCTGTAGTGTACTGTTGATCAAATGAACGAGATAATCCACCAAATACGAGGTGTCTTTCCAGCTGCTCAATCTGCACATCCTCATAGCCAATATCTTCCAGACGCTCCTCGTACTCTTCAACCGTAACCAGATTTTGGATAGGTATATGCACTGTATCGCACACGAATTTAAAGATATTCTTTTGCATTGGAGATGCGTTGTGTAGAAAATCGGCTTCAATGGCTAGATCGTACAGTCCAATAGAACCATGCAGATTGAGTCTTTTGAAAGCCTTCTCCAAAAAGTGCCAGCGAGTATTGTAATGATAGGCTGAATCGATGCTTGTGATATAATCAAACGTGCTTGTGGATGGCAATATCTGATCGAGGTCGTCTGCTGATCCATGTAAGAGTGTAATGTTTTGCTTCCATTGTGAGCTTGTCAACCGCTCGTTTGCAATCTTCCATTGCGACAATTCATTCGTAATACCCTATATTATGTGAAATATCAGCACAGTGCTCTAATTGATATATGTCAGCCTTCCTTACCGTAACCTTGGATTTATATTTATCTATAGCTTGTGATTAGTGCTTGCTATTGCTTTTCTTTATGATGCTTTGCTATCTACCGGCTAATAAGAGACACGAGTCACCACATCCAAAACCAACATCTATACAATGGCTCGAATGAATTGTCGCTCACCCACTAGGGGAGAAATGCCTTGACTGTTCTATAGATTTACTTACCTAATACTGACGCATTTGGATTGATGTCCATTTTGTCTGCAACTGCATGAACTAGGTTCTCACAAGCCTCGGGAAAACTCATGTTTTTCTTGCTCCACAAGCCCATGTTAAACCAAAGAGTTTTGGGAGGCAGCTCCAGATTGAAGAGCAAATGTCTTAGGCCGTAAATCTCATTTCCATCTGCACTAGCTGTTGTTGTTGTATCGTCTGTTGTCGAGTTCACTAGAATGTACAAAATGCAAGTGATTCCAAGGGCATGCAAGTAGATGAGCGTCTTTTCTATATAGCCATCTGTGTATAGTATAATTAGCGGGAGAAGACTCAGGTATCCTGCAACAACGCTAGTATTGAAAAGCGTCATGTTTTGTTGAAAGAAGAAACGAGCTCGCAATCGAGAAATTTGGGTTTTCGGTGTTTGTCTGTCACACGACTATTGGTATGAATCAGGCACACAAACGTGATTACTTGGCAAGCAGTGTTTGTAGGTGATTGTACAAGGAGAGGAAATGCAGTTTATTTAGAAATGAATGTTTGTAACAGTAATGAATAAGAGGTCAAAATTAGGGAGAACAAAAATAGAGCTACAATAAAATGTTTTATTATATAAATTTACCAATCGAGCTTGGCCTTCTTTTGACCTTCACCGTTGATGGAGATTTTAGTGGCCTTTCCTTTGTAGCCCTTTCCGTTCAACCAAGGCCATGTTTCAGTACGCTTCACCTCGAAATCAGCAATCTTGTCAGCCTTTTGCATGGTCAACCCAATGTCATCAAAGCCATTGACGAGACAGTGCTTACGGAAAGCCTCCACCTCAAAAGGCACCTCATGACCAGCATAACGAATCACTTGGTTGATAAGGTCCACTTCGACTTCAGATCCCTTCTTGGCTTCAGCAGCAATGGCTTCTAATTGATCCTGAGGAAGGACAATAGGGAGCATACCGTTCTTGAAGCAGTTGTTGTAGAAGATATCAGCAAAGCTGGGAGCAAGGATACAACGAATACCAAAATCATTAAAGGCCCAAGGAGCATGTTCACGAGAACTACCACAGCCAAAGTTGGGACCAGTGCAGACCAAGGTACGTGCTTGACGATAGGGTTCTTGGTTGAGGACAAAGTCAGGGTTCTCAGCACCGGTAGCAGGGTCAAAACGAAGAGCATAGAAAAGAGCACTACCAAGACCAGTGCGCTTGATGGTCTTGAGGAATTGCTTGGGAATAATCATATCAGTATCGACATTGGAAATATCAAGAGGAGCAGCATAACCCTTGAGAGTAGTGAACTTGGGCATGCCAGCAGATTCACCGGTACTAGGAGGTGTAGCTACAGCGGCAGAATCAACAGAACTGGAATCGACATCCTCCTCCTCAGACTCGAATTCAGCAACAACTTCTTGACGAGGGCTTTGCTTGGGAGTACCAGGGATTTCAGAGACTTCCATGTTACGTACATCCGTGAGACAACCTTTGATACCAGCGGCAGCAGCCATGGCAGGACTCACAAGGTGAGTGCGACCACCAGCACCTTGACGACCTTCGAAATTACGGTTGGATGTAGATGCACAACGTTCTCCAGGCTTCAATTGATCAGGGTTCATACCGAGACACATGGAACAGCCGGCTTCTCTCCAATCAAAACCAGCATCAGTAAAGATCTTGTCCAAACCTTCACGTTCAGCTTGACGCTTCACCAAACCTGAACCAGGTACCACCATGGCATCCACCCACTCAGCAGCACGCTTACCCTTCACAACAGCAGCAGCAGCACGAAGATCCTCAATACGGGAATTTGTACAACTACCGATGAATACCTTATCCACCTTGACACCTTCCATAGGCGTATTGGGAGCAATACCAATGTAATCAAGAGCACGTTGGACAGCAGAACGACGAATGGGATCCTCAATCTTGGCAGGATCAGGAGTCGAGCCAGTGATGGGAACCACATCTTGAGGACTTGTACCCCAGGTAAGAGTGGGAGCAATGTCGGCAGCGTCAATTTCTACGTTGATATCGTATTTAGCGTCGGCATCAGAGCTGAGAGACTTCCAGTATTTGACAGCACGATCCCAATCAGCGCCCTTGGGAGCAAGAGGTTTATCACGAAGGTATTCAAAGGTTACTTCATCAGGAGCTACCATACCAGCACGAGCGCCTGCTTCAATGGACATGTTACAAATGGACATTCTTGATTCCATGGATAGAGCAGCAATGGTATCACCACAGAATTCAATAACACAACCGGTACCACCAGCGGTACCAATAACACCAATGATGTGAAGAACGATATCCTTGGATGTGACGCCGGGAAGAGCTTTACCTTGAACACGGATACGCATGTTCTTTGATTTCTTTTGTAAGAGAGTTTGAGTAGCAAGTACATGCTCTACTTCGGATGTACCAATACCAAAAGCAAGAGCACCAAAAGCACCGTGTGTGGATGTATGTGAATCACCACATACAACAGTGGTTCCTGGGAGAGTGAAACCTTGCTCAGGGCCAATAACATGCACAATACCTTGACGACTATCCTCCATGCCGAAATACGTCAGACCAAAGGCTTCAATATTTTGCTCAAGCGTCTCACATTGAGTTCTTGAATCAGTTTCCTTGATAAAAGTGGTGATATTTTTGAAGTTCTTTCTTGTTGTAGTAGGAATGTTGTGATCGACAGTAGCAAGAGTACAATCAGGACGACGTACAGGACGATTGGCATTACGAAGACCTTCGAAAGCTTGAGGACTAGTGACTTCATGCACCAGATGTCGGTCGATATAGATCAAGCAAGTACCATCTTCTTGTTGATCAATGACATGATCATCCCAGACTTTATCATAGAGAGTGCGAGACATTTTGTATATAGGGGGTTATTTTTTTGAGAAAGAAATGTAAGAAACAAGTTAAAGAAACAAGAAAATTCTCTCGTTCGTCTACTTGCAGGTTGTTATAAAGTAAATGTTTGCATTTATCCTGACTCAATGAGATTGATGAAATCATTGGTCAATCTTACCAAGTTGGCACAGGTTGTATCAGTGACTCAGGCGTCTTGATTGCCTGTCAATTTACAAATCCGACCACAAAATGCTTGAACTGACAGTGACTCAATGAGTCGCTAAGCTCTTATTGGCCTAACTCTACTTGCTTCCATGTAACGTAAAAGCTGGGGATTCTTTTTCCCACTCCTTTCAGATCATATCATTCAAAACAAATCAGCAAAATACAACGAACAACACAAAGATCATGAGCCTTTTTCCGAGTGGATTTCAATTGAGCCTTTGAGGGCATAAAGCATATCATACGGGTGTATACCACTTGATGTCTCTGTATATGCATTATTCATTCACAGATGTTCCGAAAAGAAATATGCATTGATCATCTTGCATTGTGGAGAACTTTATACATGCTCGTTCACACTTGTATCCATTTACTTTTCGTCTAAATCAAACATTTGCCGTTGCCTGTTTTTATTTTACTTTATTTTATTTTGAATCAAGTTGAACGGATATGTGTAGAACTGATGATGTAGAAAAAGCGTCTCTCTGAATTTGTTAAATTTTAAGAATTGATCCCTAAATACAGAATCACATTTAGTCTCATTTCAATTCCACATTTGAATCTCTTTACAGCAGAAACTATCAGACGAAGCATATCATACACACATCCTATACACTCTGCCATTGCCCTTGATGTCGCAAAATGGCGTTGAGGAAGGGCACTTTATTTGAACGGCGATTCGAGGCCAATGTTTCTTTCCCGAGTTTGGTCAAAGCTTATGTTGCAGATGCGTCAGATGAATAGCGCAAGCCTACAAACAAGATCTTAATAAGTCCAGTTGAATTAGCCGCATTTATACTAATTTACAGAAGCTCGGGTATTTTGTTTCGATTGAAACATCTTATTGAAAGTGGTTAGAATTGATGATCTATCCCTGAATTTGTTGCCATGGAAACCAGAACGCAGATCATCTAATTCTAAATGCCGCTATTTCTGCTCTTCGATTCATGATAGCATTCAGCGATGCGCTATATAGACTTTTTTCACAAATATATGATAATAATGACATATAGAAGTATATATTAAAGAGATGATCTATGCAAAAATAGCTCAGAAAGATGATCAATTGAGATTCAGATGGTATAATTTTCACAGATGACAGATTTTACTATATTACCAATTTTCAATATTTGACAATGACAATAGATGCATAATTAAGTCTAACTCCAAAGATTTGATGTAGTTAGAGCATGTTGTAATTCTTAAGTTTTTAATTACACTATGTGTAGTACAGTGCTACAATACAGGTCGCTAGATATACAAATGTTTCGAGGATGTATGGCAGATTTCGATGCCCAACGCTTAATCTGAATTACATAGGTATACAGATGGTATACAGAACCATGTGATTCATAGAAGGCTATCCATGGGGCTATATTACTCTCTGCATGTAAGAATGAGACTCGACGTAAATGCAACTATGATTCGACATACAGTAGTATATCATACGAATGCTAACTTTGTTGCTCACATTTGTACATTGTCTCATCTTGTAGTACACGCATAAAAAAGTAAGATTTTTATATACATGGAGATTCAAGTATGAATCCCTTTTACCCATATGTATTTGATAATCGCTGTTACACCCAATATGCTATGTACATTATTAAATAGTTTGCATTACAAAATTCTGGCTTTGTAGTCCATGTCTTACAAAGATTTTGTTGTATTCTTTGCGCAAATAAGACGCTTTATAAATAGCAAACATCATATTTGGCATTAGTTGGATAGTGCGCGCACTCACAAACCACAATACACCACAGTCCATTATATGTAAATAAAAGTAGATCGATAAGGTCTGGTGAACCCAAGCACAGGAATCCTGATAAAGTTATTATCCGAATTTAGCAAGTACGGATGGAGTACTACACACAACATGAGGAGATCTCTCATCCCTCACTTACCCACCCTCCTTCTCCTTCTTGTTTACGGAACAAAGGAAAACGAAGAGGACACACGGAAGATGCCGGTGCAAATACAAACCGAGGTCATGCACATTTGATTTGATATTCACAATGAAAGATGTAATCTCCATGATCACACAAGGAAAAAAGAAGGTTCCCCTGCTCACAATATTTATAGAGAGAGAAAGGATAGAGTTACACATTGAATACCTGTGCGGTGTTTGTGCGTTATCATGCGATCATAAAGGTTATTAGCACAATCCTCTTTTTCTCTCTTTCCCTACAATTAAAACGTGGGCAGATCGCCAAAGATTGCTTTTTTTTGTCATTCAATCCTACCCCCAAGAAATGGCCGTGTTACAAGTTTATATATAAAGAATAATTTTAGCATTGAATTTTATTTCGATTTTTAAGATATATAAAAAAAAAGTAAATGTAGTATATAGTAATATTTTTTTCTTGATTGTCAATGGATCTAATGTGATTGACAATTACATTGAGAAGGAGACATAATATTACATGTATTTTTTTTTTCGTATGATGGAAAAGTAAGGGTAAGAAGAAGAAGGGTAATAAAAGATGTGGGAATATGCTGCTCATGAGAGCAGTCTTTTTTTTTGAGATGGGAGAAAGAAGAGGATACATTTACAATATGGAATTAAGATGGTATGAAAGGGGAGGGAGAAGACCGTGGTTCTTTTTTTTTTGTAGATTGAAGGTAGCTATGCTTTTTCCAGTTTTTTTTTTTTTTTGTTTCTTTCAAGAGATTTTTCAGTAAGCCATTCGACATGATGATTGCTTGTCAAGTAGTTTTGATATACACATCATTTAATGGTCTATCAAATGCCATTGACATTAATAACAAGATCCTCAAATGTCACCCTGCAATTACTTTTTACTTACGACTTGAGCGGCTACAATCTGGGCACCAGCTAGTTTCAAAGTATCGTCTGTGAATGAGACAGTAGCTTTTACCTCGACCAAAGCAAACATTTTGTCCTGTTGTGTCTGATTTGGCATTTGATTTGCTAATGAATTGACTAAAACGAATAAAACCCATTGTGTGATGTATAATGTATTGATTTGTAAGAGAGGAGGAAAAAAGGAAGTGAAAAACCAAAAAGCTGAAAAGTTCGAGATGTCCTATTTATACAGATATGAGTGGCTTTTTTTTAACTATTCGTTGTGTTGCTCTAAATTGATGTACATGTCTGTATCTGTATCTGGCTGTAATAGTAAAAGCTGTCTGCTGCTTATAATCTTTTAGTTAAGAGATGTTTCACATTCCACAAGCATATCATAGTGTGAAAGAGGGACAAAACCTATATCCCCCCCACAACATCTCTCCCCCAAACTTCCTTGTTCTCTCTCTCTATCTTTTTTTAATTCGACTGAAAGTCTTACAAATGTACACAAGATCACAAGCTTCATCACGGGGATACTACCATTTTTTTACAGTTGATTTTGCTCATTCACGTTTGGAACGAGAACAAAATACAAATACATTTAAAGCAGCGATACATCTTTTCCATAAGTGAAATGATGATTCTTTCTTGAAATCCATCATGATCAATCTGATTATATGTTAGTAGGTAGTGGAAAGGTGGCCCCGACTCCTTGTGTTATAAGATTTTTTAAACTCGAACTCTGTACACCAGTTTCTTAAAGACCTCGACCCGTGATAAAATTGCATGTTACATTTTCTTAAACTCTGCCACGATTTTTATTGCGATAGTTTCTTTTTTTACTATGTGATCCTGTGTTCAAGTACACATTCCTATTAAGTGAGCGACGGGAAATCAGAGGAGAGAAAAGATAATGATATAAAATCCTCATTGGAAAGAGGAAATGAATGATAATAATAGTAATTATAAACATAAGCAAGAAATAAAGTTATTTCATCTACACGGCCTTTTGTTTTGAGAACAACTTGGCTCGAGCGTTTATTGTTTTGTTTACTATAATGACTAGAGATATTGATATATTGAGCATCTCTCTCCCTAGTTGACTCGTAAGAGAATCGAAGAGTAATCATAATATTTACATTTACGGTCATTATTACATGTCCAAGGCACTACTCCGCCTGTGCGTGTATTGTAGAGAAGAGAAGATGGAACAAAGAGACTGAACAACGGAGGATGGAAACTTGGAGTACGCGGAGTTGTTGATCATTGCACTACATGATAGAGTTTATCACAAATACTTAAAGGAGAGGCAAGGGAGAAGAAAATAGAGGCAGCCCAAATGCTTTCTTTATTTGCCTCTTGACATTCATGTTCTTTAAATGTGTAATTTAGTGAAGTATGATGCGCATCTCATGAAAGAAAATGAGATATCCACTTGGTAGTTGTTACACACCATTCATCTTCGGCTCTAATTTCCTTTCATTCTAGTGCACCCAATACTTGTCCTATACAAGTAATCGTCCCATGATTTCCTTTTCATTTACCATAAAATCCGAGCTCGGGTTCTTATATTTAGATACAAGAATAAGACTCGATTACGAAAAAAAAAATTAGATGCAAAAAAAACCCCCCATCACCTTGATATACTTGATCTATCATATCTATATTTTTCGCAGTAATGAGATGATAGCTCATTACGCAATATGCAAGCAGAATTTAATGACGATAATATGCATTTCATGTCTAACTCAACTTGGGAAGTTCTGCTACTTGGAGAAAGAATACTATGCAGAAAATAGCACTCGCAAAATGATGTAAATGATCAATATTTAATATAAAAGCATCATCATCACTTGTCTTTTTTTTTCTTGGGTTTAATCCATATGCACTATTGCTATGAAAGCATGAAAAGATAAAATGCATCAAACGAATGCCACGGGATGAAAATGATGCTTTAATGTGTATGTCAAGGTGTGTATAAATTTATCCTGCCTGCTCTCCCTCCCCCCATCATTCACCTGATGATGATGAGATTGCTTGTACACTCATCGAAAGAATTTTTTGAATTTATATTTGCATGTAATTCTGTATTATTCGCCGTCAATCCAATTTTAGATTTTTACATTACAAATCAACGTAGAGTATGAAATCACGAGTTTCTTTTGCTCATCTTGCCATCAAAATCAATCGTAATTCTCACCCCATTTACGATTTTCCTTATTACTTGATCTGTGCACAGTCATGCTCACAATTTGGATAGCAGGTTAATATTTTATCTGTTAATGCTTTTATTCCCTAATAGAGTCTTTATAGACATCCGTAATTATATGCTCTTATGATTCCGTTTGTCTGACACACAAGAAAGCTTGTACCTGAATTGATTCGGACTGCCGCGAATGTATCCAATGCAGGTCCTTGATCGGAATCAACTCCGCTATAATTCAGGTACGGTTTCCATGGCAACCAGCCATTTGGAATACTAGACAATAAATACAAGGCATTTGATCTCTTCTAAAATAGAAGAGATAGCACATTTTGGTTTGTGCGCATCAAAACTTACGGAATCATGGAACGGCCCAGATTTTTCCTGATTCAATCACTAGCTTTCTTATCTGAAAAATCGCTTTATTTGTTTCCTTATCTGTTAAGGACGGCTACACGAACAAACGAATAATGTATGTGCGGGAGGTTGCCAAAACAGAAAAAGAAAACATCGACATGATAGCCCCAAAATAATATCAATATCAGGTCATTATATACAAAATAATAAATATAAGCGTCAAAAGATATGGCTTGTCAAGTAAAGCGAATTTACTAAAAACCCACGAATCAATTCCCTTATGGATACTGTAATTATGAAAACATGACGATGGAATTTCTCATGCAGTTTATTAAACAAGTCTCTGTTGACGGAACTGAAACTTAGTTACCTGGATGCATGAAGCAAGTAAAAAGGCTCACTATAAATACTACTAGTGATCACCACCCTTGCGCTTCTTTTAGGATTGTCAGAAATGCTGCTTGTACATCCAGTAAACAAATGCATTCAAACAGAAATCACATGTAATTAGAGGAATCGCATAACGAAGCTTCTTTATGTATAGAAAAGGCAAGTATCACCTGTGTACTGTTTTCAATGCTTGAAATATACACATAAAATAAAGCCAAAGCACATGGTGTGTAAATTTCATGTGTTTTCTTTTTTACAATCAATCAAAAAGCATCATTGTTTCTTTGCTGCTGGCCTGCCCATACTGTTGTGCCTATTCTTTCTACACGGGATGGCGTAGTATAAACAAAATGTGCCTCTATTTTGTCAGGTCTATTTTCTTTTTTTTTTAAAAAAAAAAACAATGTGTAATGCAATAATCTCTTTAACAAAATGTAAAGCGTTCATGTAGATCACTATCTAGCTCATTTCGCTTCTCTTTAAATCAATCAACCAAGGAATTCTGCATTTCTTTAGTAATCTGAGAATAGATTGTCCAAAACTCACACACACACAGATGTACCCAATATGATAAACAGATAAACAGGTGATTCTTACTTGTGTTCAGGAATAGTATGAGGGAGCCATTCTATTTCAATATATAAATTGTAGAAGTAAACGGAATTTTCTTCCAAACATGATCAAACTTGCTACTATAAATGAGCGGCAATGGATCCCCATGCCATTGAGCTGAATGGTAGCATGAGTTTTCATTCAAGAGCGCGATACATAGCAAGTCTTTATGCTCATTACCTTCTTGGTGAACGGACGCACAAAGAGTATACCTGTACTCATCAAATCCATGAGGGCTGCTTGTATTCACACTCTTCATCTCAGCCTCAAGCGAGATTTCTTGTGAACTTGTGCATAATTCATTACAAATACCACATTTTATAATTATCGACGGAAAAAAATGAGACCAGAATATGGATGGTTACATTTAGTTTATTATTTATCAAGCACCAACTACTATTTTGAACACATTGCATTCAAAGCAGAACCTTGCTTGAACCATTGAAGTTGTTCTAATGGTACATGCATTACTACATCTTGTCATCATTTACTACAACTGTTATTATGCCTACCTTGATTAAACGTATGATTCAATGGAATATCAATCGTGGCCCCTGTGCTCTTATGTAATCTCAATGTCAAGGGGTTCCCGGGTTGGATATTAGTTAAGCCAACAATGCTGACTTTATCAGACGGATCAATCTTCTCATAGTCATCTGGATCACTGAAAGTGAGCGGTAATATACCGTTTCTCTTTAAGTTGGTTTCGTGAATACGAGCAAATGACTAATTCAAATGTGATTAGCTTTTTTTTTTTTGAATGGGGGGGGGGAGTATACCGGCATTTTACCTTGGCAATGACCGAAAGCCCATTCAGGTATCTTGGTTCCATAGCAGCATGTTCGCGAGACGAACCCTCACCGTAGTTTTCATCACCAATAATGACCCAAGACACGCCTCTTGATTTATAATCACGGGCTGTTTCAGGAATGGAAGCTGTCTCATTTGTGAATACATTGGTAGCCTGATTGACTTGATCCTCTGAATTTGTGGAACCAATCAGCAGGTTGTTGGATATATGCTCTAGATGACCGCGGTATCTGAGCCATTTGCCTGCCATGGAGATATGATCCGTGGTACATTTTCCTTTAATCTTGGTCAAAATAGGTAGAGACTCGTAGTCTTTTCCATCCCAAGCGGGAAAGCGAGGTAAGATTTGAAGTCGATCTGAGTGCGGGTTGATCTTGATCTCGATATGCGAGCCATCTTCTGGTGGTGCTTGATACATTTCTGCGTTGTGCGCTGCGTATCCTTTGGGAGGGGTATCATGACTGGAGGGTGTGTCAAATTTGAAGGGGATTCCATCTGATCCGACCATGGAATCTGTCATGGGATTGAATGTGATCTTTCCTGCAAATGCCATGGCGGTTGCAACCTATAAGGTTATGTCAGAATGCTGAAAAACGTCGCTTGTATACACGATGACATACCTCGGGAGATACAATAAACCCGTGCGTATTGGGGTTACTATCATTGTTTCCGCTAAAGTTTCTGTTATAAGAAATCATGATGGCATTCTTTTCTCCTTGCAAAGTTTGCTTGCGATCCCATTGCCCAATACTAGGTCCACATGCCGTTGCTAAAGTAGTACCACCCGCTTGTTCAAACAAATCCAACTGTCCATCACGTTCCAAGGTTGCTCTCATTTGTTCAGAGCCTGGTGTCACCAAGAAGGGCACTCTAGCTTTGAGTCCCTTTTTCAAACCTTGCCTGACAATAGAAGCAGCCTTGTTCATGTCCTCATACGATGAGTTGGTGTCTGATCCAATAAGCGACGCACTCAGTTTATCAGGCCAGCCTTCTTGTTTCACTTTTAATCTGAACAGAGAGAGAGGAGTAGCCAAGTCAGGGGTAAATGGACCGTTGACATGAGGTTCTACGGTGGAGAGATCGATTTCAATCACTTCATCATAAGCAGCATCTTGATCTGATTGCAGAATATGAGCATATTTCTCAGCCGAGTGAGCAACATCTTGTCTATGGGTGGCCTTCAAGAAATCGCTCATACGGTCATTGTAGGGAAATACAGAAGATGTAGCACCCACCTATACGACATTTAGACAACGCATACAATGGACCAATAAAACAGATGCTTACCTCGGCGCCCATATTACAAATGGTTGCCATACCAGTGCATGAAATTGAATCCACACCCTCACCAAAATACTCCAATACACTGTCTGTACCACCCTTCACGCTGAGTATACCAGCTATCTTGAGAATAACGTCTTTTGGTGATGCCCACCCGGAGAGACTTCCACTCAACTTGATACCAATGACTTTGGGACACTTTAATTCCCAACTCTTGCCAGCCATGACATCCACAGCATCCGAGCCACCGACACCGACACCTAGCATTCCCAAACCGCCTGCATTACACGTATGCGAATCCGTGCCTATCATCAGTCCACCGGGAAACGCATAATTTTCCAGCAGCACTTGATGCATGATACCAGAGCCTGCCTTCCAATACCCGATACCGTACTTGGCAGACGCGTCGGCCAAGAAATCATAGACCTCCTTATTGACGTACTTTGCTCTCGATAAATCAGCCTTACCGCCTCGTTGCGCCTCGATTAAATGGTCGCAGTGGATGGTTGTAGGCACTTGAACTCGAGCAATGTCAGTGGCCATGAGTTGCAACAAGACCATTTGAGCAGTGGCGTCTTGGCATGCGATACGGTCTGGAAAGAGCTTGAGGTAGGAGGAGCCTCGAGCGATTTCCTGAGTCTGAGGGTCATGCAAATGGCTATACAGGATCTTTTCGGACAATGTCAAGGAGCGATTCAATCTGCATGACATTGTTATTTCTTTGTTCTATCTTGTCCCCCCCCCCTATAACCAAACATTTACCTCTTCTTGATGGTATTGATATTGCTGTCCATCTTTTCATAGACGGAAGTGGCTGATTGAGCATCATTGGTGTACAATCGGATGGTGGAAGCTCTGTTTCTCTGAAGAGATGTCCATACACATCTGGATGCTGTAGCGTACTATACCGTGCGTTCAGTCACCCCAAACCGCTTCCCAGATGACTGCAATTACCTTTAACATGGTCATCTTGTTTGCTATGATGATAAAAAAAAATAACAAAAAGGGGAGAAAGTTAGAAAGGCACACACAATTTTATAAACAAACAAGTCTTCAATGAAACGCAAAACGTGTATTACATTTCACATAGGTACAGACTGTATTATCTTATCTCTCGTGCTCTCAATAAGGAAAAAAACCCACAAGCATATTAAATCACATGAATGTTCATGGGATTTTTATGTGGACATGATGTGTGTGCTTTGGTGCAAGAGCTCAAACTGGTTGAAGCAAAAGGATTTTCACGGCCTCTGCCTTGTCCAATGTAACAATATTAGTCATTGGAAATGCCTGCGTAAAGATATGCATGGTGTGGTATTTGTCAACTGATGAGAATTGAGGTCTGTGGCACTATCGATGCAACAGTTTTACTACTATTTCCATGGCGTAATGTGCCCTTTTGCATGAATTTTTTTTTTATTATTATTTCAATTTTTGGTCTCTTTCAAATAGCCATTGAATCTCAACCACCTCTCTCCACAACGATGAGTTTCTTCCAAATGTCATTGACACGGAGGCCTTGGCTACTTGAATCCACAACGAAACACCGGTTTCATAGACACGCTCTAATTTCTTGCCAATGCCTGCCAATTCCAATTGCACTAGCGAATTCCAGCTTGCTCTCGACATGAGTAAACCGTGATACACCATCTTGGGGTAGAGCGTAGGATACATCAATCGATACACCATGTACAGGTAAATGGTGCAACGTGAAGCTTCCACCCAACTTGATTCGGCAATGCATCGAAAAAGCACTTTTTCGGCTACTTTGATGGCTCGGATGGTCAGAAAAGGGGAGGGCGGTATATCCAACAGTGCGTTGATGGCGGGTAGAATGCGCCTGGCGTCCTCCTCGCGCGTATATCCAACTTGAGTCAATGGCGACAGTTTATCGTAATATATGGCTGCTGTGGATTTCTTCGTGCCAATGTTACTGAAGGCAGGTACGTAAATGTCGGGTGCAATCATTCGACAGATGAAATGTGCCAAATGCGGTAGATCCAGGCTTTCCAGCGGCAGGGCTACGTCCTTGATGCCGTATTCCTTTACCATCTCCAGCACATTCCACGCTCTCAGTTGCTCTATCAATGCTCGCTCCAGCTCCTCGTCTGACATGGCTGTGTCCCGTTCTAGTAAAACATCCAATCCTGCATACTCCCCTTGACAGCGAATGCAATCGCACTGGAAATCAAAGCCAAATCTTGCCTTTAGTGCCTCCTGTCTCTGACGCTTTGTTGCAATGAGATCAATGTAGCTGATCGTGATGGGTGTATTTGGTGGAATGTCTTCCAGGGCAATGATGAGCTGATGACCTTGTTCATATATGACACCTGCGTTGGGTCGGCATGAATGGCGCACATACTGGCTTGTGATGGGATAGATGCCAATAGCAACGGGATCCAACTGCATTTCAGAGTCTGTGATTGGGAATGATGAGATCTGCACACGCTGCCAGAGAGTGGCCATTTCTGACAATGTGTAACTTGCAGTGGGCTTTAATTTGTCCAATGTCTTTTGCATCATCGACTGATCTACGGTACTGTCTGCTGCCACTACTTCCAACTGATGAAATGCTTGCACCTGAGCACTTGATTTGGTGGTGGTGGGCAATGTATCGTGGCTGGCCAAGGTCAATGCAGCGCGGTCCAACAACCATTGATTGACATCCAAAAGAGCATCCTTGCCGTAATCTGGCGAGCCGCATAAACCTCTGTGAAAATGGATCCATGATTTCAAAAAGCAATCTTGACTGCAAAAGTAGGCGGCATGGCATTTTGAGCAACATTGGAGATTCCCTTTTCGTAAGCAATAGTTACATCGGTCGAATCGTTCCGAAGGGAACGGCACCGAAGCTAATGGCGCTTGTGTCAAAAGAGTGGTTCCTGCAGTTGTGTATTTTGAGGTTACAAAAATGTTGTTGTCCATCTTTAATTGATTGTGTTGTTGATGCAAATAGTGCTCCATGGTTTTCTTATAGTATAACAAAAATCTTTGAAATGAGAAGCGAGGGAAAAAGAAAGAAGGAAGAAAAAAAAAAGTTTTCATGAATTTGATACATCTTTTGTAATCCTAAATGTGATTCAAGCTGACGAAGAGTAATTGAGTCAAATCCAAAGAGGAGTCTTAAAAGGGTCGCGAATTTGGCTGCCAAGTGTGGTGGTCCCCCTTTCCCTCTGTCCCAAATGTTCTTGCTGTGGTACAAGGTTGATTAGTTGTTTGGAATATATTTACATGTTCATTTGTACATGATTGAACAAAAAAAAAAAAAAAAAAAAAAAAAAAAAAAAAGATGTTCTCCCTGTTCCCAGGTAAAAAATCTGCTCTCGGGATACGAGACATGAATTCCTCTTTCTCACTTTTTTTTTCTCTGCATTCACATCTTGGTGAGCACATCTTGTTTGCGTGTCTGTGTCGCTTTTTGTTGATATCAAACGAGAGAGAGAGTGTGTGTGCATGCGTGCGATACCATTCTATTTTTAACAACATTTACCTTAAAATCCAAATCATTGCTACCTCTATCTTTTCTTTTTCTCTTTCTTTTTCTCTCTCTCACTAAACTCGAATCAAAATCTACATATGCAAAGTGGTAAATTTTAAGCTTTTTTTCGAGGAATCAATAAAAACAAGGTCTCTAATGTATAACAAAGCTCTCTCTGAACAAGCACAATCATGTTCCGATCAAGGCAATCAGTACCCTTTTTGTTCGCCCGTATCAACAGATGTGTGGACAAATGGCTCTACGTATGATTTTGTGTGGAATTTCAAGTATGTAGCAGCAAATTCATTATAGTGTAATTATACTTACCTCCCTTTTGTTCTATAGCTATCCTTTTTATGTGGGCTATGTAAGGAAGAAATGAGAACACACCCCTCTGTGTCCTCCCTCCCCCTCTCTCTCTCTCTTTCTTCCCCCCCTGGCTAACACACTATATGAATTTAGGAATCCATCAGTCTCTACTTGTACTATTACATCAAGTTTGAATATCAAAACGTCAAGAATTTCACCAATTTAGATAGAAGCACTGGGGGCATCGAAGTAACTGTGGATGACTCTTGGTTCCTCACACCATTGAATCCAGGAGATTCGCCTAAAAATTGGACCATGCTGGGCTTTTATCTGCCTTCAACACTTGACTCTGCTCAAGAGCTTGCGAGCCCAAGCAGCATGTTTCCTCGACCATTCAACTTTACCATCACCCGTTAGTATCAATCCCTTGTTATATAAATACTTTTTAGAGCCTAATCGTTATCAACTCAAATATAGAAATTGCACCTCCTGGTAACAGCAGCACAACAAACATAGCCAATACGACAAACTCAACGAGCACAAATAACAATAATAATAGCAGCGATAGAAATAGCGGCAATAGCAGTAATCTATCATCCTCTTCATCTGCGTTGCCTGGATGGGCCATCGCTGTCATTGTGATTGCAGTGATTGCATTAGTTTGTGGTGCTGCTGCCCTTATATGGGCCATCCTTATTTCTCGTAGAAACAAACGAAACAACAAGCTGATTCCAATCGTTGGAGGAGGCAAAGGTGGTAGAAATGGCGACTCGGGCAAAGGCAGTGGAGAAAAGGGACTATACAAAGATTCAGCATTCCTCAACTCGCAAGCAAAAATAAACGCTTTCCGATCAACAGACAGTGTACCCATGAGTGCAGCAGAAAATGCCTCCAGTGTGGGTACATTGGCTTCAAGACAAACGTACACACAACCATTTACACCCTACGATAACAAATTAACCTCAACAGACGCTGTGTTACTCGCTGATACCTTTAGAAATACACTGGGAAGATCAACGGCTGATTGGAATCCTCTTCCTCCTTCTTCTTCTGCTGCTGGTGGTAGCGTCACTTACGATGACCCAGAGGAAGAAGAACTCAAGAGAAGACGATTAGGTGAAGCTTTATTGCAACGGCAATTAGAAGAAGACGGTACTTCAGTAAAGCATGCTGGTCGATTTACTCGAGTAAAGAGTCTAGCAGATATACAGAAGAGTGCTGTTTTTGAACATCCCACAAAGTATTAAAACAATTCATCCGTATGTATCTCTCTCTCTCTTCATCCACCCATTTCATAATTGTAATATTACTCTTTTATACATTTCTCTTTTTTTTAAAAAGCTTGATCATCTTTTGAGCTTTGTGTACTCTTTCTTCCTCCCCATCATATTTATTACATTATTATTATCACATTATCATTACATTCATGTCTATATAAATCACAAGGTTTTATGGAACTGTGCTTTTGTTATTTGATTCCCAAAATACACGATTGTGTTATTATTAGAAATGGAATTTATAAAAAAAGATATATTCCTTAAAATGAGACCAGGTCCATTGTATAAATTCCAGGTACCTCAAATTTCATCATTTCTAAATATTTAAAGGACATGTCCGATGTGCGAATTACTATTGGATTTCCATAACTTGAGATAGGACAATCTACGGTCTTTCCATATTATCAAGTCGCATTCTTCCCTGCTCGTTGTTTTAGTATTTTAAATGAGCAATTTCAAACAAGCAGTATTCGAGGACGGAAAAGGAGGATTAAGAGATGAAGGAGGTGGACGAACTTGACGTGCAAGTAAGGAAATTAGTTACGATGGAATATTATTTAAATCAGCAGTTAGATAGCAAAGTTGAGACGTTAGAGAGCGAAGAGAAGCCTGTCGTAAACACTGATCTCAAAAAGAAGAAAAAGAAATACACGATTTAATCTGAATACGACAAAATAAATTCTATTCTTCAAATGTTGATTAAGGCTCCTAAGAAAATTGCATCTGTAGCCAAAAAGTATAACATTAACGAACGCACTGGCCAGCGCTGGTGGAATCAATGCAAGAACGATTCAAATACGTTTTTCTTGCCAAAAGCTAGATGCGATCGCAAGAAGCTCCACGAAGAACACCAAACTTTTCTAACTGACTTGTTAGACGAGAATCCTTCGACCAACATTAAACAAGCTTTGGAGCAGTTAACTACTAAGTTTGATGACTTGAAGTTTGAAAGATCAGTAGCTGTTCATGAGTTTATTAGAGATAATATGGAATTTACCTTCAAAAGAGCTGCTTTTCATAGCCTCAAAAGAAATGACGAGGGTGCTATTAAAGCAAGATATGAAAGGACTAAGAAAATCGTGGAATTAGACATGAGTTTTCTTAGAAACTGTGCATTTATTGATAAGTCTGGCTTCCATATAAATATGTGTTGTGCCAGGAGGACTACAACTGTCTATAAAGATTAAGGTATTCTTGATGGGTAGATATGTCTGTGTTGTGCAGCAACATGGACAAGCTATGATAATTGAAGTGCATCTCAGCTATCTAAATACTGAGGTTCACCAGATGTGCTAAGCGTTGTACAAGATAGATTGCTACTTTGGCATTCAGAACTTAGTATAAATAGAATAACGCTTGTCTTCATCAATGAATCTTTAGTTTTTGTGTCTGATCTTATTCAAATAGGTCTCTTGTTTTTATAATATCGAACATTTTTTATATGCTACAAATAATAATCTTTTTATTTTTTGTGCTTAACAAGAATAAAAGCCTCTATCGCTTAGAAAATGAGTTTCATACAATGCAGAACATCGCAGGCATCAGACAGAACTTTAATTTATCTACTTCTTGGCCAACGCAACCTACTACGTCTTAGTTTTAGGTCGAATTCTGTTCAAATCTAGCCATTTTCAAACATAAACAACTCATGCTACAAAGCGTTTTGAGCGTTTGCAATAGCACCAAACGACTCCTCTTGACCACGCTCTACTCACTAATGGTTTATCTCAAATTTTTTAACTCATTGCAAAATCAATGAAAATCCTCATTTTTACATGAGTACTAGCAGGGGAAAACTCTTGAAAATCAAACGATCGCGTTTTTCGCCCCAAAAATGAAGACTTTTTCTATGATACATATAAGATCAAATTGGTCGTAAAGATGAAATGCAACATTGGAAACTCTTTCTATCAGACTTTTATATGTTAAATTTTGACTTATTCACAGAAAACCTGTTTTCATATTTTTGGAAATTGCTCATTATTATCGGTCAGAAAGTTGAATGTAATTACAGTGCGCGAAAAAAACGTTCCAGTGTTTTGCCAAATTGCACTTATAGCCAGTTTTCTCTGCAAATATCAAAGCTACTAGGGTTTGCTTAGTTTCATAAATAGCCTGAGTAGTTGGCTATCAGATGATATATTATGCACTTTATTCACGTAATTAGAAAAAGAATGGTAGCGTCATGAAAAGTGAAAAGTCGAATTTATTAAATTTTATAAAAAAGCTCAAAATTTAGTTGGACCACCTTTACTCTTGATAACCGCTTTGATTCGGCGTGGCATGCTGCCTATGTATTTAAGACAGTCTTCTTTTGTGAATTTATAACATTCCTGTTCAATTCTGTCTTCTAACTCAGAAATGCTGGCGGCCCTAGTAGGGTACTTGTTCAAACGACGTTTTAGTTGATGCCAGACATGTTCAATGGGGTTTAGGTCAGGGCTTTGGGGGGGGGCAATCAAGGACACTGTAATGAAATAGCCACCCAAACGCAACTTAATTGAAAACCAAAGTTCATCAAATAGCACTCATTCAAATTCATGCTATTTGGATCTATTAATGAAAGCGCTCAAATGTACATCAAAAACCCATTTAAAAATACTAAAGTAAAGATACACGCTTATATCGCACATCGTGTGAATGAATCACTCCTGATCACAGTGTATTCAATCACACCCATGATGGTCGTAATAGGTGATGGTATCTTTATCCAAATAGAATTAAATCAATAACAAGCATATTCAAATATGACAACTATGCCCTGCTGCCATAGTTGCACAATATCCCAGATAAAGGATTCCATGCTTCAATAACAAACATCACACTTTAAACCATCAAGGTTACATTAAATCATGCTATGACGATAGCTCACCCAAGCCCATCAAGGTTACTCAAATCGACCCTTATGGCCAGTGCTCCTGCATTGACTACCACTTTAAATCAAACATCAACAACATTTGCCAGATATCGCAATAGCAGCACCTATTGCTCTCTATCATCACTAATCCTACAAGCCAGATGCAAATGTATAAATACTCTTCTTTTTTTTACTCAATTCCAGGATCTTCAGTTCATTTTATACACAAAATAAAATACAGTTGATTTCTATTGTATTTTACTATTGCTTTATTTTTTTTGTGAAATCTATTTAAACCTGATTTCACTGCAGACACTTTGCACAGAGAATCCGTGATGCGTGAACCATTTCTTAATGGGACCAGAAGTATGTGGTCTTGCGTTATCTTGCTGGAATCTAAACGTTTTCTTGTCCAGCCCATAGTACTCGATAGTGTCTAGCAAAGATGAGTTCAGAATTTCAGCATAAACTTCTGAGTTAACAGTTCCTTCGGTAATGGTGGAGCCATAGCTGGGTCCCTCCGCTGTTATCATGCCCCAGAAAACAACGCCACCACCATCTCCCTGAACTTGAGCCTCAGTTTGATGAGGCATCAACTCAGTGGGCCTGTCAGTTCAGTAGAAAGATTCGCCGTCAGATCCCCACATGTTGGCCCTGCTTTCATCGGAAAATCCCCATTTACGCCAATCGTCCGCAGTCAAATGTCGATGTCTCTTGGCCCACACAAAACGCTTTTTCCGGTTCTCCGCAGACACGAAATTGGTCTTTATCTTTCTTTTAGCCTTGAACCCTTTGCGCTTGAGTATATACTGTATATTCCTCAAAGTCATCTGAACTACCATATGAGCAAGGTAGCACTGCACACCCCTGGGGCCGTCTAAATTACCATTGCGGAGATTCCTCTCAATGTAGTTCATATTCTGCGTAGTGATTTTGCTGCGTCTTCCGGGTTTGGCATGTTTTGAATGACCAAAAAACTTCTTCCTGTGGCGAGAAAATACACTGACGGACAAATCTGGGAAGATTTTTTGAATGGCACGGAGGGAACAACCTTGGTTGAAAAGAGCCTTGACAGATCCTTGAACCTCCTGAGTAATGGGACGTGTCATGTTAAAAAAAGTGATGAAGTAAAGATGGTAAAATATAATGAGGGGAAAGACCAAAATCTCACGCTTCTTTATACTTTTTTAAGCATTCTTCGGATAACTAACATTTTAAACATAAATGATATAAAAAATTACGGCTCTCGGGTCATTTTCGTGGAATGTATACAAACAATAAGGTCATCGAGCGATATTTCCAATTTCACAAAATCGAAATTTTTTACTTTACGTCAGTTGCACTAGCTCAATATCTACTGTATCAATTATTTTAGTAGCTCATTTTGTGGCTAAAAACCCAAGCTTTTGTAGTCTTACTTTAGTTTTAAAACTGGAGAAAATTTGACAGAGCTGTAAGTGTAAAACTACGAATTGGCAAAACACTGGAACGTTTTTTTCGCGCACTGTATCTCTGAAACACCTGTCAGAAGACTCGTTTGGAATGATGGCAGCAATCATTTCACTCAGTTGCTCAATGATCGTGTCGTCCAATCCTTGATTTCTGGGGTCTGCACAGCGAATCGCAGCGGCATACTCTGGGTCGTAAACGTACAGCTGGCTATACTTTGGCACATTGCTCAAATTTAGTGGTGCTTGCAAGTGATAGAGTTCCCCATGAACACGAACCGGCGTGATGCCGCCTCTCATCTCATTCTCTCTATCTCTTTGGAGCTGCTCAGGCGTAGCATCGGTGCCAAATGATGTAAATGCGAACAAAGTGTTGTATTGTCGCATGTGCTGCAAAAAATGAGAGGATCGAGGATGGCTTCCGTTGATCAAGCTATTTAAAGGCTCGGGAGGCTCTTGCAAAAGGGGCAAGACAGCTCTACCTTTTTTGCAGCAAGCATGAAAGCAGTTGTCGTTTACTCGCTGTTGAACAGCCCTCTCTGCGGCCCAATGCAAAGCTCCACATCCATCACATTGGTTGTCCATTCTGCCCAAATCTGAACGTTGTACTCTTCCAAGTTCTGATACAAACGCTGCAGGTGCTCTTGGTGTTCTTCGATTCGCCAATCTTCTTTGCCTGGCGTAATTTCGCGCTCGTTCCTGAATTTGAGTACAAACAAAATAAACCATTGCGTCTCAGGGTTTTATTAGGCGTTAAAAGCCATTTTACTTACTCGACATGAATCACATTTCCGATAAGCATAGTCTACTGGAAGAGCAGCTCTACAGGTCGTGCAGTGTCTTGTTTGAATAGTAGGAGGCATATTATTACGTACGTATAATAACAAAAAGCAATGTATCAAATTTTTTTTTTGGTGCCTTATATTCTTGGTGGAGGGGCTAAGCCCCCTCCTCCAAACCCTCTCCCCATTGCCGGCTTCGCCGGTGGTTATGCCCTCGTTTGTTCTGGCTTTTAATACTATTAAATTTTAAAAGGATATGATTGGCTTGTCTACTTTTTTTGAATGTTTTACAGTATATATATTAGACTAGCCGATCTATCTCGCTACGCTCGATGACGGCGTCGCCCTGCGGGCTTTGGCCGATTACAATAAAACTGGTTAAATCAATAGTTATAAAGGGTAAAAAAGAATATAGAGTAGTTATATTAGGTAGTATCTGAAAATAGAACTTCAGGATACACCACATTTTCTGTGTGTTTCATATTTTCGGGTAATAAAATGGTCATGCCATTGGCAGATGTTGCTCTTGACATGGCAACATAGAGTTGGCCATGAGTAAATACGGGACTCCTGAGGTCCACGGCAACTTTTCTGAGAGATTGACCCTGCGACTTGTTGATGGTCATTGCGAAAGATACTTTAACCGGGAATTGCTTTCTGGTCAAAATGAATGGCAATGTGCCAGGCAATGTAGACAAAGTAAAGCGAGGAATCAACTCGACAGCACCTGACCCTCCGAGGATTTTCACCTTGAGGACATACTGTCCAATTTGCTGAATGATCAGCCTTGTGCCATTGCACAAACCTCTTTCAGGGTTGAGGTTTCTCAAGAGCATGACAGGAAGACCTACTTTCAACTCCAAAACTGCTGGCGGCAGCCCTGAAGGCGAAAGGGTTTGCAAATACTCTGAGGGATAGGCTTGGGTCTCCGTGTTGGTCAGATCAGACTGAGCTGTGTCAGCAGAGTACAGAGTGACCTTTTCCCCAATCACGTTCTCCATCACCTTGCTGTTAATAGCATCAACGTTGACGTTCTTTGAACAGAGAATAGCTCTTTCCTTGAAGAAATCACTATTTTGCAGAGGACACTGCAGAACATGCTGAGGATAGATATCTTCAATGAACTGATCAAGATCAGTCATCTGCCTCAAAAAAGAGGGCAAAGCAATGCTGCCAATCATGGATGGTTCATACGACATTTTTCCTATCCAATCTGCAAATTGCCTATCTGTGTCATTGGAGTTGGCAAGTCTCATATTCTCAGTCAGGCTCAGCTTTTGTAATTTGGGCCATAATCTTGACGATTTCAGTGAGGCATTGACGATTTCAGGACGGCCACCTTGCCTAACAACAGGTGGAATTTGAGCAAAATCACCGCCAAGAACAACAGGAATACCACCAAAGGTAACTTCATCACCACGACTACAAATATCACGAAGTGTTCGATCAAAAGCTTCAAAGCAATATCGATGCTGCATTGGCACTTCATCCCAAATTATCAATGATGTCTCTCGAATGAGATCAGCAAGATCATCGTTTTTCTTGATTGCACACACAGACTGCTCGTGGATGTTGAGTGGAATGGCAAAGCGAGAGTGCGACGTACGCCCACCAGGAAGTAGCAAAGCAGCAATGCCAGAGGAGGCAACACAGAGAACAATTTTTCCTTGGCTTCTATAAAAGTGACAAAGAGTATTGTAAATGAAGGTTTTGCCAGTGCCAGCTGGACCTTGCAAAAAGAAATGTGAGCTGTTGGCGTTGCTGTTGATGGAGGAGGTGATGGTCTCAAATATGTGCTTCTGGGTAGCGTTCATTTGAGCGTACTTTTGCTGGTACGAAAAGGCTTCTTGATCTTGGAGATATGACATTTTATTGAGTATCAATGAATTGCGTTGTATGCCAGTCATTCTGCTTATCAAGCCATTCCAGTTGAAGAGAGGCAAAGGCAAATTGAACTGACCTAGAGATCTGTCTTGTGCACCAAGAGATGTTTGCAACAGATATAAGCCGTAATCAAGACTTCGCGTTCCATGGTAAAATTCAGCGTCAGGTTGCACGCTGAGCAGCAGCGAATACCCTTTTTGCACGATTGCATGCTCAAGATCATCACAGAAACTTTCACAGAATTGATCCCAAATCTGAACAGGCGATACCAATGAGTTGAACATGAGCGCAGAGACAAACATTGAACGCATTGCGTAGCCAGAGGCAAAGGTAGCAGCTTCTTCAAAGGCTCTGGTCCATTCTCCATCATCTTCGATCAAATGCAGCATCATACAGGCCTCACGAAAGGTGGCATACTCGTGATTATTGACAGTTCTCAGATGAGAAAACGACGTGGCTCCTCTGACAACTGTGAGCAGCAGACGCAGATAATACCTCTCGCCGGCAGCAGGGCTACAGTAGTACATGCGGCCGATAGACATGGTATCGGTTCGTCTTGCTTCCCACCTTTTTGGCTTCTTTTCTTTCCAAGTCATATGCTCTGGGAATTGCTGGTAAAGCAATGGTTGAAAACCAGATTTGTTTTGATTCACGGCATTATAATGAAAGTAACCCATGAGCGTGGTATGACTCTCTCTCAGGACATTATCAATTCTTGATTGAGGCCAGGAAGGATCAAAATATACAGGCTGCTCATTTTCAAGATGAATAGCAAGTGTAGTGACAGGTGGGCTTTCCTCATGCATTGGGAACTCTTTCAACCTCCAGACGGCTTCACACGGGCTGATATAACGGCCATTCAGATATTTGGCACATTCATCATTCTGATACATTGCTGCAGTACCAGCTGTTGCGGCTGTTGTCGCGGTAGTCGTGGTTTTCAGAGTAGTCTGATCAGAACCTTTGTATATATACTTGTTGATGTATTTGATAGCCTGGACACTGGCGCATACTTCCACGTTGATATGAGCGTTGTATCTCTTTGATAGGAATGGATTATACGCTACCACCCATTCATTTGTCATATGAAAGTCGTGGTACACGTTCTGATCATCTTTGATGCGTATTACATGAGAGCGGCCATCCATTCTTCTACGATAGAGTGGATACCCATCATCAGGGACTATGGTTGCTGGCTGATAAGGCTTTGGGAACTTTTTTGAGCAGACGTCGTTACCGAAAGCATCCTTCACCATACAGGGAGATTTCTTGTTATAACCACCACATGGACCGTGCATCATGTTGCGGGTGACAATTGCATGTAGTTCAGGGTCTTGATGAACGTCTGGAATTTCTGTGGAAATAATCTGGTCGATCCTCTCTGCCGTATCAAACCGGTCATTTTGGTTATCCAAGAACAACAGCATATGACTATGCGGGAGGCCGCGCTTCTGGTATTCGATTGTTCTCACAATCCCTTTATAAGCACCAAAGATTTTCTTTTGCTTCAGGTCTTTGAGTAATGCGTCGTGCTTCCGGTTGAATACTTCAGCAACCAAATCTGGGCGATCAGCAGCACTTTGGCCAGGCAACAACTCATCTTGGATCTCCCTCCAGTTTGGGTTTGCAGTAAACGTTATGAATAACGTTGGCTTACCAAAGAATCTAGAAATAGCCATTGCGTTTTGGTACAGCTCTGCCATAAACCGGGGACCACCAGTGAAACTGCTTGGCAAAATAAACGTTCTACCCACCGTTTCAAGATCTGTATCAGAAGCACTGATAGCATCAGCAAGACCTTTGTAGACATCAGCACGGAGAGTCGTTTGATTAGCCTTGATCCAGTTTAACTTGGTTTGTTCACAAACAGCCCAAGCATCGATCAGGTATTGCTGGAATAGACGTCTCGAGAGGAACAGGATTTTGGATTCACCATTCCTGACATGCAATCTAAATCTATAGAAGGCACGCTGGGTAAGCCTGCCTGTTGCTCGACGTTGTCCCTCTTCTTGCGCTTCTTCATTGTCAACATCCATGGCATCAACAGTTGAAGCAGGCAATTGCAAACGAAGGCCCCAATGCCACCCATATTCACCTCTGGGAAAAAGCAAAACGTAATGGAGAGGCATGTAGGCAGCATGCGTCTCGTTGATCCTTCTAAAGAGTCCTCTGGAACTGGTGGAGGTGCTATTTCGATAGGTAATCAGGATGTCTCTGAAACTTGAATCAGCATATTCATTGGGGATAATAGCTGCAATCTCGTTGACAGTTGGCAAGTTCTGAGTACGCCTATCTTCACCGACAACCAATTCCAGTCTCATTTGAGGATTGAGTCGAATATACGCATCCTCGCTGACATGATCTTGGGCTTGTCGTTCTTCCTCTGCACTCAGAATTTCGTGGGCATGCTTGTAGATACGTACAAATGGGTTACCACAACGAACCGGGTCATCAATCATTTCACTTAATGCTTCAATGATTGAATCATCTAAATGCTGATTTCTGGGGTTGGCAGATCGACATGCAGCAGCATACTCGGGATCGTAAATGTACAGTTGATTGTACTTTGGAGCATTACCAAAATTCAAGGGTGCTTGCATGTGATACAATTCACCATGGGCACTTACTGGAGTAACTCCACCTCTTCTCTCCTCCTCTCCTTCTCTCTGGGCCCCTGCTGGCGTAGCAGTGGTACCGAATGAAGTAAAAGCAAACAAAGTATTGTATTGCCTTATATGCTTCAAGAAATGGGATGAGCGTGGATGGCTTCCGTTGATTAAGCTATTCAAGGGCTCAGGCGGATCTTGCAATAAGGGCAATATGGCCTTTCCTTTTTTACAGCAAGAGTAGAAGAGATTGTTGCTTCTGGATTGACCGGTAGTTCTTGCTGCGTCCCAATGCAATGCGCCACAACCATCACATACAACGTCCATTCTTCCCAGATAATGAGGTTGCATTCTTCCAAGTTCTGATATGAAAGCGGCAGGTGCTCTAGGTGCTCTAGGTGGCCTTAATGCAGCTCTCTGTCTGGCGTAGTTTCGGGCACGTTCCTGAAACAAAAATATATATATAAGGTTCGTTCGAATGTTTGTTTTTCATTTCTTTTCTATTTACTCGACATGAATCACATTTTCGAAAATTGTAATCTTCAGGTAGAGCAACTCTACAGGTTACACAGTTTCTAGCTTGAACAGGAGGCATGATAATTCGATTTGATTTTAACAAAAAGATATTTCATACACTTTATGCAAATTGTGATGCTTGATGTTCTTGGTGGAGGGGCTAAGCCCCCTCCCCCAAACCCCCTCCCCATTGCCGGCTTCGCCGGTGGTTATGCCCTCGTTTGTTCTGGCTTTTAATACTATTAAATTTTAAAAGGATATGATTGGCTTGTCTATTTTTTTTTCATAGTTTTCCAGTATATATATTTTAGATTTAGACTAGCCGATCCATCTCGCTACGCCCGATGACGGCGTCGTCCTGCGGGCTCTCACCGAAGACATTTGAAATCAGAAGAGATAGTAAAACTCTGCTATAAAAGTACATTTTAAACAATGACTATATTAGGCATGAAGCTTGATTTAAACGTCAGAACTTTGGAGGTACAAATCAATAATATTTTTTATGAAGCATTTACGTGATATTATTATGACTTCTGGTTTACTACATCCTCCGTCCGAGTTGCATTTTCTGGCGGCAGAACTGTGATACCATTCGCGGATGCTGCTCTTGAGATGGCGACACAGAGCTGGCCATGCGTAAACACAGGACTTTTATGAGATCTACAGCGATTTTTTTTGAGAGGTTATCATTGCAAAAGATATCTATATTATAGGGAAAAACTCGCAAAAAAAACCAAATAAAAAAGGATTCAAGCTAATCGACTGTTCTTTTAAATTCATAATCTCTAATTAATCAGCATCACAATCGTCATTGCCATCAACAGAAAGGCATTTTGGTCAGCCAGCAGCAATGCCGCCGCCAAAATCAATTCAAGCTCAGTTTATTTTTTCTGTTCAAGATTGGGCGGGGATAACATACCTGGGGCAAAACTCCGGCCCTAATAAGATAAATGATTGGTTTATATTGGCCAATAAAATCATAAATTAGGGCCGGCTGTAGAAATATATATGAAATTTAAAAGCCCTACTATACTTTCAAACCTAATCTGATTTACCCCCTTTCTCCTTTTATATTCATTTATTTATGCGTTTTGTGAACAGTAATGGGGAAAGTTACCAAACATAGCAACAATAAAGACAAAGGAAAAGCACGCAGCTTTTCTACCCTCCGATTTTCTGCTACCAAAGGCTTTATTTCGAATCAAGCTACAATCACACAAGCCTTCAAGCGAGTAGCTAAATTCAATGCAGCAGCAACAAGTATTGATCCTTCAAGCAGCTCAAATCAGGGCGAGTCATCAACATCTGAAAGCCAAGAAGAGCGCTCTGTCCCTGAAGAGGCCGGATTAGAAGAGGGTGAAGAGAACTGCGAGGCTGAAGACTCATGGCAATCTCACGACCCCATCATTATGCGACAATTGCCACAGGAGCTTCAGATGGAATTCCCTGCCGTTTTGACTAGCAAAGGAGGTGTTTCCAAAACTGTCGCAAATCTCCTTCGTCCGTGCATGCAAAATTCAATGGGTCCTCAGAGATTCCAAAAGTTACTCCGAGAATTGCATGTTCTTCGTCATGATCAGCTGGAACTCCAGTACTTACTGTCATGTTTGGCTAAAAAGAAAGGACTCCTCCGGAACTACTCGTTCCTCCCTTACTCGAATTTTGAAGACCCTCACCAGTATGCTGGTTATGTACCAAGTGCCACTTATTTCAGGACTTTGTACACAGCAATGATCGAGGAACTCAAGCCAAAGATGGACAAACATGCCATGCTTCTTGACGGCAAGGTGCTTAAGTGCGATCACTCTTTCAAATTCCCGAAACATATCGCTAAAATTGAGGATGCTGGTGTATTCACTGCCTTGTTCACCGTGACGAATGAGTATGAGGAGATCGTACATCAGGTTCTGGTCCCCTCAAAGTCCCTTATCTATCTGAAGCATTCATTGCAAAAGATGAAAGAAGCATACGAACTTTATGGACATGAGATGCCGGTAGCTTTCTTCACTGATAATGTGCAAAGCGATAAACGATTCTTGGAGAGCATCTTCGACTCTTTGAAGGTCATTCAAGAGGTCCCACGTCAGCAAGAGACTGCAAACAGCAACGCAAACCGGTTATTCCTCAGGCTGCCAAATGATGTTGAGGTAGATTATCTCAATCGTGATGTAGGGTTAATTATTAGGAAGATGAAGGATCTGAATGACAAGTTGACAGTCGAGAGAAACGCTGGCAAGCCCTCGGTTATTGGACTTGACACAGAGTGGAATGTGAATGACGATCCGCATTACGATCAAGTTGATGTCATTCAGATTGCTCATGGCAATACAGTGGACGTTCTGCATATTGATAGATCCTGGCTCGCACTCCCCAAGGAGCTTGTAGATGTGCTTGTAAATGCTGATATCACGAAAGTTGGAAGAAGCATTGGTGTTGATTTCTCTCGTCTCAATAATCGGTTCGGAATTGAATGCAAAACGAAGTTGGAGCTAGGATCATTCTGTTCTGCACGGCAGCTAATCTCAACAGGTACAATGTCATTGTCAGACATTTCGCTATGTATACTTGGTGCCCCTCTTGATAAAGGCCCTCAAAGAAGCGCATGGAATATGGCTGACCTCTCGCCAGATCTTCTAAATTATGCTGCAATTGATGCTTGGGCTAGTTTGGCCATCTACAGTGTTGCTGCGAATCATCTGCCTGTTGGTAATCGTGTGCTTCCTACCTGTCCAGTTGGTTCGTTTGTAGATGTGATGCCTCCACGAAACAGTCAAGCTGTTGCCTACGGCGAAATCGTGGCTAATGGTAGCACAGCAACTGTAAGAATTACAAAAGTATATGTTCCTGGATATCTGGCAAATGGTATTGCTTTGCAAACATATGGTGAACCACCATTTGAACTGAGAGTTCCTGCAGCTCATCTCATCACAGCTGCTTCACCATCTGAAGCCTCGAGTATTTCCTCTGTCAATCCTACCGCCACTAGCGATCCTGTAATAGCTACGCCAGTAAGCAATCCCAATGCTATTATGGAGTCAGAAATTCAGTCAAAGATGCAAGAGATTTTTGGTGATGCTATAGACAGGGTTGACAAGGCTGGCTTTACCAGTGGCTATCGACAGTTTGCTTGGTATAATGCTGATCCCAAAATTGCTTTTACTCGCGTCGTCAAAGACATTTTTCATTTGATGGATATTGTGGAATTTGAGGCTTGATAGACTAAAATTCACGGAAAAAAAAGAATAAAAAAACAGTAATGTCAACTTGATAAAGGTATGTTTTATTATCAAACTGACAGGTGTAAAGTAAACTGAAGTCTCTCTACTGGCCAGGTAGATGATCCTTCTTATATACTATAACAATGGATAAAAGTTCTATTAATTAGATTGACAAATAAGTCAACTCAGATCAACTAATGTCTAATCATGCTAAAAGACAACTCCAGCAAGCTAATCATGATTTAGCTCTGTCTGGATGAATAATTAGACCCTCATCCGAAGTACCCTGATCTATCCTTTCCATAAGGATAATTAATATCGATCTAGTAGCATGTATCCGATAGGTACAGTCTTCTTAGTCTATATTAATAGTACATATCTGAGTGTATATCGCTAAGCATACATCTTTAGCATGTATCTGGATATATGGCATGTCTATAGCATATCGTATGCATGTCTATAGCATGTCTCATATATAGTACAAGTCTGTAGTACATAAAGTATCTGTAGCTAGTATCACGGATATAAGCATGCACTACGGCCCAACTGATGTTCTCACAGAACATCGATGCGCTCTTTTGGGAACATCGATGTTCTCGTGAGCACCTCGATGTTCCCATATCAGAACATTTGGCTTTACACTGTGAAGATAGTTATCAGATATGCGCTTTTAAATGGTATGGTCAGACTTTTTGAGTTCTTTTGTTTATTTTTCGTACCGAACGCCAATTCGTAGCATCATTATCTACGAAGTTAGAAGCCTCCAAACTTGCTCAATTTGAAACAAATCAGGAGAAAAAATCACGTGACCCGAGTTTCTGGTTACTTTGAGTCGTTATGTCAAAGTGGTAATATTCCTGACTAACAAACTGAAGGTCGCCAGTTCGAATCCGAGCAAACTCGTTTTTTCTTCGTTGGACGTTAACCTTGCTGGGTTAATTATGCTTTTCTCAAAATGCTTTGATGGTCAGTGATGCGGATCCTTTTCTTTTATTATTTTTTTTTATAATTATTTTGCGCATGCCTTCATGGACAACAAAGCTGTAAGAGGTATACAAGTATGATTAATGAATGTAGCTATGTATTGTATTGACAAATGTATTATCTTTTATTTCGTAGCCTCAAGTGGGTAGTTTTACGCGAAAGCAAAAAAAAAAATCTGTATGTTGCGATTTCAATCCTCGTTAAAGGTTGCGAATATCGCCAGCATCGATCGACATATCTTGTTCAAACGCATGGTAGTTTGCAATGACGCTAAAGTGCAAGTCGTTATCCAAAGATTTCACCAATCCCACTTGCATCTCAACATCGTCAATAGAAATGACAGCATACTTGGGATCAATCACTCTCGGCACCCTTCTTGCAATTTGTTGTTCGACAGGCTCATTCATACGAACAAAAGGGACAGACCTGTCGTGAGAAGCAACACCATGATTTTTCATGGTTTCAACGAAAGCCAAAAAGTAGGTCGACCCATCATAGACATGTTGGAAAAAGAATATCACTCGCGAAACAAACCAACAGGAGACAGGGTGGTTAAGTCGATTGAGGTGAGTTGACCTAAACATGACCAGATGGTTGCTTCTACGAAACTCATGCATCTTCTCTCTGTATATTTCTGATCCTATGACAGTAGAACCGATTAGAGCACGATGGGCAACCTTGATCGTCATTGACAATGGACTGTTGTTCAGCCTTTGAAGAGAGAGTATCCTACAATAGTATTTCGACAAAGCACGCTTGAATCTTGCAATTGGAACACCATGGAGTTCAGCACGATCAGTACCATCGAAGCCAAAATGATGATCCAAATTTGTCTCTTCTTGATCAGGTTCCCACAACTGTGAGCTTGTTAGAGATTCTGGATGATTGAGGTATGTGGTGGATGCATATGGCTGCGGTCGAATGCCTTGGAGGAACTCATTTGAGTCGAAGATCCTTTTCAGCTGGTTTCTGATTGCAACAATTTCAATCAAGTTGGAAGATTGCTTGCCTGTCCTTGACTTGCCAGTTATCAAATCACCAAACTTTCCAATGCTTCTGTAAAATGGATGATGTTGTTATGTAAGTAACTGGATGTGTGTGATAAACATAGCATGTATAGATGACTAACCGTTCTTGACTTCGTGAGGAGTAGGCTACAATTGGCCCCATTTCTCTTATCATCCACACTACATGTGTAAGCTGATGCATTACGGGACGGAAGACCGAAAGTGACAAGCACATGGCATCTCTCTGAGCTTTGCAGTAGTCAATGAAGAAGTCAATGCATTCATCAATCTCTGCCAACCTAGACTCAGTGAACTCCCATTGCAATGCAAGACAGACGCCTCTAACCAGCTTCATGATTGCTTTCCTAGCCTGTGGACTGGCTAATTCTGGGACAAAGAGAGTAGGTATGATGGTCTATTTCAAATCAGAATAATCAGATCCTAATTCACGCCTTACATGTGTACGTTTGCAGATTACAGTGGATCTGATCTTACCAGCAAATTATCAAGATAGTCAACACTGCGGGTGCCTCGTAGCTTCTCCACCAGATTCAAAAAGCTTCCATCAAATGCAACTGGTATATATGATCTTGTGTCCTCAATTGCTTTGCCAATCTCGAACAGCCGTTGCTTTGGAATGAAAAATGGATAATTTTCTCGCTCCAATTCACCATCTGGATATGTGTAGAAGAACTTTGTGTTGTTCGGAGACAGGTCGACAGTGAGCATCTCGAAGAGTTCTGAACCAACACCTCGTGCTAATGTATGCATTTCTTCGAATCCAAAGCATTGGGGTGCAATGCATGACGATAGCTGATTGAAAAGGCTGACACCGTTGAATCCAAGGTTGGACTCAGCCCTCTCGTAATCTTCATTCGTACGCATGCTTCCAGCATTTGGAAAGTACATCCCATGGCTGCGATTATCAGGGTGCATACCACGCGAAAGACACCAACGACAGCCATACTCAGATGCATGATGAGCACACTTGCTCCAGTCAAACACGGCTAGAATAAAGCAGGTAGGTAAATCAATTTCATGTTAGCCATTGTGGATGCTGATTAGTTGCTTTATCAATCAGGATATTTACCTGGAGTATCACCACCACAAATTAGAGGATGAACCTTCAAACGAATTGGCCCAGCATCATTTGTTTCGACTACCATTCCATACGTAGAAAGCCACTGGAGCTCTGCCAAGATGATGGAAATGAACGAGTCAAATGATTTGGGCTTCTTTTTTCCTGGAAAGATACAAAGCTCGTGCGTGTACTCCTCCTTGTAACGCTTGTGTGGATCGTAATTGAACACCATCAGATGAATAATTGTGAATAGCCGATCACCTCTCTTTTCAACTACAAAGCCATCATTCATGATCGCAACTGCGATATCCAGGTCATTTGTGAAATGCGTATTCTTGATGGACTTGTACGTGGCGCCGTCAAATACGTCAGCAATGATAACATCGGATGGATTCTCTTCAAGGTCTCTGTTGTCGTAGGCATGTCGGTACCGAAGCTCCTCTCTCGTTATTGGATTCGCAACTAATCGTGATACGATGTCTCCAATTGACATGACTTTCATTGTTGACAGGGCTCGATGATCTCCCCGTGCATCGTATCTTTCATGGGAACAAATATTACAAATTGTCTCCTCGTCGTCTACTTCCAATGCGTACAGCTTGCAGCCATTGATACACACATCATATTCATGGGATGTCAACGATGATTGGCGCTGAAGCATGCTTTGCACACGAGGGCCATGCATGATCTCCGGATTGCTTTCTATCAGTTCATGGGGGGAGGATCGGAAGCTGGTGAGTTATTGTATAAATGACATGTCATTGCAATGCGAATTACCTCGACTAATTTTTTCTGTATCTCTCAAAACAGTGTTCATCAACCTGACCAACTTTCTGTATGCATCCCGTGGTATAGCAAAATCATTGACGATATCATACAGCTCAATCGAAACCAGTTCTGTGGTTGTATATGTATTTTGGTTGATGTCTTCGAGGGATCTGCAATCGTAGAAGCAAGCCTGATCTTCTGCATCTGGGTCGACTACTCCAACTGTCTTGTATTTGACATTTAGCAAATCAAATTCAAGCCCTGGTTCTTCTGGATTGTCTCCTGTTATCGCATGTGTGGAATCCGCTATTGTGAGTATATACATCTACTTTAGCGCTGCAATTCCTTACCATTATTATCGACAATAGGCAGCAGATCAGCAGCACCCGGCGTCTGTTCAAAGCCTGCGTAGTCATAATCAGCATCGTCAGCAGCAGGAATCATTTCTTCAATATCACTCATGGCATCATCATCATGCAGCTGGTTTGCATGATCTGAATTGGCTGTGACTAGCGCACTGGGGGGAGATTGTGGCTGTATCAGCGTTGTTTCCACTGGAGGTTGCTCTTCCATTTCAACATCTTGATCTTCATTCAAAATGGGAGCACGACAGTTTCGGCGATGGTTGCGTAGAGCACGGGCACTGTCAAAGCTGGTATAGCAATTTGTACAGAAGGATGGCTCTGTTTCTCGTGATATACGGATTGAGAATGACATGTTTGGAGAAACCAAGAAAAATAGGCAAGTAAAAACAAATTTCAAGTGGCAGCTTTATATACTAATTCAAGTTTTATTTGCGCTCGCCAACAAATGCGTTTATCATCGTTTACAAGCAAGTGATACGTAGTCTTGCATATAACGTTTGGTAACTCAAAGTCCAAGATCAAGTAAGGAACGTGTTTCCTATGATGTGATATGTCGCCTCAGGCTACTTCTACGTCATTTCACTTTCAACATCATGTCAAATCGAGTGGTATTCACTGTGCACATATGCTTATACTATGGGCGTACAATGAGGTCAGCATTACTTGCATGAAGCCTGTGAACCGAATGACGTTCAACAACGTGGTGGTGTGTGCGCAACGAGATATACGGTACAACACAACTCTGAACATATCTTTTCTTTGCTTACTAAACTTTTATTATCAGCGCGAACCATGAACAATAACAACAACAACAACAACAACAACAACAACAACAACAACAACGCTGCCAGTATTGACTTCACCGCAAGACTCTTGCAAGAAATGATGGCAATGAGATCCGAAATCAGCCAACAAGGCGTACAACTGAACGTCTTGAATGATGGATTTCGACAGCAATTCATGTCGCCATTGGAAGACGCAGGCAGCGATTTGGCAACAAGAAGCATCCTGGATCCCACTTACAGAAGCCAGGTACTATCAAACAGCAACAGAAGAGGTCCTCGGGTAATTGAAGCAAACCCTACCGGCAGGGCCAGAGCTTCTCCTGTGGAGAGATACAACGCAATGCTCCAGCATCTACACAAACTATGCAATGGGGCATCTGTACCCGATTTGACACCAGGGCAGCTCAAATCGCGCAGGGAGAAGCTCCACCGCACAGCAAAGAGGGTCTTGGAGGCTATACTGGTGATGCATCCGAATATCTCGCATTGGAATGCCCTGGACCATGTGCAGGATGAACAGGTATATTACAGCCTGGCACTGGAGGAGCAGGCCCTGCAACGGGACAATCTCATGATTTGTCTCTGCAAGAAGCAGTGGTGTGCCAGGTTGTTGCTCTCCCAGGCCTTCAAAGCAAATAGAGCAAGCAGAAACCGAGCTGCTGCTGCTGATGCTGCTGCTGATGCTGCTGCCAATGTTGCCAATGCTGCCAATGCTGCTGCCAATGTGTCTTTGCAAGAAAACGAGGCAAGAAGCCATCTTCTGGTAAGTAGCTCCTATTATTTGTTTTGGCCATGGCTAACATCTAAGTATTGGAAACATTTCAAATGCTTTTAGGAGACTGAATCAGCAATTGTTGGAGACAGTGATATTGCCCAGCTTGCTCAAACTGCCGGTGTTGGTAATGCTGAGGATGATGACAACCTTAGTACTACTAGCAATATGTAATGGTGTGTGCGTTTGTGAGATCTTGTATATTTCATCCAAAATAAAATTACTTTGCTTTTGTACATTTGATGCTGCCTTGCTCTATTGGGATTTGAGATGATGGATTAGCTGCGATGCCACATTTAAAATCACATTTGATAGGTCACTTCAGCTTAAAAAGTTACTTGATTTGGTTACATCAGTCTGATACTGTGCATGATTAGAGCGTGTTTCTATATTTTTAGATCGAAACTTTGTATATTTAGGTCATCCCTTGAGAAAAAAGTGCTTTTGTTTCTCTTTTTTCTTCATTTTTCATCTATTTTCACTTTAATTCTATCAGCATAAGAGACATGTGCTCTGTAGCAGCAAGAAGAAGAGGCAGCATTTACCGTCCATGGCTTTAAAGGTGGAGGCTAGGTTTCAATGCCATTGAAGAAGGAATACCATTTCAAATGTGCGCCGTGGGAAGCTTCATATCCCTGCCATAGTATCCAGGATGGAATCTTCATTTACATCCTTTCGAAACAACAAATTTATGGTATGTCCAATGCTTCTTGCCATATAAAAGCTAACAAATATCTTGTAGAAATGTAAAGGCGACTTTGCCAGGTCAATTTCGATGTCGCAAGTATGCCATTTGGTTAACCGTTTCCCTCCATCCTGCTGGTTCCATTTATCTGCTTTCTTGCTATCACTGTTCAAGTAGTAAGTCATCTTTTGCTGCATCATCAGGAAAAATCAGTCGTTACTCACCTGATAAGTTAACTAGTGCCAGCGTCGAGTGGGTCTGGCGGGTTTGGCTTGATAACTGAGCACATCTCTTGCATACTTTATGGATCCCCTTTTGCATCCAGTGAACAATGGCAGATGCTTCATAGTTGAATGATGCGGTCTATACATCTGATACTTCTGACGGCATAAGACGCATTAACATTCGTTCGATGTTTTCTTTTCAAGAATGTCTGCTCCCAATGAGTCGCTGCCTGGTGGTGTGCTGTACTTTCTATCTGTCTTGTGAAAGAGGTATTGTAGTCATCACGCCTTTGCTGGAACGCTTTACTAACTTGATTCAGTTCACATCTTTGCTGATAGGTACATGCACATCTTTGATATTATGCTGGCTTTTGTACAATTCGTTGCTCTACATGGAACACTGTTGATGGCTTCAACCTTTTCATTCTATGCTCTCTCTGGATCTCGCCTGGAAACATCACTTTTATATTGCCCTAAAAACTGATAATATTGGGAAACACGAAACAGTTCATACTGATCCAGGCTATTATTCTCAATTATCTTTGACTCTACTATAGCCTACAGCATGACCATTACCACTACAAGGCTTTACTATTGCACGTTTTTGGCACGTAGCCTTCGTTTACCCATTAAAATTAACCAATAATAAATGTATAAATATTTAAACCACAATTTCTGAGCCAATGAAAGCTGCCAATATTTAAACCACGAATTATGGGCCAATAAAAGCTACCAATATTTAAGCTGATTCAGACCTTCAATGATCCCATTTCAGCTCATCGATAGGTTCATGCGCGATCATGAATGTTCTCATTTGAGAACATGGATTTGCTCATTTAAGAACATCGATATTTTGATTTGAGAACATCGATGCGCTCATAAACAGCTACATTTGCTCTTATTTAAGAACATGGATGTGCTCATATGGGAACATCTCGGATGTTCTTATGAGAACATCGGCCGACTTATAATAGATCTTTAGGAACGCCGATGTTCCCATATGAGAGCATTTTCCACTTTTTGGGAACATCGATGCTCTCGAATGAGAACATAAAATAGATTCTTATATGAGCACCTCGATGTTCTCATGAGAACATCAGTTGGGCCGTAGTGATGTGTCTTATAGCGTGGATCATGAAGTGCACATCTGAAGCAACAAGCTCATATTGCATTAATCTTGGTGCCTATCCAGATATGGTAAACATCCGTAGTCAATGTCGGAATACAAGTATAAGTCTATAGTGCCATCCATGTCCGTGGTGCCATCTATAGCCTATATCTTATATAGTATGAATCTTATAGTACTAGCGTATCTGAAGTCCATATCTTCTTATAGTATAAATCGGTATCGTACATCTAATCCAGTGTACATACAGTTTATATCTAAATCTGGTAACTGGATGAACTGTCGGAATGCAGATCATAGTGGATGTATTCCACAGATATGATCAAGCCTTATAAGAGACACACCTTGTATAAGCAATTCACTAGAAAATTTAGTGAAAGCTTATTTACGATTGATGAGACTGACAAAGAAAAGGTCATCGCGGCATTTGCACAGAAAAGACTTAAGGATCCAAGCTTTACACACACCTGGGATTCGAAGATGAAATACGATCGTGCGTGGTTGTGGAGAAGAGTACGAAGAAAGGTGTCTGCTCCTGAAGTGTTGCTTCCTCTTTTAAAATCCTTGTTTCTTTCTTACGGCCCTCTGAAGTGCGCAAAATCTGGAAGAGCACTGTTTGATAAAAAATCTTGGGATCAAGCAGCTGCTGTCTTGAGAACAGTGCAGTTAGGCCATGTGTCTGATCCGCCAGATGTACAATTGTACATTAAGACAGGAAAATTGGACGATCTCAAGCTGACACTCTATAGATGCATCCGTGGAACAAACTCTTTAGAAGGCGGAGTCCATCAGAACTTGATTCGCAAGTTTGGATCGTTTGGTGCTGGTCCAGAGCTGGCTAATGCGATGCTTACTGAATACAGGCTGAGACATAATCTCGACGTGGGTTCAAAGAACAGGCATTCAGTCATTTACAAAAGCCATTATGATCCCTGGCTAGTTCAGCATATTGATCTCTTGCGTCAAAAAATGGGATTCAGTGCTGACACAAGAAACATCGCTTTGTCTGTGAATGCTTTGGAATATTGCGGTTCTGGTGAGCTCTTTGGTATATGCCCTTTACCAAATGAAGAGATGGTCAAAATTGGTATCTTGCCCTCTGAGATCACGGATGAGAGCTTGCCTCTTATAGACAAAACAATTCCACAGCTCCAAGACACTGTCTTCATGAAAGTTGGGTCAACTTTGCGCTCACATCTTGGCCGTTACAAGTTTGTTGCAAACAATCAATGTACAAAGTTTGCCGTGCTCGCTGTCCATACGATGAAGGAGAAATCCGAATTCAGGGTCATTTATGAAACTCACTACAAGAATAGCAACAATAGAAGGATAAATTTTGTTGATTTTGCCAGCAAGTTCAATGAAAAGGCCAACGGTATTGATATATTCTATAAAACCACGGATCATCTCGAGAAGTATTATAAAGATTTCGAATTACAAGACGGAGTATCCAAAACAGAGGAGATTCATCAAATAGCTTTGAGACTCATTGAGCATCAAGTCGTCTCCACTAATCAGCCTTCTCAACTACTGCCTGCAGCATCACCAAGAATACCATCCATCAACAATATTTTTGCTGTCGTTTCTGCTGCCACAATTGATGCACAAATACCGCCGCCATCTGTTTCATCGCAACTGCTTCAACCGCAACCACAACAGCCACACCTACAGCACAATGTCCTCCCTGCTGGCTACTATTTCCAGCCATCATTGCCTGTTCCTAGCCACAGATTACAAGATGTCTTGCCCGTTCCTGATCACAGGCCCCAAACTGCCTTGCTGGTCCCAACACACAGGTTCATCTCACCTCGACTGCAGATGTGCCATCCACATCCCTACCAGAAAGCACCAGTAATAACAAAAAGGGTTACAGCAAGAAAGTGTAAAGGTTGTGGAAGTGAAGTCTGCAATGGTAAAAACAAACGAACAGACTGTAGTAGTCCAAGATGTTTGAAATGTGCTGCGACATCTGGCTGTCCAGGTATCTGGGATGCCAAAAATTGCAACAGGTGATTGCAAAAATGATATATTGTCATCAGTTAAAGCCCACCTTTCTATAAAGCACACGTATACATTATTCCGTATTCGGATACTTTGAAATATACTTGCTAGTACCATAGGCACCGTGTCATTTAGACACCTACTACTCTTATGAACATCTTTTGCTTCGGCGTTAAATTTACTGTATGAGGCGATTACATGGATTAAAACCGTAAAATTCAAGAATTTAACTTGGATAATAATTTTGCCAATATCAGAGCAATATCACTTTCTACGTGCATTTATTACAATCAAAACCTTCAATTACAAAAAAATTTTGGCTTCGCCAAAATTACTAAATATGGAAATTCAAACAATTTTTGCCCCAGATATGTCATACACGCCCAAGATTGGACAGATTTCGTCTTTTTACGACCTCTTTAATCTGTTTTGTGTTATTCGACTATATAAACTGTAATGATCACACTACGCTTTCTAATAATACATTCTTGAAGTACTTTTCAAGGCGCTTCCAATGGTGCTAACTTTAATAAGTGTTTTGACTGAAATTACTGAGCAATTTAATAAAATATGAAATGACGTCTTTAGTGAAAATAGCCATATTTTGCATATGAAAGCCTCATAAAAGTGGTTTCAAAAGTTGCGTTGAATTGAGAGAAACATTTTGATTTATTATGTACCATAGTAAAAGTCTTCATTTTCAAGGTGAAAAATGTGATCGTTTGGTTTTCGATGAAAATCATGAGGGGCACCTCATGCTTTTTGATCGATTTTTGACCATGTTTTTTGGGTCTTCAAAAAATTGAGCAAAGGTGCCAGGAAATTACTACTACTCCAGCACAATTGTTTGGCGTTATACCGGTGGCTCAAAAAGGTCTACATGTCAAGATATAAAGGCATGAAAGTTGTTAAATTTAGCTGTATTTTTGCTTTATGGCTTTTATTTACACTTCATGAATCATATCTTGGGTAGCTGAAATTTTCTGGAAGAGTAGTTGCGCAGCCTGTGCAATTTTTAATTCGAATAGGAGGCATATTGATTTTGTCAAAGCTAATTCATGCAAATTTTGATGTGTTATGTTGCTGGTAATAGGCTTATTAACAATTGAAATAAAAACTTGAAATTGCTGCTTACTACTATATACTATGGTTTTGCATATTCTCTTCGCTACAATCAAGCCCTCGTATAGATCAATGTTTACCAAGCGTTGGATTAGACGCCTAATTACCATGGCCTTGCACTTTTGATTTGCTACGGTGAAACCCCCCATATATATATCTCAATGCTACCTAGTGTTGGATTAGATTCTTTACACCTTTGCTTCACTAAGGTAAACCTCCCCTATAAATCAATGTCATCAAGTATTGAATTAGATGCATTGTTATGTTCTTGGTGGAGGGGCTAAGCCCCTTCCCCCAAACCCCTTCCCCATTGCCGGCTTCGCCGGTGGTTATGCCCACCTTTGTTCTGGCTTTCAATACTATCAAATTTTAAAAGGATATGATTGGATTGTCTATTTTTTTTTCATAGTTTTCCAGTATATATATTTTAGATCTTTTTTAGTCACAGTGTTTAAGGCATCTTCCAGATTTTTAATTTCAAAGAAAACGCATTTTTCATGAATATATGCTCTTTCTTTGTTTCACCATAATCTTTTGACCTCCATCATCCTTAGGAAAATATTTTGGTTTTTGGCGTTTTTTAGATCTGTAGGAAATGAAATATCCAACTTATGTACCATTCAATGCGTTTAATTGCGGGCTACAGTATCGATTCAATTGATTGATATTGTTCACTTGTTACTCTTCTTCGAGATTATGAGAAAAAGCACCATTTTTGGAGGTTCTAGCTGTCGTTTTACAGTTCAAGCCCAGTAACCGTTTAATTCCCGATTAAAAAGGTCTAGCTGGGTACTCTCGTTTGCAAACATATATACCTCTAGGGTAACAATCAAGCAATTTTTTATACTTATTTGAGACGCTAAAGGAAACCTTTTGATGCAAAAAAAAACTGTTGAAAAATGATTGTTTTTCTCAATTGATACCGCTCTTCAATGCTCAAAGAGATACTATGTAATGTTGGAATACAGTCAACAAAGTACAAGAGATAAATCTTGTCATGTCAAAATAATACTACAATAAATGCAAAATTGAATCTGCTAAAGAACTACACTATTATTATTGAGAAGACATCCTCGGGATATATTTATATAATCTTCATTATGCTAAGGTTTACAGTATAATGATGAACTATAATACAAATAGGTTTGTTATATCAAATGTCATAGCAAGGTCTCATACGAAAGGTTTTAGGCTATTCTTAGGTCCTTTGGGTAAATCATGCTAATCATGATTTACAAATCAATTGTTGGGTAGATAGTAAACCTATTTGTATTATAGTTTATCATTATGCTATAAACTCTAGCGTAATGAAAAATATATAAATGCATCCTTGGGATGCATTCTTAATAAAAGTGTAATTCTTTGGCAGATTCAATTTTACATTGTATTTTGACATAGCAAGGTTCACTATCTACCCATCAAATCATTTGCAAATCATGATTAGCATGATTTACCCAAAGGACCTAAGAATAGCCCAAGGCCATTAGTGTGAGCCCTTGCTACGACATTTGATATACGACTGAACAGAAGTTTCTAGACAAATATGGAGATTTGGTCAATTCATAATGTTGAGAGGGCGCGGAAACGGGATGTTAGTTACTTGTGTTTTTGGATAAAATACTCTTATTCAACTATTAAGGGTTCTGACACGTCAAGTAGCTATTTCGATCAATACGACTTCTATAGTGAACAGAATAGAGACCAAACAGAAAAACAAACTTAAGGGGATTAAAGGACTCATTTATTGATATTGTATACGATTGATATGTATATGCTAACGACGTTGTTTGCTTGTTTGCTTGCTAACCTCACATATTCAATCCCAAGGCGGACGTCACCACTCACAACAATATGTAATGCGAATCATTACACATTTCCAGGGACCAGAAAAGACGCCATGAAGCAGGAGAAAGCAACAAATGAGCAGGCAACTGCAAAGGAGGGCCCATACGAGAGGTAATGATAGTCTTCGCAGGGCGCCAATACCTACGCAAAGCATCAAGAGCAAGACGAGCAACGGGAACAGCAGAACGAGACGAGTTGGAGACAGTTCAATGAGTACAATCTGGCATCCAAGAGGTAGCACCATCAGAACGGGGCATAGTAAAATAGCCTGCTTGAGACAAGACTATCTTACTATCTATAAAAAGCGGGAAACCAGAGAGACAGGACCACGATCACGGTTTAGAGCAAGAAACACAGGGCGCAAAACACGAGAGGACCGGGCAAGATGAGAGGTGACAGTATCAACAATACCAAGATCAGGTTGCCAGAAAGAGAGATCCGACACCACGAAACGAGGATCAAGAGATGATGGATCACGAGGAGGACAAACAGAAGGCAGAGTATTAAGTACAGAACACAAGGAAAGATCAAGATACCACTGAGCAGACCAACCAGAGGAAGGAACTAGCTTTGGCAATCTCAACAGAAGCTTTCCGAGATGTTTTAGAATAGGCATAGAAGACACACGAGACTGATACAGACCAGGAAAAGAAAACCACGGTAAGATGGACTTATGACCAGTATAGACTTCAAAGGCATACACCAGCCAAGAGGAGACAAAATCATTGGGAGAGGGTGGACGCAACAAACGCTGCAAATAGACAAGATGCAAAGCTAAGCTTTGATCTGCTATATCTACCAAACCAACACCACCAAACTTGCGAGAAAGACACAAAGTAGACCAGGCAACACCAGGGCGAAAAGACACCAGATACTCACGGACCACCGTAGTGAGAGACTTCAACCACGATGCAGTAGTATCACCACCAGGAACAAAGAAGACAGACAAAACACCAAATCACCAGGAAAACCAAACTGAAGCAGCACACGACAAAGATACTCAGGATGAACCCAATCATACGCCTTTTCTTGATCCAACAAAACAGCAACTTGAGGCAAATCAGGAGCAACAACACGCAAGTGAGACATCAACAACTGATTTAGCCAGCCATTGTCAGAGATCAGACGATGAGGAAGAAAGCCAGTTTGATAGGGGTTAATTAACTTTGGCAACACTTGATTCATACGACTAGCAATGCGCTTTGTAAATAACTTGGGATCACTGTTAATTAAGGACAAAGGTCCTCATTTAACCAACAACTAAGAGTCATCCTTTTTGAACAACAGCACCATACGAGTTTGCTGCCATGAAGGAGGAAACACACCAGAAAAAGCTGCACTCAACACATCCACAAGCAAGTCAGGAACATCAGTAAAGCAAACCGTCAAGACCAGGGCTTTTAGACTTGGGAGTATGAGTGAGGCAGAGACACCAACACATCAGGGGTTGGAAGCTCCATTAGCATATCACCATCCAAAGATGATAGACATTCCCCAGCAAGGACAATTCAGAGTTCAGTCTTTGCAACAAATTGCGCAGTCCAAAGATGTCCATAAGTCAGAATGCGTTAACATTTGTGGTAGAAGCACATCAAACCCACTTTATCGTAGAAGCAACAAGAAGGATACACACTTCCTAAACGTTGCAAACCACATACTTTATATTTTGCCTATTAAATAGATGCAAGTTGTGTGTTATTTATTTCCAAATGAATATGAAGAAAGATCCAATAACCAATCAAGAGGGGGAACAGAAGAAAACAGACAATAAAAGAGAGAGAGAGAGAAAAAAAAAAGTTAAAATGTTTATATATATATATACAGTTTCTAGGTGTGGTATTGCAAAGCAGTATCAATGGGATAGCGGTTTCTAATTGTAACAATGTGTGTCTCTTTAAACAGCAAAGGATTCTCCACATCCGCAAGTTCCTTTTGCATTGGGATTGTTGAATACGAAATGTTCAGACAACTTGTCTTGGACGAAATCCATCTCACTACCCAACACAGTAATCAAGGCCTTTGAATCCACTAACACTGTAACGCCTAATAAGATAGTTAGCTTTGTTGTAAGATTGTCGACTCGATGAAGTTTGCTCCATTTTTGAATACTCACCATCTTGATTGACTATTTCATCAAATTTTCCTTTCGAATCTGTGAATTGTAAATCGTATGAATTGCCAGAACATCCTTTCTGCTTGACTCCAACTCGCAAGTATTGTGGGGTGGGGCCTTCAGTCAATGCCTTCAATCGAGAAACTGCTGCTGGTGTCTAAATAACAGGGGTTGAGTGATTGAGTATTCGTAGTGATAATGTTGATAAGGGTCTTACCAAGGTCAATGCAGCCTTTCTTAAGCGAAGTCGTGAGCTTGTGTTTCCGGATTTTATCGAATTCGTGGCAGCTTGCTTAAGGATAGCGTTGAAATGCATTTTGAATGAATTTGTATTTGTAAGAAATAGAAGAAAAAAAAAGAAATGAAAAAGTGTGGGGTGAATCTCTGATATTTTTAAGAGGAAAAACAAAATTACAGCATGCTGATGTTATTTGAATAACAGCCGATGGCTAACATTTCATTGGTTGAAATTAGCTTTCATTTCCACACTCGCAGTAGTTTCAAAAAAGATGTGTTGTTCATTTGCATAATGCAATGCCTCTCTGACCATGTGCATTTGTATCAAGGTTTGCGTGTATGACAGACGTTAATATTACACACCGTCTCGTAAATTGAAGAGACAAAATCTGATACCATCTTCATCATTGTCTTTCCAAATGGAGCATCCATGTGCCTGAGGATTTGCCACCATTTTTTGCTCAAACTGCAACAGCTTTCTCACACCTGAGGTGACTCCGACTATGGCAATGAGTACATCACGGGATTCATCAGGCTATGTCAAGCTGCTATTTTAAACACTCTTTTTTCTTCTTGTTGTGATATTGTTCTCCATCTCTTGCTATCCGCCCTCTTACGCCAACATGCCATTCCTGAAGAGAACGAAAAAAGTGCGTGTGTACAAGTGCAGCTGCTCTTGATGCATGTCCTCACTCACTGAAAATCATGTAGGTGCTTTTAATGGGCAGATGCGGTGCAGGAAAATCATCTATGCGATCCATCATCTTTCATAACAATATCGCCAAAAAGACAAGAGATCTCGAGCCTACAAGTAAGACTGGATTTGCAGTATCATTGAATCATGTTGACACTCATTTCTGTTGACCAACTGCTGCAGTCTTGTGGGATAATAAAACCAATGTGCAATTTCTAGGAAACCTGCATTTGAATCTATGGGATTGTGGAGGGTTTGTTGCTTATGTGCGTCGTTTATTTGCGTTCAAGAAACTAATGTCTCGGCGATTCGCTCTAGTCAAGATGATTCATTCAATGACTACCTGACAACATATCGAAACTTGATTTTCAAAGATGTCCACGTTTTGATCTATGTGTTTGACGCCATCAGTGCAGAGCTCGACAAGGACATTCATTACTATCAATCCTGTCTGGAATCCATTCTAATGCATTCTCCAAATGCCATTGTATTTTGCCTGATGCACAAGATGGATCTTATTCAAGAAGAGAGGCGTGATATGGTGAGCACGTGAAACGTAGATTGTCCCCAAGATGTCACTGAATGGATAGAACCCATTTGTAGATGTTTGAAAAACAAAAGTTAGAGCTTCAAGTCAGATCCGAGCCTATTCAGATACAAGCATTTCAGACTTCCATATGGGACGAGACATTGTACGCAGTAAGGATGACGCTATTCTTGCCACAGCCAGACCATGGAAACTGAATGTGTGGATTATGTAGGCCTGGGCCAAGATTATCCATTGCTTGATACCCAACATGAATGAATTACAAGCTAGTTTGGATACATTTTGTTCCATCTGTGGAGCCGATGAAATTGTCCTTTTTGAAACGACAACATTTCTAGTGATTGCAAATTCAGCATCCATTCATCATCCAGATGCACATCGATTTGAAAAGATCAGCAGTATTATAAAGCAGTTTAATCTCTGTACAAGGTTTGACAAGAATGAAATCACACTGGCACACACACACACATTGTCATACATGATCTCTCACTCCATCATCAATTATAGAAAAGAGGGATATTCGAAACAGATGGAAATCAAAGGAAGCAATTTCACAGCATTTTTCGACTCCCTGACAAAGAATACAAGTGTATTACTGATCATCTCGGATACAGACATAAGTAAATACATGGCTATGGTGAGCCTTTGAATGATGGCTACTGACATTTCTTGCAATCGTAGCGTCTGCTGCAACTCAAGTGAATATTGCAGCAGCAAGAAGACATTTCGAAAAGCTGGAACATGTTGAAGCTGCCTAACGTTCTGATAAATCAAGAAAAAAAAAAGCATTGGCATTGATGAATCACACTATATGAATGGATGTTGATGGATCCAACAGCTACGCCTACTCACATGGCATCATCTTGAATAAACTAATACCATCCCACGTATTCCATACATGAACCAATGAGCAAACATGTTGCTTTGCATTTCAAATTGATTGTCCACACACACACACACACACACACATTAAACAAAGGAACCAATGACATTGGTGGCTTAGTTCTGATTTGGGCAAGAGAGGATGGGAGGAGAAGGGCAGGGAAAGACAGCAAAGAAAGGGAAACTCATTCAAACCCTTTTGGCCTACAACCATCCAAGCATTTCAAATAATTTTTTTTTTTTTTAGTGTCATTTTAGTTTTTTCTTCTTTTTCATTTTTTTTTTGTCATCTTAACAAGAAATATACTTATAAAGCCAACAAAGACGATAAACGACTCTAAAAAAAAAAGTATATTTCTAGTCAAGCAAAAAAAAAAAAAAAAAAAAAAAAAAAGAAACCAGAATTATACACGTTCAAGTGAGTTTGAGATCCTCTGGAATACCCAGCATGCAAAGTGCTGATACTAGGCTAGTGTAAGAATATTTTATAATCGGTTAATTTTTTTTCTTTTTCTTTTTTTTTTTTTTTTTTTTTTTTTTTTTTTCTCTCTCTCTCTCTCTTTTTGTTTAACATAATAAATGCTCTTTATTAGACCTTCCAAGACGATATCCCTGGGTTTTGAGAATAATAGTCTAGATTATGAGCTACCACAACAACAGCAACAACATTCGCACTCACAAGAACAAGGTAAGCTTACTAGACCATGTCCCAGTTCAACATGGAGATCTCAAAAATCTTGCTGAATCACAACCAGATACATCGAATATGGTCCATGGTCATGAAACAATAATGGAGGCAACTACGAATTTGAATGAATTGACACTCTCTTCTTCATTGACTTGTGACGAACGTATGGAACAAGAACGCTACGACTCATTCCTCAGTCAACAAGCATCCGATTCTGATGATGATGAAGAGCAGCCACCACCGCCATCTCCACAAAAGGACGACGACGAGGAGGAGGAGGACGATGATGATGTGGTAGTAGATGTCGTACATGAAGAGCAACCTCAACTTCCCTCTGCAACAGCTGACGCTATGGAGACTTACTGCAATATAACCGAAAACATTTACTGTGGATCAGCTACTGGCAAGTCAATTGCAGAAGAGAGTATGCCCTGCGAATGTAAATACCGGCCTGATATCGACAACCCAGACGCAGCGTGTGGCGACGACAATTACTGCATCAACAGAATGATGTTTATGGAATGTATGGTCGACGATTGTCCCTGTGATAGATATTGCCGTAACAGACGCTTCCAATTACGGCAGTATGCACGCGTTGATGTCATCAGAACCGATAAAAAAGGCTTTGGATTGAGAGCATTGACGGATTTACCAACGTACAGTATAGGCAACGAGTGCTTGACAGACTTAGAAAGCTTATTTTATTTGATATAGAAATGCATTTATCATGGAGTACATTGGCGAAGTCATCCCAAATCACGAATTCATCAGACGAACAAAAGAGTACGAAGCTGCTGGTTTGGAGCATTATTATTTCATGACACTGAAAACCGATGAAGTAAATGATTTGGATGCTTTGCAGTTTGCTGATCTGCTTATTCACACTTTTTTTTTTTTTTTTTTTCCTTGTAGATCATTGATGCAACAAAAAAGGGCTGTCTGGCAAGGTTCATCAATCATTCTTGTAATCCCAACAGTGTGACACAGAAATGGGTTGTTGGCAAAAATATGCGAATTGGCATCTTCACTCGTCGTCCAATTAAGGCGGGTTCAGAATTGACATTTGATTACAAGTTTGAACGTTATGGGTAAGGCTTGCTCTTGACACTTGATTTCCAGGTTGGTATTGACTTGCTTTATAGTGCCGTAGCTCAGAAATGTTATTGTGGTGAAGCGACATGTAAAGGCTTCATTGGTGGTTCCATGAAGAGCGACACTGCGAAATCCTCAGCAACAGTATCGAGCGATTTGATCCTGGATCAAGACGATGAAGACGAAGACGACGATGACGACGACGACGACGATGACGATCCAAATAATGACATGATGCAAGATGAAGGACAGACACAGAGCCAGAAATCCATGGCAGAAGCAGTGACATTGACGCAAAAGAAAATGCTGCGAAAAATGCATCGACGTCGAGCATCCGAACCATTGCAAGATCCTCGCGAAGTACAGTCGTTTGTCAAACGTATGCTGGATTCTGTTGGAAAATCACACCTTGTCTTGAAATTATTACTGCGACTAGAGCTCACGGATTCAGATACCCCACAAGGAAAAGATGTGTTGAAAAAGTTTGTGCGTCTTCATGGCCTCAAGATGCTCAAATTCTGGCTAGGTGAATGGAAAAGCGATCCTGTGATACTGCTCAAAGTATTGCAGGTCTTGTCCAAGCTACCGTTGGCCAACAGAAATGGTTTGGAGGATTGCAAGATGCTAGAAATCGTTGGAAAACTATCACAGCATCAAGATGAAGGCATCAAAAGCCTGGCGACGCAGTTGTTAATTGATTGGAGTTTGCTAAAGAGTGTGTACCGTATTCCCAAGCGCATCCCCACGGAGCCCACTTTGCGACGCAAGAGTGAAGCAAACGCCAAATGCAATGACGATAATGACTCACAGATATCAGCAGACGTGCCACCACCGCGGTACGATTCAAGCAGAGAGTTTTTTGATCCAGACGACGATTATTTCGAGTATTTGCCCATGGATGTGGACGCTGCTGAAATTCAATGGAAGATGGAATACCCACCACAATCAGCTATCCCAACAGCACCTAAAGCCATGATTGATGCATGCATTAAAAATGGATTTTATGGCTATGGTGGCCGGCCTCCTCGATCTTATTCCCACAACGAGCCATCATCTAGTGTGGAACAGCAGCAGCACGAAGAGATGTACAATCCTTACAAAAACAAGTACGACTCACCCTTCAATGCTTCATCCCCAGCTGCCTCTGTCTCCACAACCTCTGTCTCTCAAATACCTACCAAACCAGCAGGACAGATATCACCCAAATTACCGAATAACTGGAAATCAGCTTATGCAGAAGATGGCGCCATTTACTACTATCACCGTATCACAGGAAAAACACAATGGCAGGTACCAGAAGAACGAGTGAGCTCCATTGAAGGTGTGAATCAGTCGGATTTAGAGGATCTTGTTGAAAAAACGATTCAAGAAACAGAAAACAAAAAAAAGAAGCGCAGTGCAAGTCCAGCAGGATCCGTCACGACGGCGAGCACACCTCGTATTATTACACCATCAGCGAGCAGAAAAGGCTCTCCAGCAGTGTCGAGTTTAGACGAAACCGAACTCAAGAAAGAAGTGGGCAAAATTGTGACAAAGTACCTGAGCTCAAAGCAAAAAAAGCTGTGGAATGGGGACAAGCACTTGTTCAAGGAGTTGGCGAGAAAGGTAACGTTTTCTAGAACTGTAGCTTAAATTATATGTACACTTACCTCTGGACTGATCATGTGTAGACCACACATCATATCGTTGAGAGAGAAATGAACTCGAATCGAAAAATCCAATCCATGAACAGCAGCGTCAAATCAAAGATTGAAAAGTTTATCGATGCACATGGAGCGGAATTTGTGATCAAGGTACAACGCAAGATGAAATCAAGCAAAGGGAAATCAACAGAGAGTCCATCCAGTGTGATTTCAGAAAAGATGGCAACGCCTATGGAGGTGGATATACCTACATCGCCTGTCTCGACGAAACATGAAGCTTCACCACCGCAAGATCCTCCTCCTTCTCTTCCTCTGAGGTCTACGAATACGAATACGAATACGAATACGGACATGCCTTGTACGAATACAGCAGCTGCAGCCACTACAACCAATTCGGCTATAACAACTGCAGCAGCGACGAAACCAGCATCTCCTGCTCCAACCACAACTGCCAATGCTGCTACCACGTCGACCACTACATCAGCGGACTACCACGTGGAAGGCAACAACAGCAAGCCCAAGGAAGATGTCTATTATCGTCGCAGTAATGGTAACAGATCGCCACCGCCTTATCGCTACGAGTATGTCCGACCAGGCTATACTCGACCCTCACCTTATTATCACAGCAACAGCTATTACCGTTACGCACGTCCACCCTCACCTTATTATCGAAGCAATCGCTATAGAAGATCACCCCCACCTCCTTTTTATCGTCAAAATTCATCACGACGAGGTTCCTTATCAGACGATGAAATGGATAGAAGAAGATGGGATTAAATAAGAAAAAAAAAAAAAACTCCAGAAAATCTTGTACATCATTCCAATACACACACACATATTGTAAATACGTTTATAACGAAAAAAAAAAAGAAGGGAAAAAAAGAAGAAGGGAAAAAAGCTTGTATTGTTTTACCTGTTTTTATTATTAATAATATACATTCATTTTTCAGCACAAGTGTAAATTTGTAGTTCAACACCATGTATAGTCTTTTGAAAATTTCATCAATATTAAACATTTTAAACAAAACGATCTCCATGGTACTTGTAGGACGAATTTCGTTATGTACCAATATGTCAAAGATGACCAAGGGCTTTTAATTACATGTAGTTTCCTTTTGCTTGAATGGTTGCTATGTTGTTTAAAAACACATGTTTGTTGTACGAGTCCCTCTTTCTCTCTCTCTCTTTTTGCATGAATCAGCCGGTTAAATGTTTAATACGTAGAATGCCTGATTGCATGACCTATGAACAAGGTGCTTTGATTGAACCTCTCACTGTTGCAGTTCATGTTGTGAAACGCACACCTGTAGTAGAACTAGGTTCATCTTCCTCCATCATTGCCATTGGTGCCGGCCCTATTGGGCTCTTTGTGGCAGCGGTGGCACATGCTCGAGGTGTTTCCGATTGTCTTGTCATGGACATTGACCAAACACGCTTGGATTTTGCTCAGCAGTATCTGCCTGGTATCAAAACCGAATTACTGCCCATGCCAATGCATCTTTTGCAGGTGGCATGGGCAGAACAGCAAGCTGTTTTATTGCAATTGAGTGCAGATGCCATTGACGTTGTATTTGAATGTACAGGGGCTGAGACCAGCATTTGCTTAGCTATGCACACAGTACGTCGAGGAGGTGTCGTCATGTTGATTGGCATGGGCATGGTGCAATGTGTGATGCCCATTGATTTGATATCGACGCGGGAGATTGATGACAGGGGCAATTTTAGATATGCTCAGGCACATGAAGAAGCTATTGCATTGGCGGCTCATGGATACGTATCTATGGAGGAATTGGTCACACATCGTTTTTCATTAAGCCAAACAGTGGACGCCTTTGAGCAAGCACAGCAATCATCTCATGTCATCAAGATTCATATTGCATGTTAATGTAATTTATAGTTTCTCAAAAAAGGCAAATTTAAACAGATCAAGCAATTGTATAAATAGAAGTCGTTGCCCGTCTTGAATACTACATGTTACACTGCTTTTGATTATTTGAATGTGTGTAACTAAAAAAAACAGTATATGAATTAGTGCAATCATGGTTATTCAATAGGTGAAAGGAGTATACAATGGCACTGTAACTATGCTCTGATGAATGGCACTTTAACCTCAGATACAGGTTTATATGCGTATCTAGCCAGACCCTTTAAAAAAAACAGACGCAGAAAAAAAAAAAGAGGAGAGCAATTAGCAGAGTCAGAGATTGCAATCTCATGTAAGTGTAACCAGCACTATGATGAAAATGCTATAAATCAAGGTGTATGGGTGGGTGGGGATGTTTCTGGATATTCCTCTCTTTTTCTCTCTCTTTTTTTTTTTTTTGAAAAAAGAAAAAAAAAAAATGAAGCTCTTTATAGCCACCTTACTCTCCTTTTTGCTTTCTATCATCACTTTGGCAAGCGCTGTTGACAGACCAACAGCCTCATTGCCTGCTGTTTCTGGCGGTATTGTGTGTGCCATGTCATTATGTCCAACTGCAACATTAAGCAAGAGAGATTTAACATGCCCAGCTCATTGTAAGGATAACTGCAAGATCATTGATGATCAATGCTGTCCTGGTGTTCAAAAGGCTGTTTGTAATAATAGCAGTGATGCAAGCTCTGCTGTCGAGTCATCTACAGCCGTAGCTACTCCAACTGCAGTCAGCAGCAGCAGCAGCAGCAGCAGCAGTAGCAGCAGCTCCATTATCAGCACATCTTCCAGCGTCGCATCGTCCTCTGCCCAACCAACACCATCTTCTGCTGCTGGAAACACTGCATCTAGCAGTGCTGTGGTATCTTACAAGGTGGTCCTGTCATCCTTTGTATTGGTCTCTATCATCACTTTGATTGTAAATGCTTTGTAATATGGTGACAAAAGCGGATAGTCAAATTTTTATCACACACTTGCTAGTGTTGTACCAATCCAAATCTCTCAATAAATAAATGAACGGTCTCCTTCCTTTGTTTCCTCTCTCTCTCTCTCTCTCTCTCTCTCTCTCTCTCTCTCTCTCTCTCTCTTCCCTTTTAGTCTATTTGATTTTATGTTATGCTCAGCTATTTCTCATATCATGGCATTGAGCAATTCAAAGTTACCTTGCTTGTGTGTGTAATATGCTTATTGTTAACGCAATGCCATGCCATGATGACGGATAAACGACGTTTGGAGCTCAAGTAAGTGTTGTTGTTGTTGTTGTTGGCATATGCACATGTGGTTTGCAACTGTAGTAACTTGGAATTATGTAGAGATCTAACAAAGGTAAGGATTTTCAGCAGGCATTTAGCCAAAAGACACGTATTCATATGATGGACCAGGAAATGTTTGATCATGGCTGGAACAATTATATGCAGCACGCTTATCCAGAAGATGAGGTAAGAAAATATAAAAGAGAGAGAGAGAGAGAGAGAGAAGCCAACTACATGCCAGAGCGCTAATACCTACAATGATTAGCTGAATCCTTTCAAATGCACTGGCAGGGGCAGCGATAAATATAATCCGTAGGTGCATAGCTTACAGTGACAAGAAGAAAAAGATAACTAAGTTACAATGTAGAAACAACATCAATATCAACGATGTCTTGGGAGATTACTCACTTACACTCGTGGATACATTAGACACATTGGCTGTAACTATCACGCTATTTTTCAAATGGCTACGATAAGACTTACTGATCACCAGTGCCACAACAGATGCTAGGAACGCAGGAACAATTTGAAGAAGCTGTGGACAGAGTGATAAAAACTGTGTCATTTAGTCAAGACAACAAGGTTCAAGTGTTTGAAGTCAATATCAGAGCGCTTGGTGGTCTGGTAAAGTGTACATGCAACGCCTTGATCCACACTGCGTATTCACTCCACATAATTAGCTCTCTGCTCATATGCTAGCCACAGACCCATCTTTCAATCATACCATTCAAGGCTACAACGACGAACTACTGTACATGGCCAAAGATTTGGCGGACAGATTGATGCCTGCATTTCAAACCTCCAAAACTGGCATTCCATTTCCTCGAGTCAATCTCAAAAGAGGCGTACCACCATCCGAGACCACAGAGACTTGCACGGCGGGCGCTGGTAGTTTGATTCTGGAGTTTGGTGTTCTAAGTCGATTGACAGGCGATCCAACATACGAACAAGCAGCCAAAAAAGCGCTCAAGGCAGTATGGCATCGTCGGTCTCATCTCAACTTGCTAGGCAACGTAATTGACATACAAACTGGCCATTGGATTCACACAGCCTCATCGACAGGTGCTGGTATTGATTCTGTATTTGAGTACATGTTGAAAGCACATGTGCTATTTGGCGAGCAAGAATACAAGGATATGTTTGATCAAGCCTACAAAGCACTCTTGCTGTATGTGCGTGATCCATCCGGCTACTTGTATCGCAATGTACACATGAGCACAGGCTCTTTGATGAGCTACTGGGTCGATAGTCTCAGTGCCTTCTTCCCAGGTCTACAAGTACTGCAAGGCGATTTGGATTCGGCCATCAAGCACCATCTGGTATTTTACAACATTTGGCGTCGATATCATGCGTTGCCCGAACGGTTTGATTTCTACCAAAAAACAGTGGATTTGCCTTATTACCCACTGCGGCCTGAATTCATCGAGTCCACCTATCATCTGTACATGGCGACCAAAGATCCGTTCTACTTGGAGGTGGGAGAAATGGTGGTAGAGGATCTGAATAATCGCACTCGGGTCCCCTGTGGATTTGCTTCCATTGGCGATGTCAGATCAGGAAGACTAGAGGACCGTATGGAAAGTTTCATGCTGAGTGAAACCCTCAAGTACTTGTATCTCTTGTTCGATGCGGATCATCCTATCAATACCATGGACAGCAACTATGTGTTTACAACAGAAGGCCATGTTTTGGGACTACCGAAAAAGTATCTTTATCATAGTAGCAACAGCAACATAGCTAGCAAACCAGCGATAGCAACACTGCAACAATCTCCAGCTGGCACATGTCAACGCTATAATCCAAGTAGGAGACACTATGCATCTCTGCCCAATGCATTAGAAATGACAACAATGCCATACCAGCCTCATATGGATGTAGCAGCTCACATGGTTGGCTATGCCATTACCACGCCAACGCTACCGCCTCTATCTCCACATGGATACTGTGAATCGCCATATCATGCCATCAAATCGTACAGTGTGTCGTTTGGATTCTCTTCGCCAGCAGAACGGCTCTTTAAGCAACAACACAACAACAACAACAATTTGATGGAAATTTTGGGCGGATATTTGGCTAAATCGTTGTCAGGACTCAAGCTTGAATTGATTAGTGGTGGCAGAAAGAATGAGTATTTTGTCAAAGGAGGTTAGTTTCTGTTGTATGATACATGTATACCCCTTCATTACTATATATCCTTGTATATTATCGCCCTTTTTTTTCATATTACACATCACATCATCATAGACCTTCATATTGATCTCTCCAACAAAAAAAAAAACTCATTTATATTTTCACTTTCTACTCTATCTCTTCCTTTTTTTTTGCAACACTATAGTTCATCCACCAACTACTAGGTAAATTACACTATTTTTTTTTTTTTAAAAAAAAAAAAACAAAATAAAACTAGAGATTTATTTATTCCATAGTTTTACCGAGCATCAGACCCTCACGCTACCACTGCATGCGCTCTTGGAATACCTCACCACGTCCAGCGACCTGTTTCGCTTAACAGTGCTGCAATCTGGCATCAGCAAACCAAGAGATTATCTGGCAAGTGATTTTGAAGTGAGTATCAAATCCACAGGCCAAGATCAATGCTTCGAATTCATAGGCCTCAAAGCTGAATTTGGTCCTACGTATCCTATTCAAATCAACATGTCTGAACTCGAGTTTATTGGCGGGTTTGGATGCGATCCTATTGAAACTGGCAAGCACAAAGTCATGGTGATTTCAAGAGGCCAATGCACGTTTGAAGAAAAAGCATGGCATGCGCAACAGGCGGGGGCTCGTGCTGTTGTGTTTTTAAACAACCAACCAAATCAGTCCTTGTTTCGTATGGCTGCTGGCTCAGGCACGCAACGATCTATCCGTATACCAAGCGTGCTTCTAAATTACGAGGATAGTCTGCTGTTGGTGAAGAACAAGCGTATACAGCAGTTTAGAATGCAGCAGTTGGGGTCAGTGGATCAAGATCCAAAAGCGAGATTTGTATTGTATTTCCAAAATCAAGTGGTTGCAAATGCAAATGTTATTAATGTCTAATAAATGGCATGAAAGACATGTTGTGTACTGTGTTGCGTTTGCTACTATTGAAGCATGCGTAGAGATGCTTTAATAAAGCAGAGAGCTCGGACTCTACACACAAGAGGTGCTGAAGGAGCTGGAAACGGTAATTTCCACATGAAATATGCCTTGCTTTTTCATGTGATTTTTAATAGTGGATATCTTTTTTTCTGTTTCTCTTTTTTTTTTCTCTTTCTTTATCTCTTTTTTTTTTCTCTCTCTCTCTCTCTCTCTCTTTACAAACAAAAAAAAAAGTATGGAATACGTGGGTCGACTAGGAAGTATCTTTACTTCAGTCCATAATTTCTATAATGAAATCAATCCTGCCACTCTATCAGGTGCCATTGATATTGTTGTCGTGGAACAGGAAGATGGCGATTTGGCTTGTTCGCCGTTCCATGTTCGATTTGGCAAACTATCCGTCTTGATGCCACAGGAAAAGCGAGTAAGTTTCCATCTGTCCGTGTGATACGCAATGAGACTCACATGTATAAAAATCAAGGTCCAAATCAAGGTCAACGGCCAAGTGGTGCCGTATGTCATGAAAGTAGGTGAAGCAGGGGAAGCATTCTTTGTATTTGAAACCGAACATGAGGTGCCCGAAGAGTTTCAAACATCTCCCATTATGGAAGCAGTACCTGAAAAATTGCAAGAGGATCCTCCCTATCTTGATATTGGCGAATCCAAAGACAAGCCAGAAGAGAAGCAAGGTTTGCCATGTTCAGGATGTTGTTGTCAGATCAGCCAGTGTACTTATATCATCTCAATGCTCCCCCACAGAAACCACCACGACCGGCACTACCACAGCTCCAGCAGCAGACACATTTGAAGACGATGATTCCCTCAAAAAGTTGCCATTACCAGCCGAACTACAATCGCCCAAAATGATCATTGAAGAGCAAATGGATAAAGTTGTGACCAAGATGGATCCTTACAACACACACGACGAGCATATTGAGCTGCCAGAGCCTCAAATCTACCCTGTGGATGACGGCCATATCGTTGAAAGAGTGATTCCTGAGGCCATTACCACAACCACAGTCGCAAAGGAGAGATTTATTGTTCGTCCTGCAGGCGGTGATTTGTACAACACGCTCATGGAGGTCACGCATACATCCGTCAATAAGGAAGACAGTAAAGGGGATGAATCCATTGTGCTGGATATTGCTGGTTATAAGACGGGTGGTGATGAGTGGAGTGAAGACCAAGCGTTTGCTACACCTGGTGTGAATGCTAACACAGAGGCATTGGAAAAGGAGATGACTCACTTGTTACTGGATGAAAATGGGGTGCATTCACCTCCTGCTTTGGATGGTTTGGAGCCTGCTGATTTGGATGTCAACAAACAATCAGAGGAGAAGAATAGAGGCGAGACGAGTTATCAAACAGCAGAAGATTCAAGCGTGGCAGAAGAGTCACCTCAAGCAGTAGTAGTGAAGGAAGAGGAGCCCAAAAAGAGCCTTTGGGGTTGGGGAAGTGCTAAACGCCAGGCTACCAATGACTCGATGGATGCACCATTATCGACACCGCCCACACAACCTGCTGACACTGTACAAGATCATCTCGCACTACTGCCAGGCCAAATCTATCGCATTGAAATGAGTTTATGTGGCTTCTCTGCATTCGGTAAAGATGAAAAGGAAAACGCCCAGGTTTTCGATCAACACAAGGTCACCTACGACAATTTCACACATAACCCCAGCATGCTGAATGATAAGCGACTGGTCTTTCGTTATAGCAACCGATACTATGCAGCTGGACGCACAGGACCTTTATTTACTTCCTTGTTGTTATACAAGAAACCGCTGGAAGAAACGCCTCAAGATGAAGAGGAGGCAGCAGATAGTCGTGTATCGTACTCTTATGGCACAGGTAAAAAAAAAAAAAAAAAAAAAAAAAAAAAAAAAAGCGTAAACGGGGGCTAGTAAGTGAGAGGGCATAGAAACTCATATTGTATAGGTTGGAGACAGTGGCTGAGTCGATCATCGGTAGCAGCAGCACCTCCCACAACGACGACGACGACGACGACCGGCAACACAGCAGACAGCAAGGACACCTCAACTACCACACAATTAAAAGAGGAAACAGCAGCAGCAGCAGCAGCAGCAGCAGCAGCAGCACCCAATCTAGCTACAAAGGAGGAGCAAGAAACCACCACCTTTACTACCACCACCACCACTACATCCGTCGGATGGTCTGCTGATCATGTCCATCCAGGGCAATCTGCTGAAGAGCAAGCACCACACAAGGTGTATGCAAAGACCTTGCGTCTTACATCCGACCAACTCAAGAGCCTTTGTCTCAAAAAGGGCGTCAACACCATTTCTTTTTCCGTCTCCAGTGCTTATCAAGGTACAGCCACCTGTGCAGCCAAGATCTTTTACTGGGATTATGGAATTCAAGTCGTGATTTCAGACATCGATGGCACCATTACCAAATCAGATACACTGGGTCATGTCTTTACTATGATTGGCAAGGATTGGACACACATGGGTGTGGCCAAACTCTACACAGACATTGCCAACAACGGATACCACTTTTTGTACCTGACAAGTCGAGCCATTGGACAAGCGGACTACACACGAGACTATCTCAAGAAGGTGGCCCAAGACAAATATCAGCTACCCGACGGCCCTGTCATCATGTCGCCAGATCGACTCTTTACGTCGCTGCATCGCGAGGTAATTATGCGAAAACCAGAAGTGTTTAAGATGGCCTGCTTGAGAGATGTCCAGCGTTTGTTTGGTGGCAGAGATCCGTTTTACGCAGGCTTTGGTAACCGTATTACAGATGCTAGATCCTATCGTAGCGTCAATGTGCCTGCGTCTCGTATTTTCACCATTGATCCGTACGGTGATTTGAAGCTGGAATTGTTGCTGGGCTTCAAGAGTTCGTATATCCATCTCAATGATTTGGTGGATCAGATTTTCCCTCCTATCAATCGTGTGGTGGATGAAGAGTTTAATGACTGGAACTATTGGAAAGCGCCTGTAGCAGACATTGATATACCAGAGTTGGATGTGCCAGTAGAGCCTGTCTCTCCAAAGCCCAAGCCCATCAAGCCCGATCCATCTGCCTTACCTGCAAGCTCTGTGGTAGCTTCCACGTCTTCTTCTTCAGGACGTGGTCTCTTGCGTAGTTTTACATCTCGATCGGATAGCAGCAGCAGCAGCAACAATAGCAACATCAGCCATCGTAAGCTGCAGAGCAGTTCAAGCACGCCTACCTTGTTGAGCCGTAAATTTTCTATATCAAGCAACACCAGTGGTGATGAGAATTTGGCAAATGACAATGAAGTGACAAGTGACCAAAAAGCAGGCAATGCTGGAGGCACCACAACAACCGTGGAGGATCTAAGTACAAGTCCAACCAATTCCATCATGAACAAGATCTTGAGCGTGGGTGGGGTTCGATCTACTTTATCAAGAACCTTCTTATCCAGCGATAATAACAGCAGCAATCATACAAGTGGCACCACTACACCTCAACAAGCCATTGAAGAAGAAAAGGCAGAGCAGCAGCAACAAGAAAAAGAAGAAGAAGAAGAAGAAGAGGATAAACCCCTAACACAACAAGAACAAGATCATATCGACCAAGATGTCGATGCATTATTAGACGATGATATTGATATGGATGATATCCCATTCATTTAATAGAGCTGTAATTTTAACATTTTCTTGCTATTTATTTTATACGCACTTTTGGATTCATCATGATACGCAAACACAACATTTGGCGTACCAAGGGGGGGGGGGGAGCTCGCATGATGTGTGTTGTGGTAGTCCATCCACGTGCGATTGTGTGTATTGGTTCTACTTTATGTTACTTGCGCAAGCAAACAAACACATTGAGAAAAAAAAAAAAAAAAAAAAAAAAAAAAAAAAAGAGAGTGAGAGATTTATTATATACAGTTGAGAATTCTATTATTCATCAAACACACTGTTAAAAGTAGGGCCAAAAGTAGTTTCATTATCATCCGATAATGAACGGTATGAATGGGTAGTGGTTTCATGGACAGATTGATTTTCATTATTATACAATGCATGAATGGTATTGTAATCTTGCTCTTGGTGATTTTTCACAACGGGATTTTCTGTGGTGGCGGCAGAAGCAACAGGGTGAGGGGTAGAGGGGATCAGCGTATAGGCACGATGAAATGCCACAAGAGGACGGTTGACAACAGCGACCCAACGACGACCAGCATGAAGAGTAATTAAAGACATGATTTGATTTATTTCAAAAGAAAAAAAAAAAGAGTAATGAAAGAAGAAAGAGATTGCAGAAACCCTTCCCCTCCCTTTATATACCCATTGTTTATCTTGCCATCATAATGAGACAGAGAGCAAGAGAGATAGATGTTGGGTGTGTAGTTCTGGGCGTTTTATTATTTATGCCGTTAAAAAATCCCACGGATACAACACCTAATCAAGTAAAGTTTTGTTTGTATCTGATGTGTACCGTTCTCTATTGCTGCTGCTTTTTCTTCCAATCCAAATAGCTCACAGAGTGTAAAGGTGCGCTATCTGGTATCACGTTTAAAGGAGGTCCAGCAAACCATAAGATGGGTCCATCTGATTGACGTTTATATGATACATCTACATGGTCATGATGATGATGATGATGATGTTGTTAGCTTAGAAGTTCATTCGGTCTTGCAAGAGAGATACAAACCTAACTTCTTTTCTGGTTGTGGTTGTTGCTGGTGTTGCTGTTGTTGCTGCTGAATGTGTTGATTTACTGCATTCAATGAATCAATGACACTCGCTTGCGTGAATTGTTGCTGTTGTTGTGGCTGCGGTTGTTGATACTGCAGTGGCACAGGTGCTGGCTGTGGTTGTATATTGTTATACATGAATGGTTGAGATTGCATAGTGTGAATTGGGTAAAAAAAAAAAAAAGACGTCTCTGTTGAAAATCCATTGGCAACTTTCTCCCCTTTCTCCAACACACATTTTGAAAGCCAGCCTAGCCAAGGTAAAAAAATTTTCCATTCAACCCTATATATATATATATATTTTTTTTTTTTTTTCAACACCTTGCTCAGCTACATTACATTTTATACAATCATGGGAAAGAAACAAACAGCAAGAGATCAGCTCGACGACGTTTTTGAAATTGAACAAGGACAAGTGTATGCTCGTTCATTGGGCCCAAGAGGAAACCATCAGCATGAGGTTGAATTCATAGATGGAGAAAAGAAACTAGTGACATTACCTCCTCGTTTTAGAAATGTGGTATGGCTGAAAAGAGGTATTGCACTGACACGCTTGTCTCGTGTCAATCTTTACTCATGAACCATTCTTTAGGACACTATGTCATTGTGGATCCCACTGTTGGCATCTCTGAGAAGGTGGGCGGTGAAATTGTGCAAGTCTTGTTTCCCAAAAACATCAAAGACTTGAAAGCGGCAGGAAAATGGTAAGATGTCTAGACATGATCGCCATGATGATTCTGGCTATTCATACAGTATTCATGCAGGCCAGAGGAATTTTCTGATTCCAAATCAGAGCCATTGCAACAACAGCAACAACAGCCGGCCTCAACAAAGAAGGACATGGACCAAGATCAAGATGAGGATGAGGACGATCAAGATGATTTATTTGTAAACAATAATAGACCCGTCATGTCAGATACTGACTCTTCCTCGGACGAAGAAGAAGATTAATGGACGAAAGATAGATACCCTTTCAATTTCAATATGGACATGGTAGGAGGAAGGCCGGGTAAATCACCTGGATTTGCAGGCGGTAAATTATCTCGTTCTTCCAACATGAGTAGAGTCAAGAAGATGGTAAACAGCGTGAATGCAATCAAGCTCAGTACTGTCATGAACACATTTGCTTTACGCCATGCATTTTCATATACATTTTGACTTTTCCAACAACATCCAATGAACCATAGTGGAGGGAATAACCTACAATAGAAACATACATCAATAAACTTTTTTTTTTTTTTATATATATATACTTTGCAAATCATGGATGCATACCATCCCAGAACAAACAGTGCTGCGTTCACAGGAAAGTGACGATCTCCTCGATCTCGACTTGAAATAATGTATCGATAGTGCTGAGGAGGCTCTTGATATGATTGTTGGTGTTGATGTTGTTGTTGATAGAGAGCATACGGATGGCAAAGACTTGGTTGCGGCTGCACGGAGCCATATGTAAAATGTTGCTGACTTGGCGGGATGCTTGGCGGAGCACTGGGCATCATCATGCTGCTGTGATGCTGATAGGATGATGCGGATGGAGAACAAGACGCTGGCTGCTGTTGATGATAGTTGGCATTGTATTCGTACGATGGAGGCGCACATGGAGCAACATCCACATCAGGTGGATTTGGGTGCAAGCGATTCTTGTTATCCATGGTTTAGTATGATATGGAGAAAAAGAAGTATAAAACCAAGAGAGGCTGTACATGGTTTTTTTTTTTTTTTTTTTTTTTTTTTTTTTTTTTTTTTTTTTTTTTTTTTTTTTTACACTTTTGCATTCAAGTCACTGGATCAAAAAATGAAAGCCTACGTAGCACCCTTGTTTGAGTCATACAGTAACCATCTGAACGAGCAGGCTATCCGAGGTGGAGATCATGTATTGATTTGGTAGTACATGGATCAATGGCTTGCTTTATGAAGCTTTATGCCATTTTTGATCCGATAATTCAAAATGTTTCAGCGCTAATCACCTTTTGTCATTCGCGTCATTTATTAAAGAGTGGGGCCAATTTCACGATGAGTCCTATAAGCTCTTTTCCCTTGCATGCCACAGAAGATGTCTCCGGTAGGCCACACGGCACATGCAATAACGATTTCGTAAATGAGGATGATCAAACGTATGTAATTTTGATCTGCTGAGATGATATGAAGGTGCTGTTTCGTTGTCACTGGTATTTTATCATGTCAGTCTAAAAGACATTCTCCTTATTAAGCACCTACCAGATGCATGTACCTTGAGAACCCTGTTACTGTTCACTTGTTAGGTTTTATGTCTCAAACAAGAATCTTACAAAAGGTCTTTTACTATGGATCTGACTCTTTTAAAATATTCAATGCTGGTATCCATGCTACACATTGCATATGCAGGTCGACAGCATACTTGCAATGCCTCTTACCACTCCAGATGGTGCAAAGCACAGCCAAATTGGATGCATTTGAGCGGTACTTTCTCGCGTTAAAAGCCGTTTTAGACCGCCAGAATAGCGCTAAGCAATTGCTTCTCATATTGCATTAACCAACTAACACCTTTGTTCACAGTGTTGGTGGCTACTCGATAACTTTCAGTTATTCCACCGTCAATCGAACACTTGTTTGAAAACATCTGTTAAACGCTCGAAAAAAGAAACACGTACCATCTCTCTCTCTCTCTCTCTCTCTCTTTTTACCTGTTTTTTTTATCGATTTACTATCAAATTCATGTCAACATCCAAAAACAGCTTATTAACACACGGTCAGGCCATATGCCTTGTACCTGATATGGTGCCCACTGTTGACAACCGACGAAAAGGAAATGACATTGCAGGCAACAATGTGTTTAATGTTACGTATACCGAAGAGCAAGGCCCTCAACATCCTTTTGCCATGGGGAAGTCAATTATCGAGAAAAGTCCCTTTACATGCAAGACTTTTCCTAGGACACCACCTACCAGTCCAACTTTATATTCAAGCAATACTGTGGTCAGTGATAATATCAGCCTTTTTTTTTTTGTATTAAAGTGTATCTTTATTAGCTTTAAGATTAATGTCTATAGAGTAATTACAGACAAGGCCAAGGTGCCAGCTTGAACACTTGCCAAAGAAAGAGAAGAAAAGAGTATACCATGGTCTTGACGGACCATATTGATAGCAGCAGAAGCTATCCAAGGCTCCTCATCTATGACGCATCGCCAATGATACTTCCAAAGTGTACTGTAAGCAGTATTGAGAGCAATCAGAACATCCTTGTCGATTACCAACAAATCTGAACCACTACAAAAGGTAGTCAGCGCCAACCAAATAGAAGAAGCAGAGGGGAGTAGCTCTTGAAGTGATAACAAAGAGACTACATCCTGCCAGAAACACGACTTGGCAACCCACCACGAAATGGTGGAGATCCTCTTTTGATAAACCATAAAGAAGGGATAATATCAGCGATTTCTTGTCAGACAGCAATACCAACAGCAACAATAACGTCAAGGCAGCCAGCTTGGCTTATTGCGATGGGGACATTCAAGCAATAATCGACTTCATTGGACACTCAATCAAAAAAGATTCGGCTTTGTGTGATTTCAAACGCTGGTTTATCAAACAATCCTGGCGCCGTTGCCATATTTTTAAAGTATGAAAAATGTGTTTTGTATGTTTATGTCATACTAACTTTTGTTATAGAAGCTGTAAAATGATCAAATCAATCGTGGTGGATCATAGCAGCCATATAGAACCACTCTCTTCTGCATGGGGACAAGACTAAAATTGAGCTATTCAAATCAAGATCTGGTTGTGTGAAACGGTCAACGGTAGTTCTTCTCATTCCTCAATTTGATTAATCCCATCTTTCCTCCATTTTCCGTCGACATTGTTTGTCTTTGTTTATTATTTTTTTTTTGTTTTAACTGTCAATTCAAGTCTTAGCTAAGCAAATGCGACAGAAAGGATGAATGAATATAGTGTGGTACTGGAGGGATATGGAGGGAGGAGTGGCATAAGTAGTGTCATAGGGATGAATAAAGAGATGTGATTGATGGGAAACGAGAAAGTGCTGGAAAAAAAAAAGAGAGCGATGGGAAAAGAGTCATGACAGAATGAGACAGATAAAAGTAACGAACGACTTGTCGAATTAAGTAAACTAATGAATCACCGTATTGCATAATGCGCTAGTCTTGTCCCTGTCTAGCTTCTTCAATTTCCAGAAAGGGTTGTAGAGCAGGAGACCAATCTACTTCCAAGTGTAGACAGCACATTTTGGCTGACCAATGACATTGTTTTTCATTGACCAGTAGCATAGATTTTTGGTTGGCTGTGACATTTACTTGTTGGAAGCACTGCACTCTCTTCATATTTAAGATGATTAATACGCAACGCAAAAGAATGGAGAAATTCTGTAGCAGCTTTTCCGTCCTCAAACCGTCATTTCTACTGGCCAGTGATGACAAAATCAAGCCTAACATTTAACTGTGTGCTGAAATGTGTCATTGACTGTATACGTAGCCGCCAATATCTTGTATATCTACAGATGACACCACGCATTACTGTCGTTGCTCCCAATGACAATAGCTTATGTTTTCATGAGCTTATCTTGATAGTACCGTGACATGCAGATTTCACTCAAAATGATTAGTAAAAACAAGCCCCGCTTACAAATTCAAAAGAATGGATTAGCCATATTGCCTAACCAAGTAATGCTCAGGGATTTTCAATTGAAGCAATTATGGTTTCGATAACCGACTACTTGGATTATTCAGCAGACCAAAGGATATAAATACCCTGAATGTCAAAAAGATCCAAATTCCATTCAATTTACTCCAACACTATAAAAACAACAACAACAACAACAATGAGCTCTCAAGCATTATTCTCTCCTGTCAAGGTCGGTGCCAACACTCTCAAGCACCGTGTTGTCCTTGCTCCATTGACTCGTTTCCGTGCTACTCCTGAAGCCGTGCCTACTGATCTCCAGGCTAAATATTACGAGCAACGTGCTTCTGACGGTGGCCTCTTGGTCACTGAAGCTACCTTCATCTCCCGTCTTGCTGGTGCCTACCCTCAAGCTCCTGGTATTTACAACAAGGAGCAAATTGAAGGTTGGAAGAAGGTAACATCTGCTGTCCATGCCAAGGGTGGCGTCATCTTTTTGCAATTGTGGCACATTGGTCGTGTGGGATCAAAGTACCTCAATCCCAACCAAGAACAAGTTGTAAGTGCTTCTGACATCCCCTGCCCTGGTAAGACCATGCAAGGCACTGATTACGAAGTTCCTCGTGCTCTTACTGTGGATGAAATCAAGTCTATTGTGGGTGAGTATGCTCAAGCTGCCAAGAACGCTATTGAGGCTGGTTTCGATGGTGTCGAGATTCACGGTGCCAACGGTTATCTCATCGATCAGTTCATCAACAACTCCAGCAACAACCGTACTGACAGTTATGGTGGATCTGTTGAGAACCGCGGTCGTTTTGCTTTGGAGGTCGTGGATGCTGTTGTTGCAGCTGTCGGTGAGGAGCGCACTGCTATTCGTTTCTCTCCTGGAGGTGCTTTCCAAGGTATGGCCTCTGATGATGTTGAGGCAACGTGGGGTTATTTGGTGTCCGAGTTGCAAAAGAACCATCCTGGATTAGCTTACTTGCATCTCATCGAATCTCGCGCCAACTTCTTCTTGCCTGATCAAAAGAACACTGTCGATACTTTGGAGAGCTACAGAAAGATCTGGAAGGGCCCCTTCATTACTGCTGGTGGTTTCTCTACTTCTCTTGAGTTTGGTAACGAAATTGCTGAGAAGACAGGTGATTTGGTTGCTTATGGTCGTGCTTTTATTGCCAACCCTGATCTCCCTGAGCGTCTTCGCAATGGTTGGGAGTTGAACCCTTACAACAGAGATACCTTCTACAGCCATGATGCCGAGGGTTACACTGATTATCCCTTTTACAACGAAAAGAAATAAGTAGCAAGCATTCATTATACACATTTGCATCCCATGTGCACTCGTAGACCTTTCCATTATTTATTTGAATACACATGAATAAACCATTTTTCTGAATCAACCCACACTGTCCCTTGTGAACCATCCTAATGTTGACTACTTGCGGCCTTTCACTTGATGGAACGTTTTGTGCCACTGGTCAAGTCATTTGGATATAATTGCTCCATTATTAACTGCTTGGCAGATCTTTGCCATGTCACTTGAAGATGGCTTTGTCATTAGAGTTTTGTAATTTCAGACAGCTTTGCTCTTTTGGGATTTAATTAAGGATGCTTGTCCCGAAGCGCAGATCATTCTTTGTACCTGCTTACACCAAAAGGGTGTTACACACTTTAAACATGCAACCGTTCTACCATAAAGACGAAAACAAATGAAGAGAAGCATACATCAGACTCTAGATTCACATTTTGTAGCCATGGTTACACTTGCTGCTGATACTGTGCAGCGATACAATACTCTTCCTGCATTGAAATGCTGCCGTCTCTGCTTGACGTCTAGGTTGAATCTATGTTCTTTTTACCTGCACATGACACACCATCTGGCCACCCTATAGACATCCATGCCATTGAAAAGACCAAAGCTAGCACTGAAAGAACAAAGAGTCACTGTGGCCAATGTTGATATTATGGATCAGTATTCTACTGATTCATTGCAATGTACAAAAAAAAAAAAAAAAAAAAAAGAGCACATCCTCCCCCCCCTTCTTTCCCACTTTGTTTCTTTTCTTCTCGTTATACACGAATCTCTATAACATGGCACTCTTTCCTGTCGAAATCCTTCTCAACATCTTTCAGCATCTATCCATCTACAGCCAACATCATGCCTACACGTAGGCAGATCATGGAACACAGCGGCTCATACATTTACATCAGGAACGACACAGAAGAGAGAGCTTTATGGTTATGGTGGCATTCGACGTCTTGCAAGAGCAGTTGCTGCTAATTCTGCCCAAGGTCTGGCTATCCGTCAAATGTACTTTATCATGCAAACTAGCACTGGCGATCCAATCACTGAACGCGAGTTTATCAACCTCATGAAATGGATGTCCTCGCCTTGCAGAAATTATATTTGTTGATGTGAATCCCTTCTACTACATTCGCTACCTGTGCGGACACAATGTCAAACTGCCTCAGTTGGAGCTCATTCGGTTGGGACATCGTGCACCCTACTACATGCTGGGCAATGACTATGTCTATCTCACCTACAAGTATCGCGCTACACTCAATCAATTATGTGTCAGTGTTGCTGCCTCAGATATCAGTCATCTTGGCTTCAACACCATTACAAACTACCTGCATCAATTTCCTTGCCTCAAGTGCTTATCACTGGATACCTCTTGTCCTATTGTATGTGATGCTCTCATTCAGGCGTGCCCACAACTGCAAATGTTGAAACTCAAGGCGCACAGTAGTGGTATCAGCTTCAAAGTAATAGGTCATGATCGAAACGGCACGACGCCAGCTTTGAATCTAGCCTCTCAGCTCGAAACTCTCAAGGTCCATGGCTCTCTCATGTCTCGACAGTTTTATCAATATCTGAAGCACTGCTGTACGTTCCTTTCTCATCTGGCAATCACTTTGGCGCCTGATGCAGACTTTGATCCACTCATCGATACATTTGACGCTTTCACTGACGCTCAAGCTTTGACAATCAACAGCATCTCATTGGACAACTACTCCACTGAAGTGAATGGATGGATGCAAAGCCTTGGTCGTTGGTTTCCTCAACTCAAGCAGGTGGAGATCAAAGGATTTGACCTGGCATCTGTTGAAAACAATCATTACAATCTGTCGTTGGACTTCAATCAGCTAGATCTCTAGTACCTCTCTATCGATATCAGCCCTTTCTTCAGCCTCAGACAATCACCACTGACAAGAATTGCGTTAGAATGAGTTACAAACAATGCCACCATGTGGTATCAACGGGAGGGCAAGTGGAGAACCGGTAAGCGTTTTGTACTCAAAGACAATGCACATTACACAAATGATATATCGAGAGAGAAAAGAATGAGATCTGATAAGACGGCTGTAATTAATGTCAAGGCATCCAACATTCAAAACATTCACTTGCTCTTCACCAGCCATAATAGCTCATTCAACCAAAGCAATCCGCTTGCGCCAATAATCTATTCCGTGTAGTTTTTTTTTTTTTTTTTTTTTTTTTTTTTTACTCACAATACAGGTTGCTATTGTCAATAAACAATGATTACTATAATACAACCAAGAATGTAAGATAAAAGCGAATGATGATGCTGTATTCAATCAGTTTCCGGTGTAAATCAAACAACCAATAGGCACTGTTAATCCAAGAGGAAACTTTTCAAGGCTTTAATCCATAGCATGCATGAGACACCCCCCTTAAATAAAACAAAAATTGATGATCGACTCTGAGTTACAAATGCCGTATTATTGCATGAAATAGCCACCTGAAAGCAAACCTCATTGAAAGCCGGAATACGTCAAATATCACTCGTTGAAATTCATGCTATGTCAAGTTTGGGATGGTCGTTGAAGTAGTTGATTGTGGCAGTTGGGCAGCCATTGCATCTTGTAGGAAGAGTATCTGGTCGGATAGCATGCTGGTCATATCAATAGAAGTAAACATAATCTCACATTGTTGGAATCCTAAAAGAAATATTAATATGGTTAATCCCTTTGTCATATAATTTATCTCTTTACCTGTTGATGTTGACCAACTCATTTACTTTGTTGAACTACAAAGTGATCGTCATCCATTGCATTGGGGGGAGGGGGAGGGGCTCCCACCGCCAAGTTTTTTTTTTTTTTTTTTTTTTTTTTACGATCAAGTGGAAGCAAACGCTTTTGGAGAAGGATATCAGTTTAAAGAGGGAGGTGCAAAGAAACGACTAGAGCTGGTTTTTGATTTGATGTCAAATCCATTGCCTGAAATCAGCCTTATACAGAAGCCGCTTTATTGCGTAACAACAAGTGGCATGCTGTCTCCTAGCAGCACTTTTACTGCATAAAAAGTTTTGATATTATGTGAATTGAGATCACATGGATGGTCAGTACCAGCAGAGTCAAATGTGCGTATGTGTTCTAAGCATGCATATAAACCTTAGATTAGGATTTGTTCACTTTTTGATATAGGATACATGATGTCAATCAGACGCAAACCGCTGGCCCCACTTTTAATAAAGGCTTTCAACAGGGTGCCCGTGTTTTCTGGATATAAAGGCTGATTTCATCTTAAAAATTGATCAATACATGTTACCCCTTAATTTTGCCAATCTGATTTGGCACCTACCAATGATGTCGCTTTACTCCACTCCACCAATCATGTTGGCATCCTTGCGTTGGATTTGGTCAACACTTGAACATGCTTTTAGTGTTGATATTTCAAACAGGAATATATATATATATATATATATATATATATAGTATATCCCAAACAAAAAAAAAAATGGGGGAGGTAGCTCGTGTAGAGACCAAACAAAAAGGACAGCTTTTTTTTTTGTACCAAACAAACGCTGTTTGCGATAATAATAATAATAATAGAGGAAAAAAGACAGAAAAGGAGATGATTTTAAGGTCTGCTATTATGCATGCACTTTTGTTTTGTCATTAAGCTACTGCACTATATAAACATCAACAAGAGCATCCTCTTTTTTTTTTTTTTTCTTTTTCTTTTTTTTTTAACCTCTTTTCAACTCTTTCTATTCAAAATTACTGTTTTCAAAATATGCCTCAATTAGATCCTTTTATCATTTATACTGTCAAACTAGCCATGAACTATCAGTCAGTCGAAGAGCCAGTTGCTCCTGCTGCTCCACAGGATGAGAAGGCCATGCTTGTACAACAAGACACCAACAACCCCATGTTTCCCGAGACATTAGCCCGTATCATGACGATAAAGACCTTTCCCTTAAAGACAAACGAAAAGGCTCCCAAATTGCAGCGAGAAAACATTTTATCACTGCTTTACCATGCTGGTAAGATGAGCTTCTTGGCCATGTAAAAACCTGACAGTAGCCACTAACACGAATGACATACATGTGCAGATGAACAATGGTTGAAGAGTACATTGGAGCTAAAGCAAAGTATCAAGCGAGAGGAGGCCTCACATCAGTATGCCGTAAATCATGTACACCGACAACAGCGCATTTTTCTAGATACATGTCATATTCTGCACAAACACCTCATGGATATACCCAAAAAGTTCAATGAGCCAATTTGGTTTGCAGCCCAAGTGTTGCATCGACAGTGTCAAATACGTCATTTGGAGCAGTTTACAAGTCTGTTGAAGCCATTAGCATCCGATGTATGGATCGCTATGGAGCAATTACGTCGCATGATTCATCGTTTGGTTCAAAAACAACATCAGCACGCCGCTGCCACATCAGGTTTCTTGGCCAAGTTCTTTTCCAGCACAGCTGCATCGACAAGCTTCTACTCAAGCCCAGAAAACCATCTTTTATTGCAATCACTGGTGCCTTATTTGACAGCTTTCGAGCAACGTTGGTCTACATTTGAAAAGAGCCTGTACGAATGCTATGTCTTGACGGTCTTTGGCAAACATGATACTGAGCTACTACAACGCAATATCAGCCATGACATACCCCTTTCGCCTACACTGTTTAGTGATGCCTTGACGCAATTGTTGCCATTGGCGCTGGATCGTGCTATGGATCGACAGTTACTCGATGTTGGCGCAATCCAAACTCTAGATCCTATTGCTTTTGTGGCTTTACCGCGTTTGGCAATTTTAGCAGGTGTAACATGGTTGGCGCATGTGACAGGATGGCGCACAACTACTTGTACTACAAGCAACTTGCCTGTGTGGATTCAAATGCATAAGGAGACTCTAGACCGCATTGCAGCTGCCTTTACTCAATTAGAAGTGGCGTTTTTACAAACACCATCCAAAGAAAAGCATCAGGACTTTGTTCAACTTTACAAGACACTGGAGAGAGCGTTGGTGGATGGCTGTGATGACGACAGGATTAAACCCATCTATGTGGATATTTGCATCGTAGCTGATTCGGTCTTGTCTAGTCATCTGGCTCAATCATTTACCATGGTTCTATGCCATCTATTTAAACATGTTGGATTACAATACGATATTGAATTTGAAGAAGAGGAGGATGCTGTACCCATTGAGCAGACTCTGTTGGATTTAGCCATTTAAAGCTAATTTGTTATACATACATTGACATGGGCCGTACATATCTCCCACTATTATACATATCACTCTATACATGTACCTTTAAAAACAATAAAAGCTAAAACTGATTTCATAAATGATATGGGGGTTGTCTTGTGTGTTTTTTTTATTGTAGGCAATTCAGAATTATTGATTCAGGTACCAGTTTACAGTAGTACTAGGAAAAAAAAGCAGCCCAACGCCATCAACTCGGTCTAAAGAAGGATTGTACGTGTCTGGTCTATCTACACGAAATCAGTTTAGTTAGGAATAATCTCTGCTTCAGCTTCTGCCATGGCTACTGCTTCAGATTCAGGCAGATGCTGCATGTTGTAACTGTTGTCCTCATCCAGCATCCTTTGAAGCTGAGCTTTTGCATCAATCTTGTCATAGTGTCTAAACATCCAATAGTAGAGAACACCAGTGACAAAAGCACCTGCAGCAACACCAGAATAGACATTCACCATGTTGGGGTCATGAGCAGAGGGAGAGATAGCCAACGAAATAAGTGCAGCCACGCAGTTGGGCCATAATGAGAGAGCAGAGACCAACGATTTCATTGATTTAGGAGCATGGGTATACGCATATTCCATGGAGCAAATGGATGCAAAGATCTCTGAAACAGCGATCAAAAAGTAGCATGGGATTTGGATAAAGACGCTGACATTGGACGAGGCGCCATTAGACGAGATGTACAAAGGGTCTATGTAAATGTAATGTTGAACAACAGCAGCATACACCATGGAGAGAGCGCCAAAGAAGAAGCCCACTGTAATACGTGCCTGAGAGGCAAAATTGATACGCAATCTACGTAAAAGAGGGTAAAAGAACGTATCGAAAACGGGAATAAGAATGATCAGAGCAATGGGATCAAAGTTGTTCATGATATCATTCGGAAATCCAGCAGGACGATACATTTGTGCCGCTTGCGATAGTAGGTTGTTGGACAGCTGGTTATAGCAGATCCAATAGATGGACAGTGGCGCAAAGATTTTGCATGCCATGATGGTTTGTTTAAGCTCATCAATGAAGCTGTCGTCCCAGTTGGCCTTGTTTTGAGTCTCGTCGTCCCAGGGAGCGATACCGGGGAAGCCATTATCGCGTTTAGCAAAGTCCAGTGGTGAGGCAGAGGCTTTACGGGCTTCTTGGTGCTCGGGCAGTCTCTTTTGCTGGTACGAAAACTTGATAATGCTCCATGTCTTGACAATCACAGAATCTGTAGGGCCTGGTTTGTAATAGAAGCGACTACCTGCTACAAAGACGCAAATGGACATGGCAAACATACATGTAGGCAATAAGAAGGCTGCCCAGAAGCCAACATGAAGCTCGAGTAGAGGGCAGATGATGCCTCCGATCAAAGACCCTACGTTAATGAACCAGTAAAAGCTACAGTTCAAGACACAGTGAGCAACGTAATTCATGAAAAAATGCATATCACTGTATCCTTACTAGTTGTATAAGTGTTGGATACTGAGGTCATAGTCCACCATCACTATTTCACCGCTCTTGAGCTTTTTGCAGTAGTTTTCAGTGCGTCGATACTGATCAGCACAGAGAGGAGCAACGATGCCCTTGATACCGCCTGTACCGACTAGAGGCATATGGAATTTAGATGATGAACATGTGTAGGGATACTATCCACTTACGGCCAATGACAATCAATGATACAATATAGCCGGGAAAACCAGCCCCCTTTGCCAACGCGGATGGAGAAGCCGTTGTTGTCAGAATCAGCCAACCTATCATGTAGATGAAGGAAAAGACCAAGATGGTCCTGTAACGGCCAATGTATTGATCAGCCACTAAGGCGCCTAGTGGGTCATTGTACCCGTCATAAGTAAACGTATACAGTTATAGCATCAAACACATATACCTAGCATGGGAGTAAAATAGCAGAAAAAGGTGAAAAAGGTCTGCAAAGCTGTGGCAGTGGATTGACCTTTACCCAGGGCGCCAGCTTGGTGTGGATCATCTGGCCCATATTGCACATAGTTCTGAAATGGTGTAGAACCACCATAATATGCAAACCTGTGTAATGCGCATGTTGTAAGCGAGTGGGGATGAGTTTTAATGACAAGACGAGCTGCTTATATACCTTTCACTAGAAGAATGGATGAGCCAATGTGATTCTTTTAGTAACAAAATGCCACAACAAACGTTACCAAAATTCATTAATCAAGATAAATCCAGCTGCCAGAGGCAAACTCTGTGCTACTCGGCGCAAATTGGAGGTATCCTCAGGCCGAATTTTATCATCATCATCATACACAATCTCAGTGGTAACATCTAAATTGGCCAATGTCTTTTCTTTCTCGTTGTCGTCCTGAACATCTATACTCGACATGCTGTTTTGGTATGCAAGGGAACAAGAACAAGAGTGATACACGCCTTTGCATGCACTCCCCCCCCCCTTTTAATATAATAACAGCAAAGAATGCGAATTGACAAATGAAACCGTGCTTCTTTAGGCCCTTTCATCATAAAAGACGTTCGTATCTACTATTGATATCACCATTTTAGGGCAAAAGGTTTGTCCTGCTGGATTTTATAGAGAGCGTTGGGGTTGTTTGCATACACTCATAGATGGCTGTCCAAGATAAATGTCCAATACGCATCTTGATTTCCCAGCGCCCTGAAATCATTTATATGATCGGCAGTGTATCAGTGAGGCTATTTAAGCTTTCACATGTCCCTGGCAAGCGTGGCAAGATAATTGACTATCCTGAGAAATTTTGTATAAATAACAGGCAATTGAAAAATTCTCGGATTCAACTTTACACGCACATGTCAAATGTCAAAAAGCAAAAACTCAGTGACATTTTTTGTTTCATGTTTAAAACATTCAAGAAACCTAGTATCATCAATGATTGTAGGGTGCTCATTGATAAAGTCTGTTTGTAATGTTGTCGTGGAGAGACAACCAGACGCATCTGGACAAGCAATTGACATTAAGCAATACTCTTATACGAGACACATCTCGCCATCATGAACATGGAGTTTCCAAGTAAGGAGATGCTCGACAAGCTTTTCATCTCAGAATATCTTATTATTATTGATAAAGAGAGTGTGGGCAACGTCTATTGAACAAGTCGTTTTTGAAGAAATTCGGCTAGTCTTGAGCAGACATTGAGCGGCGTTTTAACTAGCCGCTTTGGCTGATGTCAAGATGAATGCCTTTCTCATCACAGAGGCATTGCATGTTTCTGAAGCTAATGGTGAGGGAGTTGCGAATGAAAGAGTGCTATAATTTATCTTGACTACTCTATATTGTGCTTATGGAAGATTATCTTTTTGCTAGATAAATTTAATTGTTGCGAATAGTTTATCCAAATGAGAATTTTGATCCGAGATGGTGTCCGATTCCTTCTACTATATATGCAACCCTAGTCGAGAGAAAGTATTCCATCTGCAACAACAACTTGACTTTGAAGTTATCTAACATGTGGACATATATGTAGCAGCCAATGCGTTCATATCTTTTTACCACAAAAAAACGCATTTATCAAAGGCACACATTTCCTGCAATCAAATTTTTTTGATCGTTTGACTCTCAGCATGGAGATGTGTAAAATCTTTTTTTTTTTTCTTTCTCCTTTTTGTACAGCATTTCAACATGTCAAATCAACTTTCAGCCGAGGATTTAAAGGAGGTGCGAGAGAAATCGCCCTTCAAAGGCTTGAAGATACAAGACGATACAGTGCTCTATGACATGCTGCACCGAGAAACATGTCCAACATGTCACAAAAATATGAAGCATTATTGCTACAATTGCTTTACAGTGATAGGCATGGATAGATCTCAAGTGCCATTTGTCAAGCTACCTGTGACCATCGACATGTAAGTATGCTTATGAATGACACAGCAGCAGCAGTAGCGGTAGCTTATACTATATACCATTGCGGTAGCATCAAGCATGAGAAAGAAGCAGATGGAAAAACAACAGCACTTCATGCCAGAGTAGTGGCTGATCAAGATGTGGGTGTATACAATTGGAAAAAGATGCCGCAATACAGCCAGCCTGAACGAGTGCTCATGCTATTCCCTGGTCCAGTAAGTGGTATATGCGTTTAGGTTGTGATTAGCATGCCAACATGGGATGGTCCCTTTGCATAGGACGCTAAAAAACTAAGCGAAATCCCTCGAGATTCATTCGACCATATGATTGTGATTGATGGTACATGGAGACAAGCACAAAAGATGGTGCGAACCACACCCATACTACAAAAAGTGCAGCGAGTGACCATTGAGCCACGACTCACCTACTTTTGGAGATTTCAAAATCTCAGTGTCAATTACCTCTCCACTATTGAAGCCATTTACTACCTCTATGTGGAATATGCTCAAGCTTATGAGTTGAAAGAGGGACAGGTATATGATGGGCGCTATGACAATCTCCTGTTTTACTACAAGTATCTGTATGATTTGATCCAATACAACTACTCAAAAGGAGAGAAAAAGGACAAGGAATTTTGCTGGCGACATAAATCAGATTACATCAAGGATAGAGAACCAAGCACTATCAAGAGAGATGCTTCGGGAAAAGTATTGGATGAAGAAGAGTATCAGAGATTAGCCAAGAAGAATAAAATGGGTTGATTTTTTTTTTTATATCCATTTGGAATAGTGACAACCTGCTGCCAGGAAGCCAGCAGCCACGGCTTAATAGAGCTATAGTAGTTGTGCATTCTCGACAATAGGCTTACCACACATAATTAGGCCAATACAGTTGAGAAACTACCCAGAGCAGAATCCATTGGGACACTGACTCTGAGGCACTCTTTACGGTGAATATTAACCAAACTAAGGGCATTTAACAACCGTCAAGCCAAGCATTAGTAATTCGCTTTGTATATTTTATTTCATACAACCAAGAGCAACTACAAAAAAAAAAACTATTCAAGAATCTTGCCAACCACAATCAAAGAAAGATGCATTAGCTGTGATACTGTTTACTATACCATGCTTTTAGCTATCTCTGCTTGTCAAAGCTTGGATAGAAGAACATGGCAGTTTAACTCAAGTGCGAGCAAAAGCTTATTGGGTTAATTCCTAATCAAAGAGTATTTTATGAATGTTTATATCACTTTTGCAATTGACGAAATGGAACTTTGCCAAGGTCATGTACGTTTGAAACAGTAGAAAGCGCCTTGAGTGTCTCTGAAAGGCCTCTTGATGTCTACCGTTTCAGGGGATGCCATCTGAGAGGACATGGTAAGCATTATAACGGCTGTAGCGGACACTGTCCGTAAACAACGACCCATATTTCTGATCAGCATTACTTTTCTGCTGCTATTTCTATTGATGGGAAGAAGCTGCTCTGGAAAGACATTTCGCAGACAAACACAAGGAAGAAGGTATACGTCTGTTATTACTTTATCAAATGAACAGCAATGAATACTAATTGAAGCCTCATTGTATGTGGACACAAATAGCCCCTTGACCTATCTGACAAGCAATACACAACTAGGTAACTTGCCCTGTCTCTAACGAAAAGTAGCTGAAACTGACATATCATTATCGATGTGCCACTAGCAACAAAAAGAGTGTTTACCACTGTTAAAATGGAGCTCTCTTATATTGAAGACCATTGTCAAAAAATTATAACTTACACTATGAGTGAAAATAGGTCCTTTGTTAGTTTGACTAACAACAAAAGAGTGAAGATCACAGAAACGGAGGAAAACACCAATTCAAGCGGCACACCGTGCATTCATGACAAGACCAGCAACATCCCAACCCCAAGCCCATACCAAACTATTTTGGCTTTTGACAGCTCTGAAGAAATCACAGCAGTTGAACTTCAAATACTGAATTCAAGACGGAAATTAAGCGAGGAAGGCCCTGTCTCAGCCCAATTGCTAGTAGGCTGCATTATCAGCGACCAGAACCAAGCGCTGCTCGTGAATGGATTAGAGATCTACCATAGAGACGCCAGCGTTGATCAATATTGTGAAAGGGTGTTGAGAATCTTCTGTGCCAACGCTTTTGTTCCAATACTCCAGTCACCTACAAGTCTGCAGAGTGACAACTGACAGTAGTGAAAAAATGATACTTGGGACAACATCATGCAACTATCTTGTGGTTCAAGTGTAATCAAGAACATCCAAGACCGTCTAAGCAATCAACGGCTGACCTTTATGTTGAAAAAACCACAACTTGCAAAAACTAAGCGAGTTTGCAAAAATTTTTTTGGATCTCTTCGAGGGTGGCAAAATGAACATTTTAGAAAGCATAGCAACAACAACAACAACAACAACGAACACAGTAAAAGAGGCAAACAAAAGCATTCCAAGCAACATTCACGCTTCTTTCTATCCCAGTGCATATCTAGTGTCGAAAAAAGAACTACAATATAATGATCCCTAAGTCTCTTTTACAAACAAAAACGGCCGCAAGGTGAAGATCTCATTCCGTGGGCCGCATCCAATTCTTTATAGAGTAATTTTACACAAGTGGGAAAGTTGGCGCGCTTTCCTGACCACCACTTGCAGCGGTGGTCAACCGTTTTTTGCTTGGAGAAACACCATTTTAGTCAGCTAATAATTGGTTTCCAAATGTGATTTGAACAGCCAAATAAGGTCGAAATTTTCTTCTGTGCATTACACTGATGGATAAAAATGAGTTTCCTCTCTAGTCTTTTGCAGTCTGATTGGAAACGCTCAACACAACACTGATTTCCAGACGGGCTAGAAGATCGTCGCTGATTTCCAATCAGACTGAAGACCTCAATATTGATTTTTAGTTTGACAGACATGCCGACAACGACAACTCAGTGAGTCGAATAGCTGATACTTTGTTCTCCATCATGCAATTGCAGACTGGCTTAGTCTATTCTGCCTCTAGCCCTTGAATATAATTTTTAAAAATGCGTCTGGGGATGCGTTCAATTCACGCACCCGACTGAACACAATTTTTCACATAAATGCTTGGGAAGTTATGAGCCCAATTTTCGACAATGTATTGTACTTCAGTAGTAGCCGCCGACCGTGCTGCCAGGCAGCTGCATTTGCATAGTCTGGTCTGCTTATCAACCGCTTTTTCATTTCTCGGCTTGTATATTCTTCAAGGAAATAATGCTTTCAACGCGTTTTTGTCCACAAAACCGGCACCAGCATATTGATACCAGTTCATTTTTCTCTCTTTCTTTATATAAAGTTCTACAACATACATTACCACATACTAATAATCTTTTTTATTTAGAGATAGATTTATTCAGATTCTTTTATTATATGCGCATCACATTATCTTACATACATGCAATGGTTTGGAATCTTGTGTATGCGTCACTTCATCTCACTGCATACGCATCTCGTTGTCTTGATAGCATGTGTAGCCTGTCCACCTCCAAATGCATATGCAATTCTAGACACTTAATCAGTTAGATGTCTAGCCCGTAGTAATGACTAGACAGTCTGTTCATTCAGTGTAAATAGGGCTCATACCTTGTCTGGAAAACATCCATCATGATCTGTCCATTCGTTTGCTCTATTTAGATGACAGGTTCATTATTGAACTTGTGTGTATTTCCTTTGCTTTTTGGCTGTATTCATTAGTCCTATATAGACTAATATTAATAATACTCATAGCAATGTTGCTACTCAAATAGCCGATCAAAGGTATTGGTTGTATATTTGTAATAGCAATTACAAATGCTAATGTCAGCATCTGTCATCACAGATCCTAAGCAAATTCTACCATTTCTCACCATATACTCTATTAGCACTACTCTCTAAACGTCATTACACTCCACTAGAAATGCATCGCCACATATCATTTTGTGGCATTGCACCTGTAGTATCTAGACACTTTAGATATATATGTAATGCAACAAACTGACGGTACCATGGTAGCGCATATTCAGCAGCATTTTACAGCAACGCCTTGCAATTTTTCGTCGAATATTCCGAAACGAATACAATGTTTTATACACTATCTAGATAGAGGAAAGTAATGCAAATTTGAAGAGTTGAATAAAAAACTGCTGAAGCGCATATTGAAGAAGTGATGAAACTACAGTGAATCCTAGACAAAGCTAAATTGGGAGATTGCTACTGATGAAGGATATTTTATTATCGTTACCACCCCCTCTTTCTCTACAACACTACTCTTACCTTGCCCCTCGTTAGCTTGTTTTCAGCCGAGTCGCAAGGGAAGAAAGGAAAGAATATGCCAACATGGCATTTGGTCACATTTGCTTTTGCTTGTATAAAACATCAAAAAAGGGCACGTTTTGCCTTTGTTTACTTTGCTGCATATAAATAGGGAATCCTGCATTTCATAAAGAAAAAAAAAAGGTACCCTCTCTTTTTTCGTTTGCCCACTCAAACCTTCTTTTTTGTATGAATAACCTTGCGTTACTACCATCAGTACCACTCCTGAAAATAAACCCTAAAGTTCGGTGCTGCTATGTTCCTTAATGAAGTTCAACACATTTGCCATGTGGGCTAGACATGTTGTATATATAGGTAAGATTGTTTATGTAATTTGATGTTGAATTTACGATTTCGAATCAGACTAATGAGCCGGTGTTTTGAAAGAGTGCAATTATTTCTTGCACAACTGTAAATACTCTATCAGCTTGAATTTGTTTATTGTCAAAGTGCCCCATCGATCAAAGGTGTGCATATGCTATCGCTGAAAAAAAAAAAAAAAAAAAAAAAAAAAAAAAAAAAAAAAACCTGGACAAAACATGAGTGCTCCAAACACCAGTTGCCAACCAAGAGATTGCTAGTACGCTGGATGATGAATCAAAATGACATTAAGCTTATACAGGCCAGCAGACGGGCAGAAGGTCCATGCCATCTATCCAAAGCACATCTCCTTCACCCCTTTCTTTTTTTTTCTTTTTGCATTTTCTTTGTATACTGGACACTTTTCTTACGCCTCCTATTTTACACAAATACATGTACTTGGTCCATGGTTTTGCTTTTCTTGCTCTCTTTGTCCCTCTCTTTTTGTTCATCTAAACTAGTTTTGTTTGACACATACAACTTAATCCCTTTGTAACAGTATAATATCGCTTAAATTATGGAATCAAAAAAGACGAGCACATCAACAATTCGACACAAGATCGCAATAGAACACAACACCTTATCGTTTCATGCTTTGAGAGCAAAGTTTCAGCCTAGTCATCCTGTGAAAAAGCCACCCGCATTAGCAGAGATGATGGTAGTATCTTTATGCATAGTGAAGAGCCTCATGCTGACAATTGCTTAACACAGGATAGTAGTAGTAGTAGTAGTAGCAATAGCAAGAAGAAGAAAAGCTGTACGAGCACCATACCAAAGCGTATCACAGCAGCAGCCAAGAACTTGACAGACTTATCAGATCACTTGTCCCTGAAAAGGATTACAAATACAAGCTCATTAGTCGATTTGCCAAACTCAGCGACTGCTCTCTCCCTGTGGTCTAACAATAGCAGCTCAACAGCAACAGAGGATCAGCCCATAGAGATTGAAGAAGAGGAAGATGACATGGACGATGAAGAAGAAAGCATATCTACAGTCGTATCAACTCTATCTGTTCTCAGTGTAGTCCCTCGCACAGGGTCATTTGTGAACGATCTAAGTAAAAGACTTGCACAATCTGGAAAAAAGGGGGAGCTTGTGAGCCACATTACTACGGCTACCAATAGCAACACGATGTCTGCTTCCACACCCATCAGACGATCTGCACCACTCGATGAGTTGCTGTTTCCAATGACAGCCTCGATGCAATACATTCGAAAATCAGTGCCGGCTTCTACATCATCACCATCCTTATTAAAGCGGTCCACGACAGGCACAAGTGTCCACAGCATGATGTCCAATAACTCATCCACAATGATGGACTGGAAGTGGTATGCCTCATCCGCCTCGTCTTCTTGCCCACCACCGCCAACACCGCCTTTACCAGATCAATCCCCATTGACCCGTTCGTCGGCTTTAAAACGAGCTCGTGTCGTTCAGGAGTTGATATCTACCGAAAAGAGCTATCAGGCTGATATGGAATTAATTCAGGAGGTCTACCTGGATGATACAGTCTTCTCAAAAATAGAAATCAAGCAGATATTTATCAATTTGTTGGACATCATTGCCTTTGAAAAAGAGTTTGTGCAGCTATTAGAGTCATGCCAGCAAGACGAATACCAAAACAAAGCTGAAATGACGATTGGCATTGCTTTCAGCACCATGATGCATCGCATGGAGCAGCTCTATGGCGACTACTGCAAGAGGCATGAGGATGCAGTGTGCAAAATCCAGGAACTAAGCCATCGGTCGTTGTCTGTTCAGGCATTCTTTGCGGTAAATGATTGCAAACAACACTGACGGCACACATACATTCTAGCCCGAAAATCAGACCTGTAAAAACAAGATCCAGGGGCGCACCATGTGTTGGGATCTACCTAGTCTATTGATCAAGCCAGTTCAACGCGTGTTAAAATACCCTTTATTGCTGCGGGTAAATAGTTGAGCTCCTCAATCGCTCCTACATATCTCACGTTCATTTCTGTAATTAGGAAATCGTTGCATTGACACCTGAGTTCCACCGTGATTTTGATCAGCTCGTCATGGTCACAATGGAAATTCAGCAAGTAGCGGATCATATCAATGAGACCAAAAGAAGAAAGGAGCTTGTGGAGCAGCTCATGAGCGACAAGAAGAAGATGGACAAAAATGTCATCAACAAGAAACTCACTCGCAAAATACATCGCAAACAGCAGAAATCCACGATCCAAGATACGCTTTTTGACAATCTGTACAAGCAGTTTGAATCCAAACAAGCCATGGCAAAGCAGTTTGAAAAGGCAGTTCAAGACTGGGTGGCGACAATCCACGCCAACATTCAGGCTCTGTCGGACCTGGTAGATAGTCTTGAAGCAGTATATGGTGATTCTGACGGCATTGGCTTGCGAAGTATCTGTGCTTTCAAAAGGCTAGTGTCTCAACTGCAATCATACTCAGTTGTAAGTTACACACAGTTTCAAACTGAAACACACAGCTCATATAATGGAAATGATAGGAAAAGACAGTTCAAGTGATTTACAATAAAATTGACGCCTACCTCAAGTTGTTCAAGAACCCTGCGCATGTGATTGATAAACGCAACAGAAAATTGGTGGACTACGATCGAATCCAGCATTTGATGGCGAAAGGGGAGACACCAGACAAACAGCTGCAATTATCAGCAGAGCAGTATCTATCACTGAACGCTCACTTACTGGATGAATTGCCTACATTTATAGCGTTGTCCTCGGACTACTTTGATATCATTATTTACGAATTCAGTCAGATCCAAGCAAAATACTGGCGTCAACACAGATCCGAGTGGAAATCATTGACAATAGAGCTTCCCTTTGGCAAAGATTACGCTTGGTCCTGCTTAGAGAGCTACTATCTCGCTAGTATGCATCGGCTGGAATACCGCATCAACGAGATCAAGACAAAGCCACAGCAGCAAGAACGAAAAGAACAGGAAAAGTCCCAGACCTCATCGACAATAACAATGACTACAGCTCCAAAAGGTAATTTTTTTTTATACGACATTCAGCATCATTTCAAACCAAGTCTTGCTAATGTCTCTTGTGCATAGAAAAAAATTCAGATGCTAACGTTGACCCCTCAAAAATGAGTGGGCGGAATACTAGCAAGCGATACGATAGTTTGTTTAGTGAATCACAGCCTGTATTTCAGTGTGTTGCTCTAGTGGATTATGAGTCGCCTGAAAAACTAAAAGTAGAAGAAGGTGATCTGATCCAGATTTGGTTGCCTGCTTTGAGCAACGACGATAATAGTGCTTCAGAGGCAACGACAACAGCGAGCAGTGCAACAAGTACCGAATGGTGGTAAGCGAGCAAGCATCAAGATGCGAATGGCCCCAACTATGGCTGGATCCCATCCAATATATGCGAGAAATTGTGATAATAAAAAAAGACTCATTGTACTCGATAAAAATTTCGTTGGGGTTCGTTGGTGGCTATCAATCCAAGACATTTATTCCTTTTTTTTTTCCAAGTGCTTTTCGGGATTCCTAGCCGATGGTCCACCAAATCAACGACTGATCTCCAGTTTAATCAGCAGGAGGAAAGATGTCCCTTTAGTGGTTTGGGACGCACAGACATTTGGCTTCATTCAATGCTGTGTCTAGTGTGTGATTTTATAGTGTTGGTTGTGTTACCTGGAGCGATATTTATGCACGGTATGGATCTGCAGAAAGATGCACATCGAGACACATGCCAAAAAATATGGATCCCGTGATTTTTATTTCCAATTCATTTTTACAAGTGTTTCGAAACCAGAGTAATGGATTAGAAAAAAGCCGCTGCATCATGGTTACATCGAATAGCTATCTTTTTATGCATTACAGAATGGCTTGAAAGCCAACTTGGAAGGCAAGTACATGGCATTCAACCTGTGGCTTTATGAGACTGCAACAAAAATGCCAACATCTTATATTGGACATTTTCACGCATCTATCATGGAGGTTGAAATCTGAATCCGGGTTTGGTGTGTGCTTTTGAATTAAGCAATCTATGGCGGCCAAAGCTGGGACCAAGCACCACTCCTATTCAAATGATTACACTATAAAATGCATCTAGAGCCCTTGAGCAACACGTTTTTCTCTTTTTCTTTTCTCTTTTTTTTTTCACAATAAACAATTATTTAACGTAAGTTGCCTGTCTATGGGATACACTGCAGCGTGATATACTGATTCATTATGGTAGCATGTCTGACGATCATCACGAGCAACACACTTTCGAAACTGCCGATGCTGGTGCTTCTCTTACTTTCCCTATGCAATGTTCTGCTTTGAGAAAGAATGGCCATGTTGTCATCAAGGGTAGACCTTGCAAGATTATCGACATGTCTACCTCCAAGACTGGAAAGCATGGCCACGCCAAGGTTCACTTGGTTGGTACTGATATCTTCACTGGAAGGTAAGTTTGTGGTTTTTCTGCTTTCCATGCCATGCTTGATTCTTATTTCTCTGTGATTGTATGAATGACAGAAAGTACGAAGATCTCTCTCCCTCTACTCACAACATGGATGTCCCCAACGTCTCTCGTCAAGAATATGCTCTTCTCAATATTGATGATGGTTTCCTTTCCTTGATGCTGGCTGATGGTTCTATGAAGGATGATGTCAAGCTCCCTGAAGGTGAACTCGGAGAGAAACTCGAAGAAGAGTTTGAAGAAGGCAAAGAATTGATTGTCACTGTCGTCTCTTCTATGGGTGAGGAACACGCTTTGGCTTACAAGGAAGCTCCCAAGTCTTAAATGGTCTATTTTTGTCTTTTTTGATTGAAAAAAAAACAAACAAAGAACCTCTTAATTCTTATTTTTTTTTAAAAAAAGCAGCACTCTTCAGCTTTTTTATCTGCTCATTGTAAACTAGTTAAGCATTTTCACACTCACAAATATACTTTTCGTACACATCTTTTTAGATTTAAAATAAAATATTTACACCTTAAGCGTTTCTTTTTTGTGTCAGAAAATCTATATGAAAACTTTTTCTTCATACAAGCCTCCTTTTGCTTTACTCCGTTTTATTTTTATATATATATATATGGTTTCAGTGATGGTTTAGATAAACGTTTCGTTGCTCAGGCTGAAAGGTGGAAACGACTAACAGGCTGGATCGAGATCAGGGCACTCAATTAAAGTTTGACAGCTGAATTTTCTGTCTGCCAATCACATTCACCAAATGCTGTAACTGATTTTGGTTAAATTGCCATGGTGTTTTTTTTGAAGCGATGCAATCCTCTCTCTTTTTTTTTGTTTAGTTTTGTTCTACTAGAATGTTGATGATCATCTGCGGTAAGTATTAGTGTATCTATTGCGATCTAAGATGGAGGTATATTCAATTGTATCGAAGCAGAGTGAGTGTCGTATAGCCTTATATGTCCTAAAGCATACAAAAAAACGTTGATATTGCAAATAAGTATATTCATAATGAGTGGTCACTACAGTAGATTACTTGTTTGCAATCATCAGATGGATAGCTCTCCTAAAAGCAATTATGCATATTCAAGTTGAAATGGCATAAGATGACATCACAATGCGGCTTTTGAATGAAGTATACAATCGCCCAATGCCTGGCTAGGCAATTGGAGAAGAGGAGCCCAGCAGCAGCATATATTCATTTTTCAACATTTCGCTTTCAACCTACTTAGAAGCAGCATGTTTAGAAATGCAATCAAACCTTTGCAGGGATGCCGATATATCCACAATGCATCTGCCGCACCAAATGTCTCAAGGCAGCTCTTTTTTACAACAAAGCAACCTACTCGCATAACGACCCCTGGCATGTATCGCCATCAACTTTACTCAACTTCATCGAGCAGCAGTGGTAGCAAGTCAAGCTGGAGCCAGGAAAATGCGTCTGCCGGCATGTATACTGCCTCTTTATTCATTGCCATGTTGGGTATGTCTTATGCGGCTGTTCCTCTTTATCGACTCTTCTGTGCCAGCACAGGCTACAGTGGCACACCAGTGATTGATGCATCTCGTTTCAGCAAAGAAAGACTAGTGCCTCAGCAAGACAGTAGACGTATCCGTATTACATTTGAATCCAACACATCTGATTCATTACCCTGGACATTCAAGCCAGAGGTGCGTGAGGTCTTTGTAGTCCCAGGTGAAACTGCATTGACATTTTACAAGGCAAAGAGCAAGGCAAAGGAGGATGTCATTGGTATTGCAACGTACAATGTTACACCTTACCGTGCTGGTTCTTATTTCAACAAGATTCAGTGCTTTTGCTTTGAAGAGCAAAAGTTAACGCCCGGAGAAGATGTCGATATGCCTGTGTTCTTCTTTATCGATCCTGATTTCTTGGATGATCCATTGATGAAGGATGTCAATACAATCACACTCAGTTATACCTTCTTCAACTCAAAGTATGCAAAGGGGCTGGCTCCCGTACAGCCTCAAGCAGCATCCGCATAGACAACTTGGAAATTTACATGTATTAAAAAAAAAAAGTTATTGTTTATTATGTATGTATATATTAGATGAGTTGTGGATGATGAGATCGCTGCTGTTGAAGCTCTGGAAATGGCTTGGTTTTGGCATAAAAGTAATTTGCTGTTGGGTCTCTGATACGCTCACTGGGGTCATCATCATGGTTGTATTCACTGGGATGAATGATGGGCGACTCTAGGGCAATTTTCGGTGTGAGCAAAGCACGCCCACCATCATCAGCATCTGTAGTGTGTAGAGACTCTGGGATAGATGACACGGATGAGTTGTTGGATTTGGATCGTGTCCAGCTAAACATTTTGGTCGATAGTAATTTCGAGGACAGATCAGAGCTTCTTGATTGCATGAAGTCAGACGGTCTTCTTTTACCAGCAGACGACATATTGGAGGAGGAGCGAGTAGTGAATGTGTTGAGTGATTCGGCGGATTTGAAATATCGAAGAGCCTGTTGCTTTTGAGTTGATGATAGTCTGATGAAAGAGGAGGAGGAGGAGGGTGTCGTGGGAGACACAGGAGATGTTGGTAGCCTAGGCAGTTGTTTGATGAAGGTTGTGTTGGTAGTAGCTGTTGTTTCCGAGCAAGTTGTGGAGGGTTGATGGATAGATAATGCCTGCATATCCTGTGGGGGGAGTTGTAGTCTGTCTAGCCACTTTTCCAAGACTGTTGTAGATTGGAATACATGATCTTGTAGATTATCGACCCACACTGCTCTTTCTTCTGCGCTAGGTGCTTGCAGATAGTAATCAGGCCAGTCAAACTTTGTTTCATCGTCTGACACTAAGCAAAAGGTGTTGAGCTTTGATTGCTTTTGATTGAGTGATGTTACAGGCTGAGCGTCAGGGACTAAGCTGTAATGGTCCAGGGAGATGACTGCCAGCGCATTAGGATCGTCCTATTTCAACATTGGTTAATTCAGATGACATTGGTAGCTTCTATTTGTCAGTACCTTGTTCTTGTAGTATCGAAGCTCTTCGCCATACAACACAAAGTATCTCTTGAGCCAGGCTCTACATTTCCCATGCTTTTGTTTCATCAAGTAGCCTTCAAGTCGAACAGTAGATGGTGGTGCTGATTTGTTGGCGGTTTTAACGCTGGGTATAATAGTAGTAGATGATTTGTTGAAGCTGGGCATGGTATATAGGTCTATGATAAAGGTATAATGATAATAAATGTGATAGTTTTCGTTGAGAATATTGAGCTGGTTTATATACTTTTGCGCAGTAGTACAAGCACATCGTAATAGATAAATTTTAATTTGAAAGGTGTGTCTTTTTGATTCAACTGGCTCACTCTGATGTTGCACTAGTTTTGTACTCTGTCAATACAAGGTATGCCAATTCGTATGCACTTGCTCTTCATTTGTGTTTGCAAGTTCAGCTTATACATGCTGATTGGGTTTCTTACAAGACGTAAACATTGCATTCAATACATTGTCATTTTCTTCATCAAGTTGATGATAATACAAAAGGCGTTGTCATACAAGCTTCAGTGTAACACAGCTGATGATTATGAACTATTTTGACGATATGATATGATTGATATCATTTTATTATATATAGAACACTATGCTTGAGAGCCTTAAGCTTATCAGTCCAGCATGATAGTTATTCATGTTCATTAGATAAACTTGTAGATATGATTTGAAGCAGTATGGACACAGCCTGCTACTTGTGTGTGTGTGTGTGTGTGTGTGTAGGACAATAGAGAATGGAGTTGAATTGAATAAGGCAACTTCAGGTTACAAGGATCGCCTATAGTTTGTCTCTTGCCATCGATTTGAAATTAGTAAAAAAAAATTAAATGACCATGGCCATCAACAATTATGTAAAGTTTCTTTGATCGATATTTCAGCGCAAATTAGCATACATCATAGACAATCAAAAGGTGGCCCTAACTATATTGGTCCATGATGTTTTATACTAATTGATATTGACACTGGGGTGGCCACACTGTAGTATGAGAAAACAGCTGTATACTTGGCTTGATTGGTATAACTTGCTACAGTACTACAAGAGTGGCTATCCACTCATCTTGATGCTACCTTGGAGGCGCTGTACACTTACGACGGTATCGTCGATTGTTTGCACCTCGCCCTGCTGATACCACGTTTACAAAATGCTCAATTTCCAAGACTAACCCATATATATTCAATTCAATGTTTCCAGCTATCTAATCTTCTTTGAATTACTCGATCACCATCGCCGATGAGCTTATTTAGGTAGATTGCTATATTTACCTTTTGTAGTGTCTTCCGTAAAGGGTAACTTAACATTGGGATTGACCATTTTCATTTCAATGGAATACTCTACCTATATCTTCCCCCCCCCCCCCCTCAATGCTTCTCTACTTGCAGCTCCTCCCCCAGGATTTTATTTCTGTAGAAGGTTCTTGCAATTTGCTCTATACATGATTCATATCATGCAAGATGTAAAATCCATCTTACAAAGCTAGAGGGTTTTGCAATCTCATCTTAATTTTGCAAAAGCTTTTCGCTATCCACGTAATAAATGGGCGATGGCTTGGCAAGCATTGTGCTCAAGATGCATTTTATACTCGTCCTTTCTTCAATACTATTGCTATCACAAGCATAAACAACCTCAGTAATTCGTGCAGAAACATAATTGTATCCATGGTTTTTAACTGATCTGTTCATATACTTGATTACTATCAATCACATCTTCTTTCGACCTCGATCTTGATTTCCAGTCAACACACTACCACATGTGACATATCTGCCAAAGGTGATAGGCTCTCACTAGAGTGCTTCATTGGTTGCCTAATCGCAGCACGCCCCCCCCCCCGCCTCCTATTTCTGTCTCGGTTTACTTCGCGCGTTCAACCACGCCATGACTAAAAAGGACAGCGCACAGAGGTTGAATATCCATTTTTATTCCAAATGCGAAGCGCACTTTGGTAGATCAAAACCTTTCTCATTTATACACACACACACACACACACACACACACACACACACACACACACACACACACACACACACACACACACGCATAGAACGTGCCAAGATATTTACATACATATGATGATATGAACTTTATTGCTGTTTGTTTACAGCTTCTGACGCTCCAGAAATAGGTGAATAATAATCAACAAATGAATCGAGATTCTGCCCTTCTCTTTGCAACATATAGTCTTGGTTTAAATTGGCTTGGTATTGATTTGCGACAGGAGGTCTCGTCTGCTGCTGTTCAGGTTGCTGCTGTTGCTGCGTGGGTGTAAATGAAGCCGGCTTTGTAGATGGCTCCTCCAAAATCTTTTCGCCATCACTTTGATATCGTGCATTGATCTTTCGAAGTGAGTCATGTCTGGGTGGCACTGTGGAGGATGCTCCTTTTCCAAAATGATGGCTGCTGCGCTTCAGATCAGGTAAAGGTGATTGGGTGTTGTGCTCCTCTGCATTCGCCATGGATGAGCCTCGTTGCATGACGGTATTATCAGAAATGGATCGACTCATGTAAGTATCTGGCTGCTGTTGAGATGGCTGCTGTTGAGGTGGCTGCTGTTGAGATGGCTGCTGCTGCTGCTGCTGCTGGTAGCTTGCTCCTTCAGATTGATACCTTGGTGGCACAATACGGCTTTGGTCTGGTGTCATCACTGGTCGTGCAGAAAATGGAGGGGCTGATTGCTGTGGCACTTGCTGTTGCTGAGGAAGTGATGCCATACGTTGATGGCTACTGCTGTTACCAGGAGGTGCTGTTCCTATAATGGTGGTTAATTTAGGAGGATATGGACTATTGAACTGCTGATCTGCTGCCACTAATGGTCCGCCAGGTGAATTGGATCCACTGTTGCTAGTGATGATGGGGGGAGGAGCCATTGGTTGTGTTAGCAGCATATTGTTGTTGCTAGTGGTTGGTGTGTTGTTCAGTACTGTGTTACTCAGATACAACAGATTGCTTTGAGAGAATTGGCTGTACGGACTCTTTCCATTCAGGGCTTGCTGTAATTTGGGCTCGTTATTTCTGCGAGCGACTTCCTCTGCCTTTGGGAACAGCATTTCGTAATGCAGGATCAAGTCCTCAAAGAGATCATCGGGTGACCAGTCTCCCAATCCTTCTTCTGTTTGATTGAAATCGTGGAAAATGACAGGAGTAAAGATCAATGCCAAGTTGGGAATATTCATCTTGTTGATTTGGCAGCTAGCATTAACCCTGGGATAACATGCGTGTCAGTAAGCGTATTAGCACATCTGAAAGGGTAATTATACGTACTTTGCTAGATGGCGCACAATGTATAGCAATGTACTTCTATGAGCGAGCGACAAGTTGGATAGCTTTGTTTCCATCAATTGGAACCGTTGTATTTGAGGTATATTTTCTGAAAAAAAAAATAGCGTGATTAGGTCACCCTTATACACATACACATATTCTGTCAACCCACTACTATACGATGATCTTGTTTGCACATTGAAATCAAACAAGGGCCTCTTCAATTCACGAATGTACATCTTGAGCACCGTCGCAATAGTAAAGACATCGTATTCATCAAGCACCACTTTGTCTTCATCCAATTCAAACTGATGCTTCAATTGTTCTATGTTGGTTTGTCTACCAGAAACTCGGTAAATGCCTTCCTTTTGCAAACCTCCCAATTTCTCGATGGAATCAATGCATTTGACTACAAGCAGGGGCACAGTTCTGTTATGCTCAATGGCATATCCCTCCAACGAACCTCCAAAGAGCACCTCTGAATAGGCGTAAGTACCACATCCAACAAGCACAATGTCTGACATCTACCTTTGCATTTTCCTTCTAGGTAATAGTTTTCGTATCTCACTGGTGCTGGGTGGCAATATCCTTGAGATTGGTAGTGGGCGTTGAATAGTTGAATGTCCTTGAAACTGTCGATACAAGCTGCTGCATCAAATGAGGCGCGAGAAATCTTGATACTGAAGTTAGTATCGATATGGCCATACACTTGTCAGCCAATGACTCACATTCATTTCAATTTGCAATGAATCCAGCTCAGAGTGCAAGATGTTCACAAGCGATGTTTTGACTGTGTCCGTCTTTCTCTTGATGGTACTTTTGAGTTGCTATATTCACCATATGTCAACACATGCAGGCAAGAAAACTACATAAACTTACTCTATTCACTTCTTCCGTGGCCTTTGTTTGCTTCTTTCTCAACGTTTCCAGCACTAAAATGCCTTCTCTGTACTCGTTGTCTGCATCTGTAATGTCCTTCTTCATTTTGGCAAACTTGGTGATTTGTTTATTTTGATCCAGAGGAGTCAAATAAGCGTTTCCTGCTGCTCTGGTGCGCATTTGCGATATCAGTCCTGCCATTCCCTTTTTGTTGTGTTGATCTGCATTATTGTAAGATGCGATGGACGCACCGTCAATGTCTCGGCTACCGTAATCTCCAGACAACCTTGAAGGGTTGGGTGAGTCCATTGAATTTCTGCTGGGCACATAAAACTCGTTACCCTCCATGTGTTGTTGTTGTTGCTGTTGCTGTTGCTGTTGCTGTTGCTGTTGCTGCTGTTGTTGTTGCTGTTGCTGAGCTAGTTGTTGTTGCTGTTGCTGTTGTTGCTGCTGCTGCAGTTGTTGCTGCCATGTATGTTGCGCACTCTTCAAATCGTCGCATTTATGCGTATAAGTTCTCTGAAGCTATATTTGGTCCCAACATGATTAAATTCCCATGGAACGTAGTTCTGAATTCAGGTACCAGTACCTTGACAATATCCCGATTACGAAACACAGTATAATTGTTGTTGGCATCGTATAATTTGGCCTTGTACGTTTTCCGGTTTTGCTCTTCAATTTCCTAACCATCAAGACATGCCAAGAATGAGACAGAGCAACAGGAACATGCTGTGCGTCACATACCTTTTGCTTAATTAAAACATCAATTTCAAGCTTGATGGTGTCTTTGAATCGTTGTCGACTTTCAATGATATCGTTGATTGAACCTTCGTACAACTTTACTGCATTTTGAAACGTTAGCTGGGACTCATGATGTAGTGAAGGTCGAATGCCATCATTGGAGGAAGCCAGTCTCTTGACTTTGTACAGTGAATTCAAGTAACTTTCCTCTGCAACGAGACTATGAAAAACTGGTGTTAATGCAAACAAGACGTCTACTAGTTGAATGGCACCATTACCGAGCTTTTAACATTTGGATGATATAATCTAAATCACTGATGCTGTATTTGAACGTTGTGTTGACAAAATCAAAGTGCTTCTCTATCGACAAGAGCTATAAAGGTTTTGCATGTTTAACTACTATTCCAGAGGACGGAGAAGCGTGTTCAGTTAAAAGTTACCACGTCGTCTGTTGGAGGAGCTAATTGGGATATGCTACGACCCCTCCCTCGGGTCATATACGAAGAGGTCATGGCTCCTTTGAAATAAAATGAAAAAGAAGAAGAAAGGCAATAAAAAAAAAAGACAAACTTGTTAAACCTTAAAAGGCACTCCTACAGCACTGTCCTCATGATAATGGAGTTTAGCCACATCCATTGCACTTTCCTGTCATAAATATTTGTCTCCTTATACTGTTCAGACTGCCGCTTTTGACATGGTTGTGAATGGAGCGTACATACCACCATGCTTTTCTTGTGAATGAGATAACTTGGATATTCACTGACATTATACTAATCGATAGGGTCCTTAATGTAATTTAATATGGATCTGTTTGATTTGGCCATCCGAATGCCCCGCTTAAATTTCATCAGCCCTTTTTTACCACCTATTTGCACGTTTCACGTTGTACAAGTAGAGTGAATACTCTTGGATACATGGTCAACTTGCCTTTTGGCATGAGCATAGTGTGTATAAGAAAGAACGAAAGCCATAGTTCTGTTGGTTGACTGGCAAAAGATGGCATTTATGCAAGCCTTTTTCGTTTGCCTATCGCAACTTTGTTAATAAAAATAGAATGAATTTGGTTATATATATATCCACATCAAAGAATTAAAAGAAAATGACCTCAAGTGTAACATTTGAGTGTTTCTATCGGCTATATTTAGGTCAACTCTTGTTTGATATATCAATAGATTTTTATCAAAACAAAAGCCATGGATGTGTTGCATTTGAAAAGGAGTTTGAACCTCAAAAGTGATATTCAGGTACCAAAAGCCATTTAAAAGTTAGTGCTTGATGAGCACTTTTTGAAATAGATGAACAATCTATTTCTGGTAGCAGTTTGTATCTTGGATTTACTAGCTCTGTATTCGATTTCACTATATACAAAAATCTGCCTATCCTCTTCTCTGCCGACTAAAATAGAGTAGTTGCAATTGACAACTCGCTAAATCAGATACACATTCACAATGCGAAATGTACATCGTTATATAAAATAGGTTGCCGGTTGGCTGCCCTTGATATTTTACAGACAGGAATCCTACTGGATCTCTTTGTTTATTGCTTTGAGTAAGCCTCACACTGCAAGCATCACATGTTGCATCTCTGTGATTAGACTTCTCGAAAATGCACTTGGATGAAATAAGCCCATTTTATACAAGGGACACCAAGAAGATCAAAACAGCTAAAACGTAACTGCTGTCATCTGGTAATTACGTCCGATGGCGTTACTCGTATGAATGCTATTCTTGGAGCTACAATTGACTTGCTGTCTATGGTTCAGCAATGTTTAATGACGGAAGCAATTCCAAATTCAATAAAAAGCTTTCACATAACACCAAAGGCCTTTGAATAGGGACAAGCCTTCATCAAGTGCTCGAATCTACAGCTAGAAAGCAATTCGCCTGTGATCCTTTGTAAAAACTAAATGTAGCAATGCGATACGCTCCTTTCCTTTCCTTCTTTACATTATTTGCAGTAATTTGATTTGCCATGGGATTTCAACTTTGACTGCTCCATATATACGGTCTTGTGTATAATTGAAATGTATAAGACTTAAAAGGCATATTTAATGTGTCTCTACCAAAGCTAACAAGCTACAATAGCGACCATATCAAACACTCTATTCATAAGGAGGTTAAATAACAGAATAACAGCTTCTACAGGGAGATACGTTCCTGTTTGGTGCCCACAAGGAAGGCTGAATCAGAATGAATTACCTTCGAAAGTTAAAGAATTAATTACTTGGATACCTCTCGACTTCCAATGTAACGAACAAGATGGAGATATTATCTATGGTAGCACCATGCAAACGCATTATAAAACGTATCCACCCAAAAAAAAACGCTACATACACATTGCCAACTTTATAGAGGAGCTGCACCACATGCATCAGTCTCGAGTATTCAATGGTACTCTGTTCTCGGCGATTGTCAAGTTTCTGAACTTGGTCTAGTTGATTTTGGATATAGCCATTCTGCTAAAGAGTACACAATGCTAATCAACCATAGCGCCATCATGGACATTGAAATAGCACTGTATTTTCACACCATCATATCCAGTATAATAACAGTACTTGAAGACGAAAATCTGTTTGGCAATTACAAGGTGTCTATGGCTATCGTCACGAGTAATCTCCTCTGTCAATGGCTGTATACAATACAACCTACCTACAGCAATTTTAATTGGCATCACTAACTGATGCCAATTAGCACACTAGACCTACACCAAACATATAAAAACAAATATCATACTAGCAAAAGATTACATACAGCATCACCATGCTTCTAGGTATAAGCCCTTTCAGCGTATACAATATCAGCAAGTACTCAACAAAAAGCTCCTTTGTGAAGATAGAGCATGTTGCAGGCCTGGAAATAGAAGTCTACATCAATCATGGTTCATCCTACGAAAAGATGCCTTATAAAAAGGATGCCAAATGATCGTGATACATGGATCATCAAGTTATCCGAACCTCAAGCAGAAAATGTAACTCAACATGGAATAATCAAGTCAATCTTCTTACGCCTCAAGGGAAAAGCAGCAAAGACATTAAGTGATTCGAACAGAAGAGTATGCTATTTCATAGGTAAAGCTTTTGGAGGACTATTATTGCATACCAACTTACATTTGAGAAAATCCAATAGATATTATTGAAGCAGCCATTTCAGACGAACACTTCTTATATCAGCACGCAAGAGAAACTCTAGTCGAAAATGTATCATTAACAGCGGTTCTGATCAACAGTTCTCACTCAAACAAAAGATATCTATAACGCGAGCAGCTTTCCAATCGTTATCCATATCAAGCTATACTGCTTTTGATCTGCTATCAACTTGGAAATAAGGTTAGGCCCAGAAGGATCTTACACAGGTGCGTTCTACACAGATGAATACGAGCGATTCATAACGAGTATCCCCGAGCGATTGGCCGTAAGGCGAATTCCAGAGCCATAACAACAATGCTCCTGCCAATGGGTGCGTATTTAAATGGCTTGAAAAATCAAGTTGCGCCAATTTCATCTTTTTTTTTAATTTCTTGCCATCATGGATAATAAACGTGAGTTTCTACAAGCCAATGCAAATGCTATGTTTAACGCGTCATTCATACCATCTAGTCAGTGCAGAATCGCTTGAAGACGTGTTTGCTCGTCTAAGAAGCGCTGAAAAGCAGGTATGGATCTATCCTCGTTTGCACCAGCTGCCAAGCAAAACCCTTACACTAACGCTTATTAGATTCCGTCTGTAGTGGAAGATACTGTCGAGGACATCAAGCACGAATTAGAACACATGTTTCTCACACCTCAACAGAGCTTTCCATCCTCTTGGTTGAGCAAATGTCAAGAGTAAGCATCAGAACATGGCACAATGAAAATAGTGTGATAACCTTGCGTTTTGCAGACACTGGGAAGAGACGCCCAACTATGCTGAAAATGCTTACTCGCAACTGTCCAAGCCGAGAACAAACATCCAAGTAGCACGCAAAGGATTTGATGGCGACATTATTGGTTTCAAAGAAGTGATCATGGATGATCCCAATCTCGCATCTAACAACTCAACCAGCTTTTCCAGAGCTTTTGGATCTACCAAGGACTTTGTGCGTGGATCAGCTTCACAGTTTCCTTTTGCGCCTGGAGGATTGGACACTGAAGTGATTGTGAATCACGACAATGTGGACGAGAACAATGTCGATTTGGATGTGGACATTGACTTTTTCAACTTTGACGACAAGGACTCCAAAGTGATTGCACCTGGATTGGACAGAGGACTCGCCTTTGGAGATGAGATAGACAGCGAGACACCAGGCACAGCTAGCAAGAATGCAGTGTTCAACATGGAAGACATGATGGCGCCCGTGGATGATGCATTCGACTTTTTGAACGTCAAAGGAGCACCTGTGAACGTTGTGGCAGAGAACGTGGTTGTAGATGACAGCCATACTGAAGAAGTAGATGCATTACTACCCACCACATTGCCGCCCCAGAAGGACCTGGCACCCAAAAAGTTGACAACCACTACCAATGAAGCGCTTAAACGTCGTGAATGGGCGCACGAGATTAATGTCAATGAGCCGTTTGATAACTTTTACGACTTGGTGCCTGAGATGGCAATGCAATTTCCCTTTGAATTGGACATCTTTCAAAAGCAGGCCGTATATCATCTGGAGATTGGAGACTCAGTATTCATTGCAGCACACACATCAGCTGGTAAAACTGTGGTAGCCGACTATGCCATTGCCCTTGCTACCAAGCACATGACCAAAGCCATCTACACGTCGCCTATCAAGGCACTGAGTAACCAAAAGTTCCGTGATTTCAAGCACACGTTTGGCGAGGATGTCGGCATCTTGACGGGTGATGTGCAGATTCGACCTGAAGCCAGCTGTCTGGTCATGACCACTGAGATTCTGCGCAGTATGCTTTACAGAGGTGCAGATCTTATCCGTGATGTTGAGTTTGTGATTTTTGACGAAGTGCACTATGTCAATGATTTGGAGCGTGGCGTTGTATGGGAGGAAGTCATCATTATGCTGCCTGCGCATGTCAACATCATCCTGTTGTCTGCCACTGTGCCCAACACCAAGGAGTTTGCTGGCTGGGTGGGTCGCACCAAGAAGAAGGACATTTACGTGATTAGCACATTGAAACGACCTGTTCCTTTGGAGCACTATATTTACGCAAACAAGGACATTTACAAGATTGTGGGTGCCAATGAAACCAAGCTCAACACCATTGGATACAACAAGGCCAAGGATGCCTTGATGAAGCGCAAAGAGCAAGTGGACAAGGCAAATGGCGTATCGACCAACGCGCGTGGAGGTCGTGGCGGTGGTGGAGGCCGTGGTGGCGGATCTAGAACCATGACCCGGAGCTATCAATCAGGCATGCAAACAGTAGGTTTCAGTAGTGTGGATACATGTCAAGCATACTCACCACCCAGAAATAGGATCGCAACTTGTTTGTCCACTTGATTGGCATGTTAAAGGCCAAGACACTGCTGCCTGTCGTCATCTTTACCTTCTCCAAGAAGCGCTGCGAGGAGTATGCCAGTGGTTTATCCAAGACCGATCTGTGCACCAGTCTCGAAAAGAGCGAAATTCATGTGTTTATTGAACGCAGCTTGGTCAGGCTGAGAGGAACTGACAAGTTTCTGCCTCAAATCTTGAGAATGCGAGATTTACTGAGTCGTGGTATCGCTGTGCACCATGGTGGGTTGCTGCCCATTATCAAGGAAATTGTGGAGATTCTGTTTGCTCGAGGTTTGGTCAAGGTTTTGTTTGCCACAGAGACATTCGCTATGGGCGTCAACATGCCTGCGCGTTGTGTGGTATTCTCAGGTATTCGCAAGCACGATGGCCGTAGTTTCCGTGATTTATTGCCAGGTGAATACACGCAAATGTCGGGCCGTGCTGGTCGTCGTGGCCTCGACAGCACAGGTGTGGTGATTATCGCCACTGGAGGTGATGAGCCACCAGAGATAGCGTGTCTCTCCACCATGTTGCTGGGCAAGCCCACCAAGTTGGAGTCTCAATTCAGGTTGACGTACAATATGATTCTGAATCTACTGCGTGTAGAAGCACTCAAGGTGGAGGAGATGATCAAGCGAAGCTTCTCTGAAAACAGTGCACAGAAGCTGCTCCCCGAGACAAAGCGATTGGTAGATGAAAGCGAGCAGCAGCGCAGCGCACTTCGTCAGCTGGATTGTGCCATTTGCGAGCCTGATTTAGAAAAGTTTTATGATGTCTGTGGCGAAGTCGTGCACTTGAACCGCACCATGATGACTCAATTCATCAGCATGACACCTGCTGGCAACAGAGCCTTGTCCACTGGACGCTTGGTAATTATCAATACAAATGTGTACAGAAACGCACCTGCTATGATCTTGAAGCCATTGCCGGTCAGCACAGCCAACTCGCAGCATCGCTCATTCTACTGTCTCGTGCTCCAGCCCAAGGATTTGGACATTAGCCAGTCGACAAATTTGGACGAAACGACACCTCTGCCCATCACAACCATCTGCACCCCAGAGCATGGCGATGGTAAAACTGACATTGTCACTGTGGGTGCACCTGATATTCTATTTGTCACCCGTTTGTCTATCAAGGCGGATGTGGACGCAATCATGGCTGGTACTGATTCCATGGAGACGATGCGTGTGCGTCAAGAGTTGGAGTCATTTGGACAAGATGCCAAGAAGGGGGGTGTGGTAGAGTTTGATTGGAGCAAGATCAAGGACATGGAGTTCCAGGAGATGCTGCGTTCCAAGATGAGACTGATGAAGCGACTTAGGACCGAATTTCAGTGCACCAAATGCCCTGAACTGGATGAGCACTATGGCCTTATCCATGACCACAAACGACTCTCCAGCCAAATTGATATGCTCAAGATGACCATCTCGGATCAAAATTTGGAGCTGCTTCCTGACTACCACCAGCGTATTGAAGTGCTTCGTCAGTTGAACTACATTGACGATCAAGGCACAGTCCAGCTCAAAGGAAGAGTCGCCTGCGAGATCAACTCTGCGGATGAATTGCTGTTGACTGAACTGGTCCTGGACAATGTGTTTGCTGATTTCGAGCCTGCTGAGGTGGTGGCCATCTTGTCATGCTTTGTATTCCAGGAACGCAATGCCAGTGAACCTCGATTAACACCGAAATTAACCAAGGGCAAAGAAATCGTCTTGACCTATGCTCGAAAAATCGCACAGCTGCAAGTGGATTGTGGCCTTGCCATCTCTGTGGAAGACTATGCCAATAATCTCAAGTTTGGTCTTGTTGAGGTGGTGTATGAATGGGCACGAGGATTAGTAAGTTTACAAGTATGGTATCTACAAGACACTGTAATTCACTCGTTTTTATTTTTGTAGCCCTTCAAGCACATTACGGATCTCACTGATGTTTTGGAAGGATCCATTGTCAGATGCATCAGTAGATTGGACGAAACGTGCCGAGAGGTAATGGGTGCTGCTCGCATGGTAGGAGATACGAGTCTTTACAAAAAGATGGAGCAAGCAGAGCAAGACATTAAGCGCGATATTGTCTTTGCTGCAAGTTTGGTAAGTGTGTTGCGCTGTGTTGATTGCTACCCTATTGACTGACATTTGGTTATACAGTATTTCTAAGGATCATTTCATTCATGATTGCGTTTTAGAAAATAAAATAAAACCGTATTTTGTCTATGCCAACATTTAATCAATAGCACTCTTGGAGCTTGCGAAATTGGTTTAACGTAAAGAGTATGAATAAAAGAGATATATTTCATACCCTTCTCTGTCTTTCTTGACGATGCCTGGTAAGCTGAACAGTCTTTCTGTCGACGCTTCCATGCTGTTTTCGTTGTTCTGCTCTCGAAAAATCCAGCGAAATGCCTTACGATAGGACATAGTTGACTTTCAAGGCAGGCAAATCGTTTTAAAAGAAGATGCCGCATCGAGCAAGGGCGCCATTTTTAGTTCTCTCTCTCTCTCTCTCTCTCTTTGATATCCAAGGCTCCAAGCAATATCAAACTTGTATGGGCAAATATTTGCACAAAGCATGGTGGCTCATCCTGGTGTGAAGGCAGTGACTCTGTGTGGTATTTTGGAAAAGCAGCCTGCTATTGCTACAAGTGACCCCAAAGCCAAACAAGTGTAGTCAACGCCAATCAGAGGCAAGGACATACCCTCTCGCTTGTGCAGCCAAAAAAGCTGATCAGGCTTTCAAAGCTTTGTGTCGATAAACAAGATATATGCACAAAGAAACCAGTTTACGTGCCATAAAGAGGAAATGGAGTACGGCCAGAGACGATGAAAGGCCAGGAATTAGCATGGAATTTCCGGATCAGGATCAACAAGGTCCTGTCCAACAAAAGGGAGAGCTGTGGTACTCTTTGTCGATGACAGAGGCTATGGTACAGGCTCACGCATCAAGGGCTTTGTGAATTATACAGAAAAGTGGAAGCCAAGTATACACACAAGATATGTTACCGCCTTGATTACAAACAAATACAGCACATCTCAACCTGTGCTTACTGTTAAGATAAAACAACGCATCCTGTGCAGATCAAAGACGGAAAACTGAAAACAATCAAGGATACGGGCAACTGTAACAATCCAAGAGGTGTCCATAAGAAATCGCATCAGACCAGAGATGCTATTTCTTCTTTGGCAAATGGCTTGTGGCTCCCTACTTGGTCATTCGATCGCAAAGGCATCAGTCCCGCTTACACTAATGGTACAAAAAAAAATGACGCCGCCAATTACTTGTATGCAAGAAACACGGCATGACTGAAGTTTGGTGAATTCAATACTTGGGATACTTTCCTGATATGCAATGATGTTGGATGATGCTAGCGCTTTATCTTGCTCTTTTCTTCATGATCCTTTATTAGCATGACATGAAGATGTGCACTAAACAAGCTCCGTTCATAGTAGAGTATAAATAAGGCCATTCGATTTAGCCGGAGAAGGGGTCAGTTTATTTTTAACTTTTCTTCCCTTTTTTTTTTTTTTTTTTTTTTTTTTCTCGACTAGAAACATCACATTAGCAATCCACTCTTAGTTCATGTCTGATTTCTTTGGTTCATTCAGAAAGAAGCGAGGAAATGGACAGTCAGGAGCGACATCTCCTCGATCCTCGATCGACAGCTTTTCTCGCAAGAGTCAAGGAGCCACAGATATCAGTGACGAACCTATGCCAAACACTGATGAGCAGATTGACGAGCTGTTTGATCAAATGCTGGTGAGTGCAAGTAGCCTTGCAATAGTGTCAGCAGCTAACAGCTACTTTAGAGTCGCCGAGGACTGGATGACGAGAAAAAAAAGCCTCTCAAATCAACACTCGACTACAAAACCAAATGGGCCATGATTGTTCAGGACAAACGAGCAGAGCAATCAGTGTCAGGCAGACGATTAGCACCTGGCGAACAAGACGAGAATGCACAGCCATTGATCACTGTGCTGTCTGATCTCGCAGGAGAAATGTGGTCTGCCACCAGAGATTCAACAGCACGAGCTGTGGAGCGCCATTCCAATCGACACAGCCATTTAGCACCTGCAGGACGACGAGTATCAGAAGCCATTCAACCATCCACATCCACATCCACATCCACTGGTATCCCTGTAGCTGTGCCATCAACTTCTGTAGCTTACGAGGGAGCTTCAGCAACAGATAGAAATTCACCCGAGTACTATATACGAAAATTCATGGAGGCTGATTTAAGGGCTGTTACGCCAGCCTTGGCTGATAACCTCGCAGTCAGCTTGAGAACTCGGCCCTTGGAGTAGGTGTTTGTCATGTGAATGCAATTGGGGAGCGAAAGAGACTGACTGGTATTGAACACTAGTTGGGTTATTCGATTTACAGATTTAAAGGGGCTCAAGGTGATAGCCAATGGATTATCGTATTTAAACAAGAAGCCAGATTCAGAGAGGTACGGCCTACCGAATTGATTCTGATACCGCATTAAATAAGAGAAACTGTTTATAGAAAAGGACAAGCGTTAGAGCTGGAATATGGGCTCATCAAATGTAGCAAAGTGCTGGTGAATGCAAGAGTAAGTTGAGGGTATCTTGAAGAAGGAGACGAGATGAGCTAATATGCTGTGTAGTGGGGTGCTCGTGAAGCCATTGTCAATCCAGACTACATTCATTCGTTTGTATTCTCCATCATATGTCCACAATGGCAGTCGAGAAAGATCATTTGTGACATTTTGCTGTTTCTATGCCATTGCGATGTGCCTTTGGGCCACACCATTGTCATGCAAGGCTTTGAACTCTTGCGCCAACATAGGAAGGATTTTGGCATATTTGATTCCTGGCTCAAGAACTTTGAACACACACTCGACGGCACCCGTAAAGTGGGTAGATCTAACTCGATGGACGAATTCCACAAGGTGAATGTCTATGTACCTCCGGATAGTCATTTGGTGGAATACTGCATCTCCAATGTCAGCCTGATCAACGCGCTTGCCTATATACCAACTGAAGTGACAGACAGAGTCTACTTGCGAAGTCAGTTCAAATCCTCAGGCCTGGATCGCATTTTCAGCAAGCTGGAGAGATTGGATGATCAGCAGCTGTACGACCAAATGGATAAATACAGGAGGAGAGCAGAGAATGACATGGATGAGGCATTTGGTGATGAAATCTCCATGTACAGCGACATTTCGCAGCCAAATGAGCTGCTCGAGTTGATTTTGGAGAACATTGCTGATGCTCCTAATGCGCTTGACTATTTACTGCAGACATTTCGAAGCATGCTGTTAATCAAGGGAGATGCTGATAAAAAGTGAGTAACTCAGCTCTAATGCCCATGTGTGTATCTGGTAGACTCATTTTAGTGACATGTAGAACACACTATCATCAAGCGATTAGCGAGATTGTAGCCAATATCGTGCTGGATCGCAGAGACAGCGTCAATGCAAACGAGTTAGGATCAGCAGCCTTTGGTATCTCGGTCAACAACATGATTGGTCGTTTCAATGAATTAGATCGCTTGCAAGACTTGGCAAGATCAGCCGAGGAAGATCGTGAACAAGCACTGAGGTTAGCGGCAGAGAACAAAGATTTGAAGGATCAATTGGCCACATTGAGAAGGTCCACCAGCATTGAGCCCAATCAGCGTAATTACAAAATGGAAAATATTGCTTTACGCGCACTACAACAGCAATCCAACAAGACCATTGCCATGTTGCAAGCCAAGTTGGATGAAAAGGCAGACGGTGTGGAAAGTGAAGCAGACAAGGCATTACCCATTGTATCAGCACCCATCGTTGTAGGTGAACAATGGAAATTAGCAGGTAGAAAGCCTGACACAACAGCACCGCTGTATCCTCCGTCTTCACAAGATATATCTTCTCATCAACATATTGGACCTGGTGGATTCGTTATGCCTGGATCAAGATCTCCAACGTCACCCATGCCACTCCACAGTCAAGTTACAACGGACCCCAAGATGCGACCTACTCATTATTTACCTCCTCTCGACAGTGAACATGGCATAATAACAGATGATGGTAAAGTGAAGCACTGGTTTCTTAAAGTAGTCAAACTGACACGTTGATAGTAGCTACTGAATCAAAGATACCTCATGCTGCAGTTACACCCCTTCCAGCGCTTAAATCAGACAGTATACCTCATGGTAAGCTTTCATATAATGCTCTTTTGCCTGTAGTTGACATGCCTTGTAGAATCAGACAATAGCACTCCACCACCTCCGCCCACTTCAGGACCTGCCGTCGGTGGTCCACCTCCTCCACCCCCTCCACCACCACGTAAGTTACTATGACTGAGCGTAGCATGGCATGTACTAAATGATTTCTTGATGAATGTAGCACCTGGTGCCTCTGGTCCACCACCACCACCACCACCACCTCCTCCTCCTCCTCCACGTGAGTTTATTCCAATGAAACGAAAATAATATGCTTATTCTAACGATATCTGATAGCTCCTGGCACATCTGCTCCTCCGCCTCCACCTCCTCCACCTCGTAAGTATAGTTAACGTAATACTTGATATTTCCAGTTTACTGACATGTGGGTTGTTAGCACCTGGCGGCATGGCGCCACCACCACCACCACCTCCTCCTCCAGGACCTCCTGGTGCTCCACCACCACCACCTCCTCCTCCAGGACCTCCTGGTGCTCCACCACCACCCCCTCCTCGTAAGTAGCTATATTTTGTGATGTAATATCTACCACTCACACTATGACACAGCTCCAGGCGGGCCAGGCGGACCACCACCACCACCTCCTCCTCCAGGAGGCAAAGGTCCCAACTTGCCACCTGTTCCCATGGGACCCTTGCGTAAAGAATTGCGCCATTACCCTCAAGTGAAGCTCAAGAATCTCCAATGGCAGAAACTCGACGCTCGCAGTGTGGACAATACCATTTGGAAATTGGAGGATGTGAATGAAAACGAACTGGAAGACGATCTCGACAAACACGGTGTATTTGAAAAGATTGAAACCTTGTTCCCTGCCAAGGTCAATAATTTCTTTGAAAAGAGACTCAAGGCCAAGGTGGATGAAAAGAAGGATGCTGTCAAGTTTTTGAGCAAGGAAAAGACGAGAAATATCAGTAAGTTGCTGTCCTGTAGAAGTAACGTGTGTTGAATGCTCATTGCATGATAGACCTGGCTGTACTTCCCAAAGTCAAGGCGTATCCAAATTTCGCAGAGGTGAGATTGGATATCATGAAGGTCAATGACGAACTCTGTACGGAAACCTTTTTGGGCAATTTGATTGCCTATATGCCCAGCAAAGATGATGATTCAAAGACGATGGAGAAATACCAAAAGGAAACACCTGAGGTCTGTGAAGAAGAGCTGGATATTCCAGAACAGTTCACTATTGAGGTATGTCTGGTCCATGAGAAAAAGTGCTTAGACTAACTCGCTGTGTAGATGTATCGCATGTATCGCTACGAAGCTCGCATTCAATTCATGCTGTTCCGAGTACAATTTTGGGAAAAGTTTGAGCAACTGGAGAAAAACATGACAATAGTACTCCAAGTCTCTGATGCTTTAAAGAACTCCAAGAGTTTGAAGAATTTGCTCTGCGTAAGTTGTTGGATTATACCATGTCATAATGATGTTTCTCACACTTTAAACAGCTTATTTTGGTGCTTGGTAACTTTATGAACGCCTCTAGTTTACAAGGTGGTGCGTTTGGTATGCGTATATCCAGTATCAACAAGGCAAGTATGTGACATGTTTGTACGCAAAATAAATGACTTACACCTGTTACAGCTGGTGGATACCAAAGCATCCAACATTTCTTCTCTGACGCTATTGCATGTGATTACTGGTGTCACACGCCGTCAATTCCCTCAGCTGCTGCAATTCCTGCAAGACCTCAAAGACATTGAACAAGCGTCTCGTATCATGGCCAGTCTTAATGATATGATTCAGCAATATACCGAAATGAGAAAGGGACTCAAGGATCTTGACCTTGAGCTAGGCACCCACTGGCAGCCTGAAGATGTTGAATTAGACGATGAACAAGACCGCTTCCGCACTGTCATGGGCAAATACCAAGAGAAGGCCTCACTCAGATTCCAAGATTTGCAGACATTGTACATCAACATGGATGCCAGCTGGAAGGATGTCATGACATGGTATGGTGAAAATCCAAAGGTGATGCGGCCAGATGACTTTTTCGGTACATTTGCACGCTTTGTGGTGACATGGAAGGTGAGATTTTGTTTATATAGAAAAGTTAGTCGAGGAAACTAATGCAGAGTTATAATAGGACGCAACTGCTGCCGAGGAAAAGATGCAGTTAAAGCAAGAGCGCGATGAAAAGAGAAAGCGAGACGAAGAAGAAAGAAAGGAGCGACTCAGAATCAAAAAGGAAAAGGCGGAAGCAGCGCTCAAAGAAAAACGAGGATCTGTTCAAGGCATCAGTACCGATTCAGATGGCAAGGGAGAGAGTGATCGTTGCATGATGGACAACTTGTTGGACAAGCTGAGAACTGGTGAAGTGGAAGTGCGTACATCAAGACGTCGTAGTAGAAAGCAAAAGCAGCGAGCGGATCAAGATGACATGGTCACGGATGATTTATCTGCTGCTGCTCTTCTCAAGAGCTTAGAAGCAGAAGACTAATATATTTGTATCTTGTATCTAATAAAGCCGTGTCATTGTATTTATATACACTCGAAATGGTTCCTGAATCTCTACAGCTATGCGCACCATCTTTTTGGTAGCTGGAGTGGGGGCATATACAGTGTACATTGACGTGTCCAAAGCAGAGTCGCTCATTGGCTTATATATTGAATATAAATGCTACTTTCGCGTGAGGATTTTACTGTTCTTTGCTTTTCAATTCTCTCTTTTTTTTTTTTTTTTTTTTTTGAAATGGTCTCCTTCAAGTACAACTTACCTTGCATTCTAGCAGCTGTATCACTCGTTAAGGCAGCTTCGGCTGTGAAAGGTGTTGCCCCTGAAAGTAAGTTGTGTGGCCAAATGACAATGCCGAGTGCTTATCTAAAAATGCCTAGAATTCGATTTATACCAACCCTCCCAGGATGGCACTTGGACCTGCTTGGACGGCTCCAAGGTGATTCCACATGCAGCTATCAATGACGACTACTGCGACTGTGCTGATGGCTCAGATGAACCAGGTAAATGACCTATAGGCATTGCATGTACACAATGCTCACATAGTTCCAGGCACTTCTGCTTGTCCCAATTCTCTTTTCTATTGCGCCAATGAGGGACACATCCCCGCTTATATCAAGTCTTACGCTGTCAATGATGGTGTTTGTGATGAAGCTTGTTGCGACGGATCGGACGAGAATGGAGACCTGATTTCATGTCCCAATAGATGCAAACAAGTTGGAGAGATTTTTAGAAAAGAACAATCTAGCTTGAAGAAATCAACAGAAGCAGGATTGAACGCAAAGAGACAGCTCATTGAAGACGCACAAAAGCAAGTTGCTCAATGGGAAGAGGATCAGACCAAACTGGAAGACGAAATCATTCTCAAAAAGTCTAATTTGCTTCGCCTTCAACGCGAATTGCAGGATTTAGAATCTCGCACAGCTGGATCTACATCCAACAAGAGCAATAACAAGGTCCAATGCAAATCAAGCTCACTGGAGGTTGCCACTTTAAAGCACGATATTGTCATTTTGAAAAAGGAGCTCAATGTGCTCAAGAGCATTCTGGGTGACATGAAGCGAGACCACAATCACAATTTCCACGACATGGCTGTCAAGAGTGCTATTTCAGGCTATGATGAATTTGTCACTCGTTTTGCATCGATTGAAGCCACCATTGATGATAATTTGGAGAATATCAATGCCCATGATGATGAGGTGGAAGACGTTGATGTCCATGATGATGATGATGACAACGACGACGATGAGGCAGAGGCAGCATCCGTTGAAGAGAAATCGCCTCAAATCGAAGGTATTACATATTGATAACAAGATTGTGTAGTCCCCCCCCCCTCTCATACTCTCTTTTAGGTAAGCATTCAGTTGTTGATATGGTTCTTGAAAAGTTGGATTCCATCTTGCCATCTGCTTTGAAAACCGGTTTACTGGACAAACTACAGCCCAAAAAAGTAGTGCGAAATGTCAGTGACGATACTGCGAGCAATGATGAAGCAGGTGTGCTAGAGTCTATCTGATCAGGAACTTGTCGTAGAGTTTGATTAACCAAATTTCTTGCTTGTTTATGTAGCTTTGGAAAACACCCGCAAACTTGTGCGTGAAGCGGAGGAAGAAGTCCATACTCTAGAAATTGATTTGGAAAAGGTCAAGAAGGATTTGTCTACTGATTACGGTGTGGATAGAGAATGGTTGAAGCTCAAGGATGTCTGTATTGAAAAGGATGAGGGAGAGTATGTATAGGCCTGTAGTGTTTTGTGGCCAGTTAATTCACTCTCTTGCTATAGATATACCTATTCGCTCTGTTTCCTTGGCGATGCTTATCAAAAGAGCAACAAGGACAGTACGCGTACACATTTGGGGTAGGTGGAATAGAAACAAGGGTAGTGGATGGGTCAAACTCAATTGTCTGCTCTAGCAAATTTGCAAAGTTCGATGGTGGTGATGATTTATACAAGGTGCACATTCACAATCAGGGTACTCGCTGCTGGAATGGTCCTGAAAGAAGTGTCAAGGCTACCATTGAGTGTGGTTTGAACAATGAAATTTTGGATGTGTCTGAGCCAGAGAAATGTGAATACCACTTCCGTATGCTATCACCTGTTGTCTGCAGATCAGTCGCTGATGCCGAGAAAAAAGAGACAATTCTCGGGCACAGCAACAACAAAAAGCCTGTTCACGAGGAGCTTTAGATAGCTTGAATTTTTAATAAAACTACAATGTATTTTATACAAATGGCTTTGTATTATTGACTGGATAGAAGCTTAGAATAGAGCATATGGCATGCTTTGAATAAGATGGCAAGCATCTACGCAGCATCTACTGCTGATTAATTTACTTGATGTACCTGGATGTCACTGATGCTGTTTGTAGAACACTAGATGGACCTGTCAAAAAAGACTGCGGCCAATGTGGTAACTAAGATAATGCATCGTGTCATTGTTTCTCAATTATAATATAGTCATTGTTTATGACATGCAAATTATTTCATTGGGTTTTAGTTGCGCTATCGAGATTGCACTAGTAAAAGGGACATTACAGTTTTTACACTTCAAATTCAGACGATGTTAGTTTCTTTCTGGACGAATCAAAATTAATTTTTGGACAGTATGTTTATCCTTTTTAGACAAAGAGGATTCTTGACAAAGACAGACAACGCGTTCGCACTGATAGCCAAAGATCTCCAGTGCACTGAAGGTGTTGGTAAGATACTGAATAATCTTGGTATAGGAAGCCGCCGAACATCAAAGGCATGGTGAAGCTCGTGTTCTCCTTCATACTGATTCAAGATGTGTTCTAGACATTTGTACACCTTTTCGGGGGCAGAGGATAGAGTAATCAGGGCCACCCTTTGATCAATGAGAGCTCTTATTGACTCACATTCTTGGTCTACACGGTTTTTTATAGCATCTTCTAAGAAGCCTGAGGGTATAGTCAAATCGTTTGGCCATATTGGATCTCCTTGGCACACGTATTGGTAGGAATAATCTTTGGCAATCTTTTTCACAGTGTTAGGATCCATTTGCTATATGTCATATATATATATATATATATGTGAGTTATATATTTTAGAAGGAGTGCTTTATATTTTTGCTTTACCTTGAAAATATTTTGCAGCTGGTAATATAGATATTTCAGAAGATGCGCCTCAAAATTCTCTACTATATTGTTCTGGTAGCCAGTAGCTATCTCAGTGCACACTTCGGCTATACATTAGGAGGCTCCTCCTTCAATCTTTTTTTCATAAACAATAGTCCTATGAGTAGAGCTAAATCTATTCCAGACTACTAGTATATCTGATGGTATGTTTGTGCTGCTTGTAACTCTTTTTGCATTCACCATTTTGACAGACGGAATACCAAAATTGTTGAGTAAAGATACAGTGAGGGATATCATTGTTTTGCTGTTGTTGGGAGCGAAGTGTAATATAATAGTTTACAAAGAGCTTGGCACGGAATACTATCTCCCGTATATCTCTGCTAACAGAAATGATTGCTGGCTTCAGGCGGTTTATATATTGTTGATGGACACAGTTGTCGAGAGGCAGCTTTCTGGTGAAAGCTTGATATCCCTGGCCAAGATTTTCTTTGAGTGTGGCTTGCTTGGAGGCGATATGAGCTTCACATTTTGGTGATCTTGCTGATTTATGGCCAGTCTTGTGACACTTCTTGCATATATCTTGGCTGCCTTCATTGCTGGAAGAAGCTCTAAGCTTCTTTGCATGTCTTTTGTCGGCTTTCACACTGTCACTCTGTTTGCGTTTTATGCTGAACGTCCCAACTTTGATATAGTAACATCAGAAACAGACAGGCTATAGTACTCTTTCAAAACATGTATACTTACCATCATCGGCATTGATTTGTTTATAAAATTTGCATTTGAAATAAAATCGGGCGTAATAAGCACGGTTTTCCTTTTTGGGATTTAGATTGTATTTAGTTTTTAGAATCGCTAGTGTTCGGATGCAGCTTGAATGGCCGATGAAAAAGAAACATATAGATCTAATCAGAATTTGCTGCGGAAATCAGTTTGACAGATAGAGCCATTGAATGCAGACAGTAGCTTGGTAGACAATAGGCATATATTATAAGCCGGGATCATGGCATCAATGTTTATTAATGAGACTGTTTTCAAGTGTACATGTGGGGCGGAGAGAAACAGTTTTTTATTTGTCCAGATACTACGATCATTATCATCATCCATTGTAGCACAAATGGGGTGTGTGCGTGATTCAAATGCTTTGGAGAATATATAAAGCGATGCTTTATTTCTCCTCCTCTTTTTCTTTCAACATCATCTTATAATACACACACACACACTCTCTCTCTCAGAAATGACCCGAACTGAATTAAACTTGGCTTTGCTCATGAACGACACTCCTATGCCAGAGGTCAAAAAACATGTAGGCGATTACTTGCAACAATTCGATACCGTCTTTAAAAAGGCAGCCGATAACGAGCATTTGGTGCTTCATTGGGAGGCATTTGACGTTGTCAACAAGCAGGAATACCCATCTATGGATGATATTGACAGTGGCAAATACGACGCTATTCTGCTGACCGGCTCCAAACACAATGCGCATGACAACGAACCTTGGATCCTCAAATTGGTGGATTTCATCAAGCAGGTGCAAACCAACCATGTCGACAAGACCAAGATTGTAGGCATCTGCTTTGGCCATCAAATCATCCTGCGTGCTGCAGGTGGTGTCACTGGTAAGAACGAGGCAGGTTGGGAATTGGGCTGGACACAGCTCAAGCTGACAGAGGAAGGCAAAAAGTACCTCAAAACAGAGAAAGACCTGGTTCGCATCAACCAATTTCACCAAGACCATGTCTCTGTGCTACCCAACGGCTACAGATCACTCGCTTACACTGAAGGCAGCACGCCCAATCACATCACTGTATCCAACAACCAGCAATGCTTCACTATCCAGGGCCATCCCGAGTTCAGCAGAGATACCATGCGCACCATGCTGACCGTGAGAAGAGACACTGGTGTACTCGACAAGGACGCGGCAAACAGAGCACTCGATATCCTAGCCAATGCTCCACCAGAGATGGAAGATGTGTGGTTTGCAGAGAGAGCTTTAGATTTTATTTGCGAAAGATTGCATGATTAGATTACATTTTTCAATAAAGGTAGATTATTGAATAGAACAGATTCTAGTTTTTTGCTGGTTGTTTTGATGGTGGGCACGAGCAAGAGAACCGAGTAGAGGGGGACGCTGTCCAGTGAGCCCAAGTCTAATACTTGGACTGCATTGTTGTTGTATGTGTTGGTGCTGGCTGATATGAGTACACTTGTCAGTTGTTTAAAGACAATGTCTGTTTCTAATACTTGCTAGTTAGTAACAGAGTATCATTCTAGTAGAGACTACCTACTCAAATCCTTGTAGCGCAATTTTCTATCACTATCAATGTCACACAATTTATCTAATGTGTCCACAATTTCTGCATAGATGGTCACCTGATCCTGCTTTTTATAGGCTGCCAGTTGCGTCAAAAAGTGGACAAGTGTTTGAAGCGCCCCTATACACACATGATTTAATACACTGACTGAGTGAGCGCAGCATCCACTTACAAGCACTATCAGGCTCAATGTCAAGTAGTTCCCTCACTGTCTCTATTTCGGCTTTAAACAAATTGAGCTTATCCAGCGTGAACCAAGATGTCTGATCATCCAGCGTGGGATCTGTGTACATTTGAGTTGCTGGCGGCTTCCATTCATCTGATAATCTTGATTCCAAAGAGCCTATAAAACAACAAGAAGGCTTTTAATGCAAAATTCCCTAATGCTGCATCTCTCTATTTACCCATATTGCAATCCAGCTTCTCCAACCCTAAATTCCACACCGTGTCATGCGGTATTGATTTTGCACTAGTGCTAGGCAAGATGACATTGGCATCAATCACCACTCGCTTTGCAGTGCTTGTTGTCTGCTGCTGTAATATCCAAATCGACGCTGCACTCTGGTTGTTTGAATCAAAGGGATACAGCCTGCAGTCTACCGTTTGACCTTGTTCGTTCAATAGTCGAGGCTTTTGCGTAAACTTGATTTTATCATTGAATCCAAGAATCACAATTGACGGATCACTTTCTATCTGATACGCTCCAAACAATGTGACATGGTCAGGGGCTCTGCCTAATAGCCACCAGTAATACAGCCAAGCAGACTGATCCTCGGGATCTGTGTAAATTGCATTTTTGACGAGATCGAGCTCTGCATATACGATATGGTCAATACAAGGAGAATCCCCACCTCAAAAAATAATACACCATCAACTCACCATTCAGGGCCACTTGGTTCTTCTCTTCAGCTGTCATGGAGGCGACAATTTCTGGAAGCAGCTTGGATCGCTGATGCCACGCCGAGTAGTTGCTGAAACTTTGGTTGATCTTTTGTGTGGTAAACTTGTACTCTTGTTGAATAATGTTAGTCAGTGCTTCAGGATCGTTGCTAGCGTTCCTTCGCAAGTGACCCACAACAAACCGTCTGTAGTCCCAACCGTGAACTAAAAGATGGCAGCATGAATATCATCGACATAACCACTATCCTCCGTTGTACCTTACAATTGCGAGCATCCATGGTCAGCATCTTTTCCACCAGACCCAACTCTGCTTGCCAGTCTGGCTTTGGCATGTTTTGCAGACACCAGATGCGATGATTCCACATCCAGTATGATTTGGGGTTCTTTTTGATCAATTGCAAAAAGAGCATCAGTTCCTTGTTGTACACCTTTTGCTGCTCCTCGGCGTCTAATCCTTTCAGTATACACTCTTGCAGTAAAATGCGTCGATAGTTCCAAATGGTGTAATAGTCCAGATTCCATTCCACTAGTTGGCTCGTCAATTTGAAGGTGTCTTGGTTGTATACCTCGTTTTTCATCTAAAGCGCTGTGTGTGTCAGTATGTATATACGCATGATTGACCAAGTATACCTTTTCTCGGCACTCATCCACAAGCTGATTGTACTCTTTGATTTTCACGGCTTCTTTTGCCTTTCGAGCCTTGACAACTTCCTCGGTTGTCTTTTCGCGTTTTCTTCCATGCTGTAAATCAGAGCACTGATGAATGTGGTGCCTATATAGGATGTCTATGCCATACTTACTACATCACTCATATTAACACATGTATAGATAAAATGAGTAAGAGAAGAACAGTACCTGTTTCCTACTGAATCCCGAAAAAAAAAAGAAATAAAATACACTCCCGCATTTGCCACCCAAGATAGGTATCACACACACACACACAAGAAAATGGTTGATGTGCAAAATGAAGATTATAATTTGTACATTTATGAACAAAATACACATCTGGATATGCACTACTATGCAACATTTCTCTGGATGCGATGCCCAAGTATAGTTAGCAGCATGCTGTTTTGTGCAAATTCGAAGAATCCGTACATCTTTCATATGCTTAATTAGCAGCCAGTCTAATTTACAGGCTCGACAAATAAATCCTCTTGCTAATCTACAATATGTATATATAAGACATGCATGATAACCTAAAATCCTTGTCTAGATGTGTGTATATGCGCTCTTAGGGGGGGTTGCAAGTGGCAGATTTGGCTGTTTGCAATGCAATGTGCCCCCTCTTTTTTTTTTTTCGTACATGTATATAATAGCATGAATACTCTTTGCTGTTTCTTTCTTTTCTCTCTTCTATATCCATCTATAGTCAACCAAAATGCCAGGTATGCGTAATTTAGAATCTCTTGCTTTATATATGAACTAAGCTCACACTCATTGCAGGCGTTATGGATATCAATCACTTGCTATGCCGTCCCATGATCAACAAGTCTGATTGCAATTATCAACACACTCTACTTTCATCCGAAATGCCTTCCCCAACGCACGCTTTTTCTCAACAGCACTACTACGTTTTGCCTCTACCTGCCAATTTTGACAATGTGGAGTTTTGGCAACACAATCGATCCATGAGCACAGCAAGTATTGCCAGTAACACCAGCACCTGTACTACAAACAGCAACTATAGTAGCAGCATGAACTCTTTTATTACAACGGATCAACCTCAGAAATACAGAAGACGTGTTAGTAGCGAGAGCGATACGAAATTCATTGCTTACTCAAATCACCAGCAACAGCGACAAAAGCCTGCTACTACCAAGCGTATAAGAGCGAATTCTGTTTCTTACATTCAAACCAGGACTCCTTGGACGCCAGCAGAAGACGATCTTTTACAAAAGGGGTACCAGCAAGGATTATCATGGGCTATGATATCATGTACTTTCTTGCCACATAGATCGCGTGGGTGTTGTTGGGGCCGATTTAAAACGCTACAAAGCAAAAATGCAATTGAAGTATATCAACAAAGAATTTGTCAACGACCTTGGAAAGCACACTATAAAAAGTAACCAAGTCCTCTACAACAACAGCATCTCATCAGATCAAACCTACTCTCATTTTCTAGTATCTACACACGCTAAACTCTATGTCTATGCACTCAATCCACATCACTATTCCTACACCTTGTATACATCCATGTTGAAAAAAAAAAACTATACCGCCAATATGAATTCATACAACTATTATGCACCTTTGAAGACAACATTACGCCTAACTTATTACTTTTGCATCGCATTCAAAAACACATTGACAAACAATTGTGCAATTGAGCATTGACTATTGAAATTTCGCAATAAATTCTATGCTTATCTATAAAGAACAAAGTATATCCGTTGTTTAATGATACACTATACCAAAATAGCTAATACGAGTTTGGGGAAGTTTTTCTTCCTGGATGATGTGTCTGGCAAGACTACAGTGCTTTAGCTCTCCAAAAATTGGCAATGATCTTGATTAGCCTCACTTCAATATACTACATTGTGCTATTTTCACATGATTCTTGACAAAAGCAGATTGCAATCCTTTTATTTAGATGATTAAAAGAGAAAGAGTGCAATCACAAAGAATCAATCCCATCTAGTAGAGCAGGCCTTATGTTTAAGTGGCTCCTGTTCTGAAGCCCAAGGCTCAACTTAATCATCCATCTTGAAAAGACAGAATGAGTGGAATACATTCCTCAATTCGATTAATATCTAAAATTTACTACAGTACTTTGGTCAATTGGTAAGATTAGCAAAGCTGGCGATCGCCGACTTTTGTACAAGACCTGTACACTGACGCTAGATGTGTTAATACAAAGGGTCATGTGAGATACTCTGGGTTGAGGCAAATGACATAAACAAAAGCGGTAAGGTGGTATAGTTTATTGAATTATCGAAGGAAACATGAGGAATTCCAATGATGGATGTTCAGGAACAATCTCATCAAAAGATAAATGGCTGTTGAGGCCATTCTCTTGCAATTGACTTCCAGTGAGCATGGTCTTTTGGAACAAGACATCCGGCATGTCATTGTCAGCTCCACTAACCGGATGTACTTCAGAGAACAAGGACCGTTGCATAACGATGTTGGCAAGCTTGTGGCTTGGCAAGTACTGCTTGATAGCTGCCTTTAAGACTGGAATGTCAACCTTGTGGCACTATACGGATATTTGTGAATACTTCGAATACATATATCAACCATCGAAAACTCGTGACACTTACAGATTTGATCAATGCCCCAGGAAGGACATCCGGAATGAAGACACAAAACTTACCAACATCGTCCATAATCTCATCCAACCTCCTACAAAGACTCATGAACTCTTGGTCCCTTCGATCTGGTCTGACACCTATAATTTGTCATCATGTGAGTATCTTGTTAAATGTGAACCACGTAAATTTACTAACCTCCTTTTAGGCCAGTCAAAATTTTGGTCGACTCTTCGTCTCGCTTGTCAGCTTTCACAGAGACGAGAGTTTCCCTAACACCACGTCCCACCTTGGAGGCTTCGCATAATAATTGGCTTGGCTGTTCCAAGGTGGGCTTGCGACCATTGACTACGTACTTGACCCTTAAGAAGTTGCGATAAGCCTTGCCGATGTACTCGTCAATACCCCCCGTCCATGATAGGCTCAACGAAAGGAGTACGGCCTTCGAAGGGTATCACCGGGTACACCCCTTCGCAAAGCCTTGCCTGCCTTCTGCTCAGGTCTTTGGCAGTCTCGTCGAGATTATTACTCATGGTAAACAATCCTATCATTATAGCAAAAGGTCAGCATCTAATAGCACAATACCTTTGTGCGTAATCTACTTACTGGTGCGCCCTTTGGCGCTGAGTATCTCTCCGAGGTTGCGAGGCTATCTTTCAGGACGAATATCCTCAGACGAGCTGATAGATGCATCACTACTTACAGTGGCTGGGGACTGTATGGGGACATCATCATTGAGGATGTACAGTATACTGCTTGCGATAACTTTGAACAAACGTGAAAGGTTATTTATTATAATGTTTTGTAACATATAATACGATTGTACCTTCTCTGACCAATAATGAAAAGTTGTATACCATTGTTCTGATAATATCCTTTTCGTTTTGATAGAATGCCCCGAGAGAATCAATCTTGTCTTGTATGCGTTACAGCTAGCCAAAGATGGTGAAGAGATCATTACTGGTGGACGTATTGATAGGTGTTTTATGAGAATGTGAAACTGAAAGCAGAAAGAGATGCTTGTTTGATCGTATTACATCAGGGTATAAATAGATGAAATCAGTGGTATATGACGTTTGTGTCTCGATTCTGTAAATTAAGATGTCAGTTTCAAATGGAGTAATTGTAAAGTTGATTCACAATCAAGATATATATTATATTGTAGGTAGGCTAGAATTTCGAGACGCACCTGCAGTGAAATCAGGTTTGAATAGATTTCACAAAAAAAAATAAAGCAATAGTAAAATACAATAGAAATCAACTGTATTTTATTTGTGTATAAAATGAACTGAAGATCCTGGAATTGAGTAAAAAAAAAGAGGAGTATTTATACATTTGCAACTAGCTTGTAAGATTAGTGATGATAGAGAGCAATAGGTTCTGCTATTGCGATATCTGGCAAATGTTGTTGATGTTTGATTTAAAGTGGTAATCAATGCAAGAGCACTGGCCATAAGGGTCGATTTGAGTAACCTTGATGGGCTTGAGTGAGCTATCGTCATAGCATGATTTAATGTAACCTTGATGGTCTAAAGTGTGATGTTTGTTATTGAAGTATGGAACCTGTGGAATTTGAGGCTTTATAGACTAAAATTCACGGAAAAAAAAGAATAAAAAACAGTAAAGCCAGCTTGATAAAAGTATGTTTTATTATCAAACTGACAGGTGTAAAGTAAACTGAAGTCTTTCTACTGGCCAGGTAGATGATCCTTCTTATATACTATAACAATGGATAAAAGTTCTATTGATTAGATTGACAAATAAGTCAACTCAGATCAACTAATGTCTAATCATGCTAAAAGACAACTCCAGCAAGCTAATCATGATTTAGCTCTGTCTGTATGAATAATTAGACTCTCATCCAAAGTACCCTGATCTATCCTTTCCATAAGGATAATTAATATATATCGATCTAGTAGCATGTATCCGATAGGTACAGTCTTCTTAGTCTATATCAATAGTACACATCTGAGTGTATATCTCTGAGCATACATCTTTAGCATGTATCTGAATATATGGCATATCTATAGCATATCGTATGTATGTCTGTAGCATGTCCCATATATAGTACAAGTCTGTAGTACATAAAGTATCTGTAGCTAGTATCACGGATATAGGCATGTGTCTTATAGCGTGGATCATGAAGTGCACATCTGAAGCAACAAGCTCATATTGCATTAATCTTGGTGCCTATCCAGATATGGTAAACATCCGTAGTCAATGTCGGAATACAAGTATAAGTCTATAGCGCCATCCATGTCCGTGGTGCCATCTATAGCCTATATCATATATAGTATGAATCTTAGAGTACTAGCGTATCTGAAGTCCATATCTTCTTATAGTATAAATCAATATCGTACATCTAATCCAATGTACATACAGTTTACATCTAAATCTGGAAACTGGATAAACTGTCGGAATGCAGATCGCAGTGGATGTATTCCACAGCATGTATTTTACTAACGTTTATTTGTGTTACAGCACACTACAATACTCTTGACATTTACTGCAGCTCAGTATCTGTCATCTCTTGCTTTCAAAGTATTTCACCTTATTATCATCATGCTAATGCTATTATTATGTATGCTTATCTGCTGACGACAGCGTGGTTAGATTGAGATGACATTTATTTTGGATATTTTTATGATGGGAATCTAGTCTTCTAGCTCATACACTCGGAATTTCGAGATATTTCTTCGTTTCGTGATAGCTTTTTTTGTGAATTAATAATCTGAACCAGCAATCTCATTATACTTTCAGAGGTTAAGTTCGTCTATCAGTTATTTACTGCACATACTGTAGGCATAAATAGAAAGAATTATTACACCCAATAGTGGTGCAAACTATATTGACATTCAAAATACGCAAAAGCATCAAGCACTTGAGCAAACAGGCGGGAATAATTGCTTACTTTTGAACGCTTACAAATACCCCAATTCTGCATCTTTTGACTAAGACTTTTTGAATAAAAATACTTTGACGTCTCAAAAGAGATTTCCATGTCAAAAAAACCATGTTTATAAGTATCTCGCGGCACAATACTCCCTCAAAGACAATGACTCTACTAAGCTGATTTAATCGGGGTTCAAAATTAAACTGACTTTAAAACTATTGATGTAAAAATGGCATCGCAAGAGTGCTGTTTTGATTCCATAAGAATATATTATACAAATAAAAATACTGTTGTAAGTAGACAGTGTGATAGCACGCAACGAGATGAATCGATTTATGATAAAAATATGCAATAATCTGGTCTTTTCCAGTACGAATAGATCAAAAAGAAGAATTTTCAGATGCTCCGAATACAGGCAAAATGTGGAATTCCGGGATATTTTACTTTCCACTGGCTCTGGTGATTTATCAGAAATAAATTATTTATAAAAAAAGAGTATGAAATTAATCAGGCAAAGAATATCGTTTATTACATTGAAAATAAGAGGGTTTATATACTATTCGAATTGAGGGATTTGATGTGAAGATAAGGTATTAGATGGGTTGGTTTGGGTGATAGGATAATAGATCCAATCTATTATCCTGAACATGCCATGATATGGATCGTAACTGAATCCTGTTTCATGTCAAAGTTTATGATCTGATGTGATCGGTGCTTGAACTGCTTGTTTCTATGCATTTGGAGATCCGGTTTAGAAATGATACATCATCTGGGAAGAAAATCATACTGTACAATGCCGGCAGTGTTCAATTTGTATCCACCCAGCAAGTAGAGTTTATTGAGCTGGATACCTCAAGTGTGGTCAATATATACCTTATTTACTAGATGGTCTTTTTCTCACTTAATAACATTTCTAATAACATTTATCAAACACCGAATACATCTGTGTTTGATTTATAAGGGAGAGGCAGCCTGAGGTAGCCAAGTTAGCATGAGCGAAACTTTTCAGAATGCTGCCCAATTTATTACCTAATAACATTTCTCAAACACCGAGTACCTCGTTGTTTGAAATATAGGGGGGGGGAGGTAACCCCAGGTATCCTCAGGTAGCCTGAGATATCCATTACGAACGTCTCACACTAAAAGCTCGCATGTGCGAAATATATATATCTTAGAATAAGATAGGAAACAGGGATAGCGTAAAAATAAAAAAAAGGGAGAAAATAGGGTCAGGGTAATACCCCGTCTAGGGTTAGGGGCGACAAAAAAAAGTCAGAAATTTTGGAAACAAATTACACCGATAAAAAGCTGGCGCAATTTAAGGACAGAATAGTATTTGAAACTTAGCAGTTGGCCTATTGGATGACGAGATATAGGAGTTTAAAATCCGGGGTGATGGGAACGTCTCACATTAAAATTCGTTAAAAACAAGGCCAATTGTGCTGAAACTAACCAGATAAGCACCTAAAGCTTGTATAATTGTATTAAAAATTTCAAAAAAAAGCAGTTTAGTCTTATTCCTGAGAGTTAATATGAAATTTGTATCGATGCATTTTTTCGCCCTTGTCAAAACCAAAAACCCGTTTAATGTGGCCGTATAAAGCTTGAACTAGTAGCTGAGGCTTCCAAGTAGCTATGCATGCTTTGAAACAAAAGAATTTAATTAGTAGATGCTGAGATATAAGCCTTCAAAGCATGGTGCTTTAGGCTCTAGAAATTGGAGCTTACAAGTCTACGTATTTTGCTTTCACTGCTTTTAAATTTAGTCAGTTGGTAGCTCAAAACTAGCAGACTATACCAGCGTTTTAAAATTTCAAAACGCATTACTAGAGCGGGAGATATCGGCATTTAAGTGTTTTCAAAATGGCCTAATAACATTTCTGGGCGACTCACGCCATGAGTCGTCGAGAAATGGTACCTTAGGTACCATGGGTACCATGGGCATCATGCTAAAAGCCAATCAGAACAAAGGGCAAGTGATACATAAGAATAGGATATCCTATTATTACAGGTATCATTTGAATGGCCAATCAGAAGCAAGACTCACGGTGCTTGGGTACCTTGATACATGAGGTATCATTCCTAATAACATTTTTCAAACACCGAGTACCTCGGTGTTTAAAAAATAGGAAAAAGTAGACTAAGATAGCCGAAGATAGCCTAGTTCGCGTATGCGAACTTATAGAAAATGTTATCCAGTTATTATCTCACCAGAGATTGCTTCACTGAGCGGTCTCATATATATCACTACATAGAGCGTACTCTGGAATAATTAGTAAAACAAATAGTTTGAAATCATTATATCATTAAACTGTTATAATCAATTTCAGTTTTACTATTAAAAAAATATAGAAAGCTCTTAACAGTAACGAGAGAGCACCAGCCAACTTATAAATATGCTATCAAGCGTCAATGGTTAATTAGCATTTCACTTTCTTGATATGTTATCATAAATCTCAAATAAGTCATCAATATCACTCATCAATAACGAAAAATAACGATGGAGGAATATGATAAACAAGATACAACTTATCATCGGCTTTCAATATGATACCCGACAAAACAACCGTTGATATAATAGGACAAAAAAATAAACAAAGGGAAAAAAAGGAGGGATTAGACAAAATATAAGAATACCACAAGAAGAGATTGGGATATTAAACAAAGAATATATAAAAGAGGGAATGTGATAAAAAAATGAATAGTGACAATTAAAAGAAACAAATCAAAACAGAATAGAGCAAAGCAACAATGAGAAGAAAAAGAAAAGGTTGTGATACTAAGAAAAGAACAAAGAAGGGAAAAGATAAGACTGCGATAATAAGAAAAGAAGCAACAACAAGTATGGGAACGAATACTGGATAAACAAGGACCCGACAAAATAGGAATTAAAATGATTAAAAATAAATACATAGAAAGAGAGAGAAATTGAGCAAAAATAATAAACAAAAAAGAATGCAAAAGAGTAAATAAAACAAAACAGATAGAAAAATTGAGACAGTTAAGAAAAAAACTACAAATAATAGGCAAAATCAATAAAGGGAAGCAAAGAAACCCGTGAAAAGACAGAATGTAATATATAAGACAAAGAAAAAAAAGATATATAAAAAGAGATGGTAGGAAAGCAAAAAGACGAAAGAAATGGAAGTAATGTAAAGAATAAGAAGCAAAGAAAAGAGTAAGAATAAATTGACAAAAAAAAGAGGAATGAAGTAAAGAAAGCGAAAAGAGAAGTAAATCAAAAAAAAAATAAACATAAAAGAAAATAGGCAAACATAAAAGAAAGGCGAAAGAAACAATGTCAAGGAAAGAAAATGCGATAAAGAAACAGAAAGGAATAAATAGAGGAAAAAAGTCGAAAAGAAAAAGGTTCGAGAAGGAGGATAAAGAATATAAGCAGAACAGAAAAGGGAAATATGAAGATAAAGCAGAGGAAGAGACCGGGAGAACAAGCAAACAAAGAAAAAAACGGAGAAGCAAAAACGCAAATATAAACAGAGAAAAGATATATGAAAAAGAGAAAGGTGGACAAAAACACAGACAGAGAAGGGGGGGTAGAGAGAATGGAAAGAGAGAAAAACAAAAACAAAGTATATACAGAGGAAAGGGAGAAACAAACAAGAAAAAAAGGGAAGGAATAGGGGATAAAATACACAGAGACGAGGAAATGGAATAGGAAGAATTATAGAAAGATAAAGGACGAAGAAACTACGAAAAAAAAAACACAGAAAAGGAGAGAAGAATACGCAAAAAATGACAGGAAAGGGGAAAGGGGTAGACAAAAGAAATAGACAAAGTAGAAAGAAATAATAACAATAATAACAGATATAAAGAAAAAAAAAACAAACAAGAGAGAATATGAACAGTAAAAAAAAATATAATAAAAATAAATAAAAGAAAATAAAAAGCGAATACATTACCATAGAGGAGCGAATATATTACAATAGCGAAACGAATACATTACCATAGCAGAGCAAATACATTACAATAGCGAAACTAATACATTACCATAGCGGAGCGAATACATTAACATAACAAAGAAAAATAATTACCGCTATACAACGAACACGATGATATATATATATATATAGCAAAATAGAATAAATAAATGCATAACAACAGATCACAACACGAAGACTCAATAAAGGAATACACATAGCAATGATATAAGGTACCAAAAATAAGGATAATATTAGAGTCATAATTACTATTTGAGTTACAAATAGAGTTATGAGTATGATTAAAAATTAGGGTTAAAAAGTAGGATCAAGATTATATATTGGGTCAATAATAGGGATAGGATTAGGGAAAGACATATATATATTGTGTCAGTGTTAGTGATAAAAAAATAGTGATAAGGTTATTGTTAAGAATAGGAACACGACAGGATTAAGGTTAGGATTAGGAACAGGGTTAGGGTTAGAATTATGATTAGGATTAACGTTAATGTTAATGATAGGGTTAATATTAGTATTAATATCAGGGTTAAAATTAGGATTACGGTTAGGGTTAGGATTAGTGTTAATGTTAGGATTAGGATTAGAGTCAGGGTTAGGATTAAGGTTACGGTTAGGGTTATGATTACGGACAGGGTTAGGATTAAGGATTATGTTATGGTTAGGGTTAGAGATCTGGGTTAGGGCTAGGGTTAGGGTTAGGGTTAGGGTTAGATAGGAATAAAAATAAGAATATATCCAAAAAACCGATAAAGAAGCAACAAAGTTGAGAGTCTAGAGACACTTAGATTTGAATCTATTCGCTACAATGAGATGTAGCTTCTTCAGGTGCATTATACTAGCTCTTTATATATCTTTTTGAAAAATTATTTTTTCACACGAAAGCCGGAATAAGTCGGGTGAAAGACGTGATCCGGAAATTTAAGGAAAGATTAGACTCGGCGTTATGTGCCGAGATTCGGCGTTAAGTGCCGAGATTCGGCGTTAAGTGCCGAGATCCTTTTTTAGACTCGGTGTTAAGTGCCGAGACTAATGGTGAAAAAATATAAATACCCTGGAAAAAATTGGGGATTTTTATCGCCCATATTTTTTATTTTGAAAACACTCTATATATTTTACTACTTATAACCCTTCCCATAAGAGAAGCCGCTGTCCCACAGAACAAGTCCGAGGCAATTACAAGGTAAAATATGAGCAGATTTCAGGAGATATTCTGACAGTTTTCTTTTTAATAGAAAACATGATCAGGATCTTACAACCAGGAATATCCACAGTGTAAGTAAGGGTAAGGTAAGTGAATAATTTGTTCTTCATGAGGCCAAGATGGGTCTTTCATGGTCAAATTTTCAAAGCATTAGTATTGGTATGAGGTATCAACGTTAATGTTAATGTTAAGATTAAGGTTATATTTAGGGTTAGGATTAGGGTTATGGTTAGTATTAGGATTATGATTAGAGTTAGGGTTAGAGTTAATGTTAGGGTTAGGGTTAGGGTTAGGGTTAGGGTTAGGGTTAGGGTTAGGGTTAGGGTTAGGGTTAGGGTTAGGGTTAGGGTTAGGGTTAGGGTTAGGGTTAGGGTTAGGGTTAGGGTTAGGGTTAGGGTTAGGGTTAGGGTTAGGGTTAGGGTTAGGGTTAGGGTTAGGGTT